>NC_137793.1:18350808-18950808 GCF_963383645.1 Muscardinus avellanarius | reverse complement strand
ATTCTCACTGTGTTTATTCCACGCTTTAAATAGGCCGGCAGTGCAATGACTGTTCCCATTTTGTTTTCTGATGGCAATTTCAGTAAGTAAGAAGCACTGTACCTTTAAGTTTTAAATATAAAAAATGACACTGATTAACCTTTAAAATGGTGCCATTTAATCAAAGCAAGTAGATCTTTAATGGGTTTTAAATGGACTAATAAATCACAAGCTTTTTTTTTCAACATGGAAATAAACTAAATATTTTTGGGGAAAATATCTCCTTTTCTCTCTAGGAGTGTTTGTAGTGTAAGTGTTTGGATGTGGGGCGAGGTGACGAGGGTCCACAGGCAGCTTTCTCTATGTGACAGTGAGTGAGAAGGTCACCATTTTCTTTTTATTCCCTCAACTTCTTAATTTCTTAACATTTTGCTCGGCATGCTCGGGAACAAGGCAGTGACGGATATATCAGTATGTTTTCAGAAACCTTGACAAATTTTGAGACTGAGACTAAAAAACCGAATTGTACACCATGTAGAAGGCAATTGCTCTTTTGCTCTAGGAGAAAGTGATCAGAGAAAATGAGTATGTTTGACTGTCTCCAATCATTCCCCTGCCATTACTAATTCTCCTCAGGCATAAATGAAGAACGAAGCAACCTACAATCTCCTAAAGTATAGACTGGACTCCCTGTGTTCAGAGTTTGGTGTTTGGGCAAATAACCCATAACTCTGCCTGGGATGCAACATTCTCAGTGCTTTCTAAGGATGGACAGGTTTGTCTGAGCTCTGGCCTAGAGTTGCTTAATAAAAACCAGCTGAACTGGATAGAAAAGATGTATTTATAAAGATGGAGGACCCCTGTTCTTCCTTTGAACTACCTACTGACTTAGGCATAGAAACCCAAAATGTACTTTATAATAAATTGATGCTCAGCTCTAAATAGCTATCACAGAACTGGCTGGGGAAGGTGCCAGAAAAAGTCTGCAAGTTGGAGGAAAGAGACAGAAATGAAATGGGACCTGTGGTAGAAAATTGCAAAATCAGGCCAGGGGTAGGAATGAATGTTCTTCAGCCAGCACTTAGCCATAGTCTCTCCTTTCAAACACTTATCCTGGGAGCAGTGCTAAGCTGAAAATTTTATTATGAAGACTGCCTTATTTAATTCATATGACTCAAGTAGGTTTAGGTAAGTGATGTCACACTTTTACCAATGAGGAAATAAAGAATAGAGATTAGAAGACTTGCAAAAAGTCACAGAGCTAATGGGCAAGAGCTTTGACTTATAATGACATGGTTTAGGTATCTTTCCCCTCCCAGTATAGTTTCAAAAGGTATATTTTCATGACCTTATTAATGACCCACTCTCCTTGAACTTCCTTGAAGTTAAAGGTATTCTTGATCGCATGTCATGCATACTTACTCCTCTAATTTTACCCCTCTAACTTCTAGGCACTGTTCCTCCATTCTAGAGATTTTTCCCCCCTCGCTAGTGTTTTTTGTCTGTTTGTTTTGTGGTACTAGGGATTGAACCCAGTTGCCATGTCCAGCTGCCATTAGTTTCTTAAAGTGTTTAGATCTTCCTCCAGCCCACTCCTTGATTCAAGAATTTTCTCTGCATGACATCTTTTGTACTGAAAGATTCATCTACATTGGGTTCTCCTGGCCCCTCTCTTGCTCTTGCAACAGGAACCTCTCCTACCATGCAATAACAACTTTTGTGGGAGTCATCTGTAATCTACCGAGGGACCTTTCAAGTGCTTTAGGACTTGTTTTAAGGCCTCTTCATCATGGCTCTTTCTTTCTATGTCTCAGAAATCTTGGTTGCACCCAGGGGCCCACCTTAGTTGTCCTTGTCTCCTAGCTCTCTAGGCACTCTCTAGATGTCCCTCATCTTTCATGGTCTTCGACAACATTGAACACCCTGGTGAGCCCTTATACTATACTGAAAACTCAAAGTTCTCATCTGGACTCCAGAACCTTATGTTCTGTTGAGTATTAGCCCCAAAGAACACATAAGCACACACTGTTAATTCAAACTCACTGAAGACTGAACTAGATAAGTTCTTACCATTCTTCACCACCCCAATGTAAGTTTTTATTTGCATACAACTTATGATATATGAAGCCCTGTATATCATATTTCATCCTTCAAGCTCTCTTAGAGTCTTTTTATTTTCTCTCTCAAAGAGTTCTTCAGTTTGCAAAATCTTCTCTTACAGCCAAACTCATTTTCTTGCAATTCAGAATCTTTTTTCTATACCGAGACAATGTGCTTATGTAGTTCCTTGTCTCCCACTCCCTATCTGACCCTTCTAATGAATCCGCTATCATATTCTTAGACTAGTGTTTCTAAAGCACAAACCAGATCTTGCTTTACATCTGCATAAGCCCTCCACCGATTTATCACTGCCATTATCCTCAGCCAGGCCATGTAAGATATGGCCAACACATCCCTCTTCAGCCATGTCTACACCATTTGCTCATCATTTCCATACCTTAAGCACAATTGAATGCCCTGATCATGATCTAATTTTTCTAATTTCTGGTAATTTACACACTGTTACAGTTTATATGTAGAATGTCCCCTGAAAGAGCTCATGTACTAATGTTAGAGTTGATATAAGCAAATCATGAGCTCTATACACTGTAATAGATTTGCTGGGTGGTAATTAGGCTGGTGTTTTGTGGGTGGAGGAGATAGGTCACTGGGGATGTGGCCCTGGGGACTCTGCTTGGGTCTTTGAATTTCTTTGCTTGTTCTCTCTTTTTTCTGGCCGTCATGATCTGAGAGCAGAAACCATGAGCTTTCTTTCTGTGGTTTCCACATTATGCCCTGAGCTCTGTAGACTCTACCTGGCCTAACATGGATTGAACTCCTGAAGTCTTCAGAACTATAACCCAATAAATTTTCCTTTCTTTAAATTGTTCTCTTCAGGTTTTTTGGCTACAGCAGTGAGAATGCTGACTAAAACATACACCTAGTGTTTTTGATTTTTCTACTTTGAATGCCCTTCTATGGAAAACATATTTTTTCTTCAATACATCACAGGGACAAGAATTGATTTCTTCCTGACATAGTTTTTGGTTCTCCCCATGCAGATACAAACACTCCCCTCCTTGACCATTTTTGCAAATGGCATGGAATTTTTAGCCTTTATATTTTATACCATATTATGTTTTTTATATGAGTCTATCTACCTCACTGGATTTAGAAATCAAAAGGTATATTTTGGAGGCTGGGTTATAGAGAACAAAGGTTAAATGCTTGCCTGGCCTGGATGTAGCCCTAAGTTTTGGCTCTAGAACTGAAAAAAAAAAAAAAAACACCGATAAATAAACAAAACATAAATTTTCTAATCATTTTGTTATTGATTGCCAGTATCCACATAGGGACATACCCCACAATAGGTGCTCAATAAATGACTGCTGAACTATGACTGCTGTTGTCATGACTGCTGACAAGTGGATGGATAAGTACCTTTGCTTTTAAATTGGGCAAATAAACATGTAGCCTCAATCATTCTGAAGATAATCAGTATTTTCTTGGAGTTTATTTTGGAGATTACTAAACCAGAAGTCAGGAATACATATCTCTGGAGATTGTGGTGCACTAAACAGCTGAAAGTTCTTGGACAAACCATTTACCTCTGATTGGTCCAAGTGCAGAATCCACAAGGTGAGGGAAACAAGGAATTCTCTGAAATCTCTCTAGCTCTCAGATATCTATGTTTTATGAGGTTGTAACTGACCACATAGAGCAGACATTCAAGCATAAGGATAAATCTGACAAAACAAGTGACCTATCAAAAAATAATAAAATTCTATTTGTTGTAAATAACCAGAGATATGAGCTGAGTAAAAAAGGCATGGTAAATTGCTTCCAATCATCTTCCCCAAATTATTCACAGAGCTAAAACTTATCATATTTGGGTCTAAAATATCCCCCACAAAACTGTCTTAGAAAATAGTCATTTGGCTAGGAAGTGGCATGTCTGTAGAGACACATCAAAAGATTCCCTCTATCTTTTCCCACACATTTTCACATCAAGTACACAATCGCATTATTATTTGTGGCTCTAGGTTTCTCCCAAAATATCAAATTTGTCTTTGATTCCATAGATCCTGAATATTTATACACCTTTCAAGTCGATGTAGTTATTGAAGAAAGAACAGAGCTCAGTTCCGTCTATTAAATATTAAGTATTTTTTCTGCAAAGGCAGACACAGGTATACAGCTGTGTGATCACAACCTCCAGAGATACAAACATGCTGCTTCCCCCACCTATTTGGTTGCAAATTAGGGGAAAAAAAGGTGCCAAAATAAAACTGGCTTAAATAACATGGTGAGCAATAGTATGGTGTTAAAATGAAATGTGTTTGAAGTTGCATATTATATCCAAAGGAACACCGCCATAATTCACCATGATTAATGCTAATGTCAAAAATATTAAAGAAAGTAATAATGATTTGTATCTTCATGTAATGGGCTACCCTTTCTTTGATCTTTTATTCCCTTTGATCAATGAAATTAACGGGCAATAAATTTCAAACCAATAAAAAGGAATTCATTTTTGCCCAGCGCCTTGGTCAGCCTGTGGGGATAACTGCCACAGGAGGTCAGAGAGACAAATGCTAAGGCTGGCGTTAAAAAGGGATCAGATAATTGTATGACCATTAATAATGTTGCTCGTGCTGTAAGCTCACACACAGATAAAGGGAATCCAGTCATCCTTCTGGGCTCAGACTAATTACCTTCTGGGTCACAAAGACATGGCTGGGCCAGCACACAGCATGGGTCACCATGCACTTTCAGAGGGGGCTTGTTTCTTTTTCAGTAGAGAACAAGGTCAACTGAAGATCATCAGAGGTTCTAAAACCCAAAAAGATCATGGAACTTGCTCCATAATTGGTCATTTCTTTTTTGAAAACAGCCCCTAAATCATAAAACAAATTCTTGCATGAGCTAAAATTAAAATAGATTTTCCTCCTCTAGATTGCTTTGGTTTCAAACTTCAAGAATTTTTTAAGCCAAATTGTTCAAAAGATTTTAGCATCCTTACTTGCTGAGGACCTTAAGCACTTTTGTCTATTAGGTAACTAGACACTTGGTAGGGAGAGTGCAGGTAAATTATTCTTGCAGGTAGGAAAAATCAGAATATGCATGATTCCCTAGTTCAAGCCCAAAGCAGCAGAATCTATTTCAGGAACTCTGCTTCCCTAGGCATTGGTGTTGGGTGTGGATTTTTGAGACTTTCTGTTAAAGCTGGTTGCATAGATTATAGCCTGTTGGAAGTGTCTTCTCTACTCAAGGTATTACTTAAGACATTCCTTAGGTATTGTGCCCATCCCTCTCATAAGACCAACATCTGCACTGATATTAATGATCAGTACCAGATATATGCTAAATACACGGAGAAAACACACTCAATGAAGGCTGCAGTGCCAATAACAGGAGTCATTGCCTACATACATGGAACTATTTGTTTATCTTGTTTAACTTAATTTTTAGCTAATGCCTGATGCATAGTGGAAAAGAGAATACGTCATATTGGTATCTTCTGACCTAGGGGTTACTGAAAACTGACCATCATGTTGCTAAATCATTCCATTCACAGCTCTCAACAGCAGGAAGTCGTGATTCTCCTAAATAGACTTATAATAAACAGACTCCATTTACTTCCATAAAACTACAGGAGGAGAGCTCAGGTTGACTTCAGTGTGAAAAAAATCATGGTCATCAATAACTTGTTCCAGAGATTCAGTAAAGCTCAATTTATTTGTAGACTTTTAACCTCAACAAATCAAGATTATTAACTGTCAGTGGGGGAAATTTGTTTATATAATGCTTAGCATTCATTAAATATATTTTATAGAGAGCTTTTTTCCCCCTCTGTATGATAACTCATTTAGACTCCTACATGAGAAAAGAATTGTTGGAAAAGAAGTATTTTCCAGAACCAGATTCAGACATGAGAACCATAGGTTTAGAGAGATATTTAAAGTGCTCAATAGCTCTCTTAGGTATCTGCTAATGTGTTTTCTCCCAAGAACTCTGGCATCTGACTTCAGTTCTGCCAAGTCTTTTTATTGGCTTCTGTGTTCCTGACCTTAAGCTCAGAAGTTGATTGATGTGAACAATTTCACTTTAATGCTGAGACTCACAAAGCCATGCCTATAACCCAAGGACTTCATTCTCAGCCTTTTAGTAACCCACTCATAGCTTGTGTAAATGGTTAACCTCAACTTCAGGATTTCCATTCTCTCTCTCTCTCTCTCTCTCTCTCTCTCTCTCTCTCTCTCTCCTCTCTCTCTCTCTCTCTCTCTCTCTCTCTCGTATGGCATTCTAACACTGAGCTGAACCCTCAGCCTTTTTTTGTTTATTTATTTTTGTTTGTTTGTTTGTTTGGAAACATGGTCTTAATAGGTTGTTGAAAGCCTCATTACACTGCTGAGGCTGTCCTCAAAACTGTGATCCTCCTGTCTCAAAGTCCCAAGTATTGGGATTACAGGCATGTAACACCAAACCTAGCTTGTTTTCTTCTTTTCTTCCTCTCTCCTTCTCTCCATCTCTTTGTCTCTGTCTCTCTATTTCTCTCTCTTTATTTCATATTAGCATTGAATCTAAGAGTGCTCTACCACTGAGCTATATTTCTAGCCCTATTTATTTATTTTGAGAAGTCTTACTAAGTTGCCCAGGCTGATCTTGAACTTACTTATCTTCCTGACTCGTCTTCCAGAGTAGCTGGGATTACCGGTATGTATCACCATGCCAGGCTCCAAGAACAATTTATGATCCCTGGTTTTGACAGGGAAAAGTCCTGGAATGGTAATAAATTAAGAGTGCTCATCATTTGAAACTATAAGAATGTTTGAAATCAGCCAGATGAATGAGTTTAAGAAAGAACAGGATAAGCAGTGCTGAAGTCAGTGAGTACAGGCAGCTAGCTCTTGGAGAGCTTTGGTGTAAAACAGGCCACAGAAATAGGGTATTAGTTAGACAGGAGTACAAAATAGTGTTTTTAATACAATAAAAATAATGGTATGTTTGAAACTAGAAATAAGTGAATGAATCTTATAAGATCAATTTCCTTATTGTTTGTTTGATTGCTTGTTTTCTTTTGTGGTACTAGGGATTGAACTTGGCTGTGGTCTCACACATTTTAGGCAAGTACTCTACCACCAAGCTGTATCTTGAATCCCTTATATGACCTATTTCTTCTCCCAGAGAGAAAGCTGTGTCTCTATGCCGACAGACTTCTACTGTAAATTACAGACATGGAAGATTAGAGTCTCAACTTGGGGGCTAGACTCCCCGAGAAGTCAAGGAAATATAGTCATGTTTTCAAATACAACTCCCCTTAGGATGTGTTTTGGCAAAGCAGTCTCTGAAAAGACAAACACTTGTTCTTTGCTTCTGGTATGGAGTTAAAAATAAACAAAATATTTTCTTTTTTCACAAAAACTTTATCTCAGAACCCTTTACTTATCTTGGTTATACATATGCTTTGAAAAAATAAAAATCTTTAAGGTGAAACCAAATGCTGCAAATACTAATCTAAAGCCTTCATTTCACAAGTGCACAGGTGGTTTTGGTTGTACTGAATTGAAATTTGCTGTCACTTCAAACTGCTGTTTGTTACAAACATTGTATTTCATATTCTTCTCCCTCCTCTTCCTCCTTCTCCTCCTCCTCCTCTTCCCCTTCTTCTCCTTCTCCTTCTCAGTCTCCTTCATCCTCCTCTTTTATGCACAACCATAAAAAAATACAATCCAGCCAGACAAATGCAGCATTGACAGTGGTCATAGTTCTCCTGGATGAGCAAATATGCCCTGTGTGGTGACGTTCTATTGGCACAAGTGTCCAACCTGCAACTTACAATGTCAATGGCAGAGGCATGACAGTCGGAGGCTCCTGGGCAGTGCCCCTTCAAGTAACCCTAACAATACATAGCTTCTCAGCACTGGCAAAGGAGCAAGAGGTTATGAAATCACAGATTCTTCCCAAATGCACTGGTCTCTGCTAGCCTCCTTTGCACTTAGCCAGTATCTGCTTGCAAAATACTAGATACCACAGTTCACTCTTTACAGGAACACCCAGTCCCAGTATTCAAAAAACTAAAAAAAAACAACAACAACAAAAAAAAACTTTGAACATATTATGATGTGATTTAGGCTGATAGATAATCTCCTTCTCTAGAATGCTTTTGGGTTGATTCTATGAAGACATAGAGAATTAAGTAGTCTCTTCCATAGCCTATGAAACATGGTGTCAAGTTCTTCTCATATCTTTTCTCTTAAGGGTAATATGCCCCTTCCCCTATATCTGTTTCTCAGGGAGTATGCATCTCAGATCCTCTCTCATGTTGTCATTTGCCCTTGATGTTTGTTTCCTACCAAGTTTCTCTCCAGCTAAATCCACAGACCAAAGAGACAAAGGTGGATATCCAACAAAGTTTGAATATACTAACTCCAAGATTTCCAACTCGTATGTGTGTGTGTGTGTGTGTGTGTGTGTGTGTGTGTGTTACTGGGTTCTGGGGATGGAACCCAGGGGCATTCTACCTCCGAGCTACACCCCCAGCCCTACTTTTTATTCTTTTTTTTTTTAAATAGGGTCTCACTGAGCTGCAAAGGGGCTCACTAAGTAGCTGAGGCTGTCCATGAACAGCGATCCTACTGTCTCAGCCTCTTAAATGCTGGGATTAGAAGCATGCACCACCATGCCTGGCTTTATTTCCAACTCTTTTGCTGAAAAAAAATTCTTTACATTTCCAATAATCTCAAAAAAAAGGTAAATGGTAGGGTGAGAGTAGAATTGTACACAATTTAAAATGAAAAATAGAGTCTTGATGGCCATCTCATTTAAGTTTATTTTTATGGGTATGGTGTTTCTTGTTTCTCTGCTGTTTTAGGACAATCTATTGTGATTTCAGGACTTTTCTAATCTCTCAGAAAAGAAAAGTTCCTAAATGAAGTTTGGTTAATAAAACATGCCCCTATTCAGTAGGTAAAATGTCTACTCCATGATAGTAATCAAAATGTGTTTGTAATCTCAGTACCTAGGAAGCTGAGACAGGATGATTGTAGGTTTGAGGACAGCCTCAGAAAAGTAGTGAGAATGTTTCAAACAAAAATAACAACAACAATGGATCGGTGATGTGGCTCAGGGGTAGAATGTCCCGGCATTCAATTCCCAGAGCCACAGAAAAAAAAAAAAAAGAAAGAAAGAAAGAAAGAAAGAAAGAAAGAAAGAAAGAAAGAAAAGTAAAGAAAAGAAAACCATTACATCTTTCCTTCTCTAGTTCTGCTTCAAGTCTAAAATCTAAAATCTATGAACATGGCAGATGGTCATGGTCCTCTGCATCTCTTTTTTTGCATCTGTTTATTGCTTTGTCTTTCTCTTCTTTCCTTAGTCCCAGCTCTGCTGCTTTGGTTTCTGATCCTTGCAGGGTCTCAGCAGAGAAGCTGAGAGGAGAAAAAGTTACAGGGAACAAAAGCGCTCACTTGCTCATACCAATGGAACTTGGCCTTGGAGTCCTTTGGCTATGAAAGATGTCTAGTGTCTGAGTGTTTGAGGATTTCCTCTTGTGCCCTTGCTATTGTAAGCATCTCTAAAGTGCAGATTCCTTAAGAGAAGCTGGTGTCTCAACTGGCTGCTACCAAGAGTGCTTCTTAGCCTGGATTTTGTAGACATCTCCAGTGCCTTTCCCTTGTCCCCGTCTTTCTATGAGGCCTCTTTCTAGAACTGTTATAGTTAGACGTAGAATGTTCCCTGAATAGCTCATGTACGAATGTTCAGAGTTGGTATAATTAGATGATGAGGTCTGTAATCTCATCGGTAGATAAATGTATTGCGATGGATTTACTGGGTGTTAACCTAGGCTAGGTGGGGTGTGGTTGGAGAAGGTGGGTGACTGGGGGTGTGACCTTCAGGGCTGCACTTCTGCTTTTGAATACCCTTGCTCTTTCTCTCTTTCAGCTACCTGCCTCCATGCCCCAATCTCCAAAGACCTGGCCTAACATGGACTGAACCCTGTATTCTCCAAAAAGCAACCAGAAAATACATCTTCCTTCCTCTAACTCGTGTGATCAGGTTCACTAGGTCACGGCATTGAGAATGTTGATCAAGTCAGCAATCGTTATCCCATAAAGTCTTCAAAACATACAGGTTTTCCTTCATCAGAATTCAGAAACGTAGTCCATTCCCAAGGCAGCCCCTGGCCTTGGCCATGTTTCCTGTTTTCTTCAGGAATGGGCACAGCGCCACCCTCTGTATCCAAGAGACTGGGGCAGGGAGTCAATCACTTTATCACTTTGAAGATTTCCTCAAGCTCACTCCTTGCTCTCCACAAGACCCTGTGATTCCTTTGAATTTTCCATCTCCTCTCTATGCCTCTCTACCCTCTCTTTAGGAAGGAGGTAGGCACTCCTCTAAGTACAGTGAAACCAGTTCACAGGCACCTCTTTTGAAAGCTTTGCTTGGCTGGTCTAGGACTCTGTGCCCAAATGAGAGTAAATGGGACCTGCAACAGCAAAGGGAGAGAGAGAGAGAGAGAGAGAGAGAGAGAGAGAGAGAGAGAGAGAGAGACAGAGAGACACCTAATATAACTTCCTGCCACAGCCAGAAACCAGAAACAATTGTCAAAGAATTCATAAAGCAGTGCTCTCATATGAAAGGTATATATTTGAACAAATTTCTAAATGAAGAACTTAAACGCAGAAATCTCCAAATCCTACAACCCAATGAGAATAATAATAATAACTGGAAGCAACTTAAAAGATTTAAAAGAAGTCGAGAAAAATTTTTTTCTGAATTAGTCACATTAGTATCTGAAGATATTAAATTAACATAAGTTAAAGCTTACAGGTCAAGTGAACTGGGGTGTTGCTTTTGTAAAGTGTGGAAAACAGGCTGAAGCTGAGGCTGCGGCTGGGGCTAAGGTTCAGGAGTAGAGCATTTGCCTAGTATGCTCCAGGCCGAGAGTTTAATCCCAAGCACCACATGCACATACAAAAAGTTAAACAGCAATGAATTAAACAATAGAAGAAAACATGATTAAATAATGAGAAACTGATGATCAAATGTGCAAATCTGAGAATATGGGCAAAATTAGGGCAATTAAACATAAAAAGTTAAAAAATTAAGGCGAGGTTTGGTGGCACCTGGCTATAATCTCAGTTTTTGAAAGGAGGAGACAGGAGGATCAAAAGTTTGAGGCCAGTCTCAGGAACTTACCAAGACCCTCAGTAACTTAGCGAGACTCTGTTTCAAAATAAAAAAAAAATAAAATTAAAAAGGAGATAGGGTATATCTCAGAGGTAAATTGCTCCTGGGTTAAGTTTCCAGTACCAGTAAAAAGAGAAAGGAAAGAAGGAAGGAAGGAAGAAGGGAAGGAAGGAAGGAAGGAAAAGAGAAGAGAGAAAGAAAGAAAAAGAAAGAAAAACTGTAAAATCTTTGAGGTGATTATCTAAAATCATCCACGAATTACAATACTAAATACTTTCATCAAGATTGAATAAATCAATAAATTGTTACATTTATTCATTATGTTCCTGATCTCTTAAAAGAAGAAAGTAAAGATTAAATAATGAAATATTAAAATTAGAAAATAGAAATAAAGACTCACAAATCTGGTCTCCATACCAGATTCAGGTCAAGGGAGATATATTTTGTTGGAAAGAGGATAGAGATCCCAAAGCAAAATAAAATTTAAATGGCAAAGTATATTGAGTGTGGGAGGGTCTGTCAAGTCTCACTTAGCATCTTCATTAATTATCTAGGCCAGAGAAATAAACAGTAAGTTAATTAAACCTACAAATAGTATTAAATCAGTATGAGGGGCAGAGATTGGTGAGAGATAATAAAAAGCCTTTGGAAGTTAGCAGCAAATAAAAATAATTTGAGAATGCATATATTTAAGAGAATAAGGCCCTTGGAAAACAGGACAGATAAAAGCAAATTCAACTGATTATGCAGACAATTAAATATATCCTAGATTTCATGGCTTGGGAAAATAATCACCAACATCATTTGCCTTTCCCACTCAAAGATATAGTAGAATAATAGGGAAGGAGAGAAACTATTCATAAAACACACTTCTCAGCTGGGCGTAGGGCGTGGTGGCGCACGCTTGTAATCCCCACGCTTGGGAGGTGGAGACAGGAGGATCGTGCAGGTTCGAAGCCAGACACGCTGGCTTAAGAGACCCGGTTTCCAAATTTAAAAAAAAAATTATATATATATATTTAATAATATTATATATTTTGTGTATTTGTGTATATATATGTCTGGGAGTGTACCTCAGAGGGAGGTAGAAGGGCTTCCAGGAACCCTAGTACCACCAAATAAATAAATAAATAAATAAATAAATAAATAAATAAATGTTTGCATCCAAATACAATAAAGTAAAAAAAAATCAAAATAAGGATATTTTACTAATATATTTTTAGAATCCATGATGTCATTTGAATGGAGAAAAAAATCATGTTTTATATTTGAATTTGACCATTCTTGTATTGGTCCATAGAGTGGAAAAATAAGATTCTGAAGGATATAATTAATAAGTAAACTATCATGGAAGTGCTTAACAGATATTCAAAATAAAGCAAAGTGGGCACAATATAAAAGAACCATAGGCTGACAGAGCCTGGTTTCCACATACCTGTTGAGTTTCATCTCTTTTTAATTTCATTCCAATAATGTAGCCACTGGTTTACTTTCTGATTTGTAAAACAAGCCTCCAAACTTGGCCCTGCCTCAGAGCCCTTGTCCTCACTCTGCCTTCAGCCCATAATTCTCCTCCTCCTGCGTCTTGCCCAGGCTGTTATCAGGTCAAATGTCCCTTTCAAAGTGCCCTCTGGACCCTCATAGCTAAAGGTAACCCCCCTATCCAGTCAGCATCATATTTTCACCCTGTTTAATTCTCTTTACAGAACTTACTACTATCTAAACCTATTTCATAATTAAATCAATGTTTGTTTACTTGCCTGATTTCTGTCTCCCCTTTCTCATTCCTGGAATATAAGCCCTTAGAGGGTAAGCTTCCAGCTCCTTTACTCTTGTATCTGGAGCCTCAGTGATAACTTCTGGAATTTATTGTTCTTCTATATGTAATTTCTGATGAAGTGTTTACAACCTGTCTGACAGGAGACTGTGATAATACTACTCATAATAGAATAAAGTAGATATCACTTAGGAAATAGTGATGGAGGACACCATGGCCAATGCCTAGCCTCAAAGAATGTGAATTTATATAAGTATTAAATAAGCAGATGCATTAACACAAATTACTCAGGGTGGTTAGACGTACCAACTCTGTAATTATATATTTGGTCCTATTAGTCCTCGAATAATAAAATTTTGAGGATCACTCATGTAAGAGCATCAAACCAGTGTGTATGTTTACTCATAAAAATTCATATGAAGTTAACTATCATGTGGTTACTTCCAGTTTTCTTTCTTTTTTCCCAACAGAGTAGAATTAATGCATGCAATCTAATGAAATATGCTGCAATTAGGAAACTACTATGCATAGTAATATCTCGGCTTGTATATGTTTCAAATAAAATAGAGTCTGTGGTGACATTTCTGGAATGGAAAGAATGAAAAGCAAAATTAAATTGCTATTAGATTTCAAATTGCAGCTGGGTACCTGAATGCAAAGTCGGGCTATGAAAAACCGATTGGTTAATGAACCCGCCACCCATCTGAAAACATTCTTGCATGTATGTAGGTTTGCTGTATATTCATAAGGAATGATTGCTTAGCCCACAAACCAAGAAATATTAAAGCATTGCCATTTGTAACAGAAAACTACCGAGAAACATTTTAAACTGCTCCTGTAGTATTTTTTCTTTTTTAAGGAGGAATGCCTAAAATTTTAGAACAGAATATTATTCCTTCCTGTAGCTCTCAGAGACACCATAAACAGAATATCCCATCATGTAAAAAGTTTTGACTTTTAGCCTCAAAGAGACTATAGCGTAGTCAACACAGGTAAGCAAGCCTCTTTAGACACCACTTGAAGAAAGTAATAATAATAATAATAATAATAATAATAATAAATCAAACAAATTTTTGAACCACTTTTAAATAGTTATATATATATATATATATATATATATATATATATATATATATATATATATACCCACCTCTTGCTTTACCATTATCTTATCCTTACTGCCAAAAAGGGGAGAGAGAGAGAGAGAGAGAGAGAGAGAGAGAGAGAGAGAGAGAGAATATGAGAACACAGAGATACTAATTCAGGACAATAAATTATAATATCACCTAATTCTGGCATATAAAAGTTAGGTGAACCTATGAAAACATGAATCCATCACTGTTGCTGAATCCTTAAGATTAAGTGAGGCAGCCAGAGTCACTCTTATGATGTCTCACAGAAAAGCTCATGTATTTATAATGCAATGATATTCAGAGGTGAAATAACTGAATCAGGATTCTAATCTCATCAGTGGAAAAGTTCACTGGTAGATTAATAATTTCATGGATTTACTGGGTGGTGAATACAGGCAGGTGGGGAGGGCTAGAGGAGGGCGATCACTGTGGGCATGGTGTTGGGTACTGTAACTCTTCCTAGTTCCTGCTTATGTCTCTCTCTGATTCCTAACCGCTCTTCTATCCATAAAGCCACTAAAGAATGCCCTGCCACTATGATGTTTCTGCCTTGGAGCCAACGAACCATGGACTGAACCTCTGAAACTGTGAATCAAATAAATCTTTCTTTCTTGAGTCTTTCTTTTTGTCTGGTATTTGGTCACAGTGATGGAAAAGTTGACTAAAAGAGTCATTGATAGTTGGAACATTATGATGGTCTATTTTGTACCATTGCCAAGAACCACTCTAGTTTTCTAAGTGAAATTCAGAGGTGACCTCTCTTACTTTTTGCCACATCCTCAAGATGCATCAAGCTCCTGTTTTACCCAACTCTGACATTAATCATTTTATCAGAGGGCCAGTCTTACATATATAGGCAAATAACTATTTTTATGATTATCTTAAGAGTTTAAGAAAATCAAGGTACACTTATATTAAAAAATATTCAAATATTTATCTGTATATTATTAATAAAATATTTCTTCCAAAATATTTTCCTCTTAATTCATTAAATGTTTGCTTTATTTAAAGTGGAAAAGATCATAAAAATCTATCGGTCCTACCATAATATAATAGTATTCAATTTTATTATCATTTATTATGTCTTAAAAATCTGAACATCAAACCTATCCCCTAGAAGCGTATTAACTTATATTGAATGACACAGTAGGTGTTGAAAAAGTATCTACTTATATTTGATATAAACAAAAATGCTTTCCCTAATGAGTGTTAGTGTTGCCCAGAATAATATGGCTAAATTACTTGTGTTCATATGCTTACCTTTTTCCAATGATGTCATTATAAAAGTCTCATTGTCATCTCTTTTCAGCTTTAGAAACAAAGGTCTATAATATATTTTCATATAAAATGCAAGAAGAGAAAGTTTGAAGTCACTGAGAAATAAACTGAAACGGATTAGCTGGATTTTTAAACTGTTCCTCTAAGCAGAGGAAATATCAGGTGAAATTGCCCACAAATTTTTCAGAAGCTACTCCTTGGTGCTAAAGACTACAGACAGCTTATCATAATTAACCTCATATGCGAGGACAACAAACAGAAGCAGGAGCACAAGGCTCAAATCTACTGCTTCAAAGATGGAGTCTGGATAAAAACTGAACTTGGGCCAGACTGCCTTATCCCAGTCTCCCTAATCCATAGATTCAGTAGTAGAGGGATATCTGTACATCAGACATACTGTATATTAATATGACTTTATGGGACTGAATTGCATTCTTTATGAAGTAAATTTCTCCAAAAGATAGCATGAATATAAAGATGTGAATTGGATATGTGCTTTATTATAAGACACTATTGTTTCAAATTTGAATGTGGCTCCTGCAGATATTAGTAGCTTGCATCCTACTCTTTTGGTCTAGCACTTGTCTGGCCAGCCTGTTTTACTTAGAACGTCATTCCAGTAAGCCTATGTGTTTTCTACCTTTAACTTTGGTACTTCACTAAAGTTTTCTCATTGTCCTGCCTACATGAATGGGTATAGCATGACTTCCAATAATTACACCTCAATTTTTGAGCTGAAAAAGAATGTCATCTAGTTGAGGATTTTATCTGTCGGGGCTTGTCTTCTATTACAAAGACACTCTAAAATAGAAGCTTGCAACAAAATTAAATCTTCAAGTGGGTTAGAAGGAAAGTGTGTAAATAGCTCCATAATGCCCCACAACTTCTACAAATACTAAATGCCAAAAGAAAAAAAGAGAAATAGAATAAACCCTAGCTTTAGGGCTGGTAGAACTTGCTGCTTGGGATAAAGGGAGAGAGATCCTATTCAACTTTCTACTGCATGATTCATAAACACATATATCAGAATAGTTCTCTTGGCCAAGTGTTTATTAAAAATCCTTACCCTGTCTGCTTATAAACAATTTGAGAAGTCATACACTACAATATTCATAGCTGTGTTCAAGAAGTGACCTTCTGAGCTGACTTTATTATAGGCTATAAAAAGAGTCAGCTAATAAAACACAAGGGCATTTAGTTGATTTCCAAGATTTTACTTTCTAGGCTTCTCATTCCCTAAAAACAAAACAAAACAAAACAAAACAAAGACCTCCCACCAATGATCAAAACTGTTTTGTGACCCACCCTTGACAACACAAAGTCTCAGTATCAAAAGCACCACAGACACATATCACATGAGACTCAAGGATAACATTGAATTCGAATGTGAAGGTCGGACTTGCAGATTGCGTGTCTCAGGATCTCTATTGTGGCTTATTTGTTGTTCAATTACACACACACACTTTTTTTGTGGTTTTCCCCCTTGAGTACATAGTCTACAAAACTCATAATATTCTTAAAATTAGCTATACCTGTAATCTTATAATATTTCCCAGACTGTGGGTAAAATTGTACTTATTCACTTAAAATTAATATCTTTCTTTTGGTTCTCTACAGTATTCTGACAATACAATGGATTTAATGGGCATAGACTTGGGTGTTTTAATCCAGCCATCATGGCTATCTATCTTCAAACTATGGAGAAGAAAGATTAGAAAATGTCCTGCTGCTCACAGCCTGAACCTATGAAATGAACCTGGACAGAGGTCATTTTAGCAGAAAGAAGAACGAAACAATTCTCAAAGTTCTTAAAGAATTCAAAATAAGCAATGGAATAAAGTGAGGTACTTTGAAGAAGCATTCTCTTCAACCTTGACAAGTCATTCCGTTTTCTCTTGGTATAAGTTTAATTATATGTATCCATGAAGTTGCTTTATTTTGGAATTCACTATTGATTCAAGCACTTCAAAGATTACACATTTACTAACTTAAGTGATATGCCACAGGAATCCAGATTCAGGGTTGGCACATCTCAAATGGCTAGATACATATTTTAACGTGAAATTCTAACATTAAAAATTTCTATAGCTTTGGTTGAAATGAAAGCTGGCCTAAATTTGGTTATTGAGGCAGAAAAACAAATACTCTCTGCTCCTTCAAAGGGTTGAATCCATAACTTTGAGATCTTGAATCCTGAACCTAAGCACTAATCTATAGAATTAACTTTTTAGAAAATTAGACCCACTGTTTGGGGATCAATTTTCCCACATTAAAAATCCCGTGTTGTTGTTGCTGTGTTATAGTTTTTGTTTGGGTACTGAAGGTTTAACCCAGGAATGGTCTACAGCCAAGCTACACCCCATTACCGAGACTGACTTTAAACCTGTGAACCCCCTGTTTCAGCCTCCCAAGTACTGGGGGGGATTACTGGCTACTGTACCACCAAACCCAGCTTAAAAGATAGTTTTTATTAGTGACCTATTATCCTTTCTGAAGACCAGCTCCAGGGAACACCTGGATCACTTCTAAAGGCTACAGACTCCCAAGTCAAATTCCAGTTCAGCAAAATGGAAAACACCAAAGGTGATACTATCCAGGAAGCAGCATGGCTGCCAAAGCCTTGGGTGATTCTGATGCAAAGCCACAGGTGGTCAGCTGCAGGACCAGATGGCCCCATTAAGGAAGGCCCTTCTGCTCCAACACACTGCTCCCTCCCAATGGACCATACAGGAAGTGCTCTCCTAAGCAGAGGAAGGACAGGGTGGGGAGGAGGAAATGAGGTGTGCCTAGCAGCCAGGACAAGGAGGATGAAATTACTGCCTGTTTCTACAAAGCTTTCTTTCCCTGTCCTTCCCCCGAACTCTCTCACCCCCTGCTGGTATGACCCAGAATTTCTCCCTTCTTTGCTATGCTCTTGTTGCTATAGAGACAGAAGCTGGGAAAGGTAGGAAAGATGCAGGCAGGGAGCTGGTTTTAAAAAGTGGGGAAGGAAAGAGAAAGAGTGGGGGAGGGGACAAACAGACAGAAGAGAAAGGAGCACATCCACACGGGGCCCACAGAGGCCACAGGGCAGGTACAGAAGCTAGTATTAAAAATAAAGGTGGGCATGTGGAAAAGAGAGGAAGAGTTGGGGATAGTAGGAGACAGGAGTAAGTAATCCAGGTAAGAGGGCCACCAGACAATTGTAGTTAGAAAGAATGCAAGCTCAGGACTGGTACAGCTATTGGTTGTGTTTCCAGAAAAGCCATAAATTGCCAGGCACTGTGGCACACACACACTGGTATTCCCAAAATTGAGAGGCTGAGGCAGGAGGATTGCAGGTTTTAGGTGAGTCTTAACAACTTAGCGAGACTCTGAGCAACTTAAGGAGACCATGTTTCAAAATTAACAACGTAGATCCAGCTGTGGTGGTGCACGCCTGTTATCTCAGTACTTGGGAGGTGGAGACAGGAAGATTGCAGGTTCAAAGTCAACCTCTGCAACTTAGTGAGGCTCTCAGACAAATTCTGTTTCCAAATAAAGATAAAATTAGGGTTGGGGATGTGGCTCTGGGTTTAATCCCTAACACCCCCTCCCCCCACCGCCGCCAAATAAAAGAAAAGAAAACCCAGAAACTTGGATTTTATTGTATTTCAACACTTAAAGGTTTATAAAAAATTTATATTATTTTAAAGCTTGCATCTACTGCCTGAGGAGAGGGTATGCATTTTGGGAAGGTGCTCAGTAAAACAGGAAAAAGTACAGGAAGAGAAACACAGGATCCCAAGCATGTGACTAGGAATAGATTTGCAATTACTATTGCATACATGAGTAGAAAAGTTTTTAAAGATTAGCTACAATATTCAGCTGACCCCTGCATAATTACAGATTTAACTTATTTGTTTTTGAGAAATGACTGGCTATTTTTGTTAAAATCCCAACTCAGAAGAGCACCCATGCAGCTGTTTGTAAATTTGCCATGATAAAGACTGAAAGTAATTGCTGCAGTGCTCTCTCGGGAATGAGGGACCCAGGTTGTTTTCTAGGCCTGGTAAGCACCCTACCTGGCCCCTGCTTCATATTCCCGCAAGTGGAAACTTAACAGAAACTCAATAAAATTGTTCACTGCTTTCACTTGTGAAGGATGATTGTAAACATGTTAGACCGGGGCTGAGTCTGCAAGGGTCATGAGAATGATTGTAGAACCTCAACCACCAGCCTAGGAGACAACACAAATCAAATGTCTATGAACATCTCAGTTCTCCATGACAGTGGTCCCACAAGAAATGGGATTAGTGAAATTCTTATTTTAGAGATGAGGAAACTGAAACTAATGGAGATTTTTTTTTTTGAAAAGTGATTTATTCATGCACTGAGGAAGCAAGGCAAAGTTCAGGGATTTCTACTCACTAGACTATACTCTGAGTGTGGAAGACAGATGGGAGGTAAACAGGCAGACATCTGAGACAGTGGAGATGGGAACTGGTTCCCTCTTCCTTCCGAGATGTTTCAGGTAAACTAAGCATCTGTTGACTCATCAAAAGCGTAAGAGGGTCATTTAAAGATTTTTAGTTATTATTTATTATATTTTATGAAAAAATTGCATGTTTGCTATAGTTATGCTCTTGAGAACTGGCAAAAGTCAAGGGTCTGTATTATTAGCCTATCAGTGAAGATGCATTTGAGCTCTCCTTTCTATCCTGGAAGTTACAATGCAGCAGGGGATTCATTCAACTGGAGCTCATTCTATGATAGAAAATCATAGAGCACATGAGCTTTACGAGTGAAAGTGATTTGACTGGCTTGGATAAAGGATGAAAATGAAGTTCAACTCTGTTCAACTGATCAAATTAGACTGATGAGGAACAATTTTTTTTATGTCATGCTATTCAGAAGATGAAGTAATGTTTTTCAAATTTCCAATGGTAACACAGAAAACCCTTGTAAAAACGCGAACAAAGATTCAAAGAGTTTTAAACCTGAAAGAGTACTTTTAATCTTCTCTTTTTCATTTATAAATTAGAAAATTTATATCTAGAAAAAAATAAGAAGACAAGCCCTAAGTCACATGGCCTCATTAGTGGCAGAAGTTAGACAGCTAGAGGTATATATGAAACCATTTCATAAGAAACCAATTTATAGCACTTTTAAACTCTAGTGAATGAACTTGATGAATTTGATTGTTTTTTTCAAGAGCTAATACATAAAGGGAAAGATTAATAAATTGATTACTTTATATATACATGTATATGTATATAGTATTTTATATATCTAATATGCTGAGTTTTTATACATTTTTAAGAAATTGTAACACCTGCTTATATATATTGGATAAAGAAATTTAGAAAACAAATAATAAAGCTATGAAAATGAAAGGGGTACGTTTTTATCTTATGATTCATCAAAAAATAAAAACATAATATTTCAGTCTGCTTATATAAATTATGTGTGTATTTTTATCCTTTTATAGTTGCCCTTAAGCTAATATTTATGCCTAGAGTCTAGAAGTAATAAAAAGTAAAATAAAAACATGCCAAAACATATTGTCAGTAAAGATATAGGTAAATCAACACAAAATGTACCATGAGAAATCTCAAAATATGTACCAAAATAAATAATGAGTGTTCATATTCAAAAACTCTTGAGAGTTCAATAAAGTAATTAGTGTTGTTTAAAAAATACATGAAAAAGGATGTTGATTTTAATGTGCAATAAGAGTTGCAAACAATTTAAATATCTTGATAAGATAAATGATAGTATATTTATTCAATGGCATTCTAATGGCACCATAAGATTATATTGCTCTATATTCAGAGAATGATAGTAAATTTCTATAACTGAGAAGGCAAATTGAAATATTCTCAATATAAATACTAATATAACTTATATAAAATTTTGTATAATATGGATAAAAGAGATATCTGAAAAAATATGTACCAAACTTGCAAAAATTGATAACATTTTCTTGTCAGATTTTTATGATATTGACATGCTTCTTTATATGTTATTAAACATATATCATTTAAATCATATATCATTTGAATCATTTAAATCAAATTAAATGACCACATATTATTATAAGAAAAAACATTTAATTTCAGCTTGATTTTTTTTTCTGAAGTAAGAGTACTTTTGTCTAAAAAAATGAAAGAAAGAGAAAAGAAAAAAGAAAATTAAAAAGAAGAACAGGGCACACTTTTCCTATCTAACCTCTTATATTTAGCATTCTTTAAAAAGCAAATAAAATTGTCTTTACCATCCTAATATCATTTCATAGCAAAGTAAGTTTTAATAGATACCCATCTCTAGAGTTTTACTGGGTTAAAGGATATTTGAATTCAAATAGAAACTTCACAGCTATCTACCTGAATGAACAGGACTCAGCCAGTGAACATCCCTAGACCTCATTTCCTACAGCTTTAAATGAGAAACTTGAGCTTTATGACCTCTGAGAACATTTCTATTTTTTTCTTTTAAGAAACTCTCAAAACATGAAAATGCAAAATAATTCCTTACATAAGATAAAGCCACACTTCAAAATTTCTCAGTGGGACATGAAAATCTGAAATTCTTCTGGAAGTCCCGGAAGAGACACTTAAGAAATAAACAAAATATAAACTTCATTTATGGGCTTCATCCATTGACAGAAATTGATATGTGATGTATGTTTTTGTGGCTTCGATATAATCATGCATTACCTTCAAAATGTTGACTAATCTGAAGAAAAAAAATGTATCAGTGGGTTGTGCTTCGAGTATCTCCTTTGCTGTAATAACTACTATTCTCTGAAAGCTCCTGTTTAAAAACTGATGAAAATATAAGATATTGCTTCAGACTGAAGATTACTCAGTATGGGGTTTTAGCAGAAGTGGGAAATTCCACACATTTCAAGTCAAAAGTCACATTTCAGGACATTCATATATTTCACATCCAATAAAGTACTCAAGCTTTGTCTCTAAAAGTCAAGAGGCGGCTTTGGGACCCGAAGAAAATGATCTGATGTTGGGATAGGTTAAAAGCCTTGCTTCCTTTGGAGGGGTAGACAGGTTCTGGTTCTGCAGAGGGCAGACTTAACATTGAAAAAGACCGGAATCTACACAGTCATTGTCATACTTTGGCCAGAAGAGTCATAATAATCAAAATAACAAAATTAGTTGTGTAGGACTGATGGCAATCAGCAGTTTACATTCAGCTTGGAATCAGAAAGACAAGAGATGTGGAAACCAGGAGATCAGGTAGTAGCTGAAAGAGATGGCTTCACTCAGCCCAGCAGATTATCTTTACGTGGAATTGGAGGTCTGGTGTTGCTCATGCTTTTCTTTATTTACATTTCTGCAAATCTAAGTTCTATAAAATTACTTATTAAATGCTACAAACCAGTATTTCAACCCCATATACCAACGCTGCTTTTGGTCAAATAAAATAGGTTTGTCCCATGGGCTGCCAGTGTCCAACTGCTGACTTAAACAAACAATGTGCAAAATATATACAAATCGGTGCCAGAAATAAATTAGTTTATGATACAGGTAAGTGTTTGCTTCTTGTTTGAGGTTTCATGGACATGAAAACCAAAAAAAGAAGAAAAGATAGGGAGGAAGGAAATTTAGTGAGAAAGACAATCATAGCCAAAGGTATATAGACATGAAAGTTGTTGCCTTTTTTAATGTTGCTTTATTTTGTATTTTAAATCAAATATTCAGCCGGGTGTGGTGGCGCACACTTGTAATCCCCGTGCTTGGGAGGTGGAGACAGGAGGATCATGCAGGTTTGAAGCTAGCTGTGCTGGCTTAAGAAACCCTATTTCCAATCTCTCTCTCTCTCTCTCTCTCTCTCTCTCTCTCTCTCTCTCTCTCTCTCTCTCTCTCTCTCTCTCCCCCCCCCGTGTGTGTGTGTGTGTGTGTGTGTGTGTGTGTGTGTGTGTGTGTGTCTGGGAGTGTAGCCTGGAGGTAGAATGGCTTCCAGGAACCCAAGTACCACACACACACACACAAAAATCAAATATTCAACTGAGTTGAAGCATCAGGTATGAAATAAGTAGAATAGATTATGGTAGAAGAAAGATCTAATTGAAAGCCCATTGTATTACCAACCTATATTTTCACATTTAATGCTACTGACAATCGGGTGACAATATTATTCTTATTATATAGATTTTAAAGCTGAAACTCACAGACATGAATTAATCTAAAATCCAACAACTTGGAGTTGAGATTGAAGCCATTAGCAACTAGTCACAAAATTCAACTTTGTTGTTTTTGTTCCTTAATCAACACTCTGCAGCTGGTAAGTAGTTTGAATTTATAGACTAACTTAGAACTTCACTTTCTAAATGGGTAGCCACTAACTAACCATATATGGCTATTGAGCCCCTGAAATGTGCTTCATATGACTGAAGAACCTAGTGTTCAATTTAATTTAGCTTATTTATAATCAAATTTTTAAAATGATGCTCAGTTCAGTTATTGAAAAACTTTTTAGTATGTGATGAACAGCTTGGTATGGGAATCTCATTTTTCAACTACAAATCCTATAAGCTCCAAATATAAATTAATTATTTCCAATGAACTTTTAGCATCACACTTGAGCTGTTCTCTAAGTCTGACGTACACACTGGATTCCAAAGATTTAGTACTAAAATAATGTAAATTTAGAAATTACATTGATTTCATATTGATAAAGTAATATCTAGCACATTATTATATTAAATATATATTAAAATAACCAATTTTATTTTACTTTTTAATATGGTTACTAGATTATATATAGCTCATAAAGTCATTAGAATATGACCTTATATCTGTATTGTTTTTCACAAGTCTATCTTAAAGATTCTCAACCATAGCTTATCCTCAGAGTCAATAGAAAGGTGGTTTAGAACTTTAATGTCACTCTACCAACTTGTACTCCATTAAGATATGTGACTACAATACACCAATTTTAAAAAAGGGGAAAAAAATGTCTGTGTCAAGTCTCTGATATAATCTTTTTGGGGTGGACCTGGAGCACATGCATTTTTAACAGATGTCCCCATGATTATCTTGGTCAGCCAGGACTGAGGGACCATGCTCACCAGATTGAACTGCATTCTACAGGCAGTGGGAAGATGCCGAAGGGCTTTGAAAAAGGAAGTAACCAAATACAATGAGGTGTTGAAGACAGATGGATCTCGGAATCCTGCACAAATGGGATATATGCTTGGATACCATTATCTGGTCTTCTGCTTACCTCTGTCTTCATCCTCACCTTTCTCCCCCTGGCTCACTAGTATCATGTCATAACTATTTTCTTTCAGTATCTTGAACTGGCCAAGTGAGTCTCATCATAGGGATTTTAGACTTGCTGCTGTTTTGGCTGCAAAACTCTTAGCAAAGATCCTGGCATACATGGCTCCATTTCTAGTACCACACCTCCCCGCCCAAACCTGACTCTCTAATAAAATAACTTAGCCATCCCTGACCCTAGGTGCCTTTCCTTCTCATCTGCATTTTTGCTTTTCATGACTTGTGACCTGACTGAAAACCTCTTGTCTAGCGGTTCTCTTGGGTCTTGCGGACTACTGTGTAAGATCCAAGAAAAGAGACAACTGATCTCTCTGTTCAGGCCAGCAAACAGAGGAACCTTGATAACTACTCAGTGAATAAAAGAATACATATATAATCCTGAAAAATAAACTACCAGTATGATGTTTTAATTTACTAATGGTTTACCAAAATTTTAAGATAACTTTTTCAAAGTTTTATACCTTAAGATTAAATCCAGAAGAAATAATTAGGGTATCAATTAGCATTCACTTTTGGTAAAAGTCTTTTCTTCAGACTAATTTAATTGATTATTAGTTTGAATGGTCTATTTCCTCAGTGTGAAAGGTAGATATATTAAAATTTATCTAAACGTGTTTTTCTTGAGTGAGATGCCAGAAGTACAAATTTGTTAAAAATTCTAATACATAAATATGTATTAATCTGTTAATGGTACTTTCCATCAGCAAGCCTTCTTGAATAATTTGCTTTTATAAGTAAACTGTTTGACCAGAGGACCAATTTACATTTATAACTATGTAAATTCTATTTTCTGTCCCAACAGTAGAGCAGAAAAGTGCATCTGAATCTAGACTTCGTAGTTATATTAACATGCGGCTTATTGACTCCCTGATAATAACTTGGATACTTTCTGTTTTGGACATATAGATGCATTCTTACAGCACACGTTGGCGTGGGGGCACATAAAACTGAAGAGATGGCAGGGATTGTCTTTGGAAGGAGATTATTTTAATTCATTGACTTTGGTTCTTCTGTTATTCTGGTCAACAATATAAATATAGACAGTCATACTTCAGGGAGAGGGAGAAAAGAATGACATTTTTATTAGATGCATTTTACTCTGAAAATTATCTACCCTTTCACACTCACACAGTGAGTTTATAGCATGCATATCACATCTAATTTCTCTAAATCTCAAAAGATTTTCAAGTAACCCTCTGATGGTTTGTGTCCATACAAAACAAGAAAAGGATTACATTCATCCAAGTATATGGCTTTCTCATCTGTGACAGGTGTAATGTAAGTAATATTCCTCACATATTAAACCAAGCATAATTGAAGCAATGTCTAATTTCAAAGTTAATATCCCCATTTCATTTTAACCACTACCAAACACCATGCATTAAAAAACTGTAAGCTGGAAATTGCTAATGACGTTTAGTTGCAAGAGAGTGGAAGAATTTCTGTTATTGTCCTTGGATTGGACCCAATAGTGCGGAACACTAGAATTATTACTCCTCATCTGTCAGTCTCCAGAGTCTTAGAAGCTAAAATTCTCAGAAGGGGGATAGAGCATTTAAGAGGGTCCAAGAGTAATAAGTTCCAGAGGTCATACTAGGATATTACCCATCTGAGGCAAATGTTTCCATTTAGCAGGATGATGTTTTGTCTAATTATCTACCAATCTTAGAATAAACAGATTCTGCTTAAGTCTTTACTAATTTAGCATACAGTAGAGCCTTTACTAAATTCATTCATGCTAAATAGTGAGAAAATATATTAAAGTTCCAAATGACTATATAGCCATTGTTTGAGCATACCAAAGTCATGGCCTCCAGGAGAAATGAACATAAATCAGTGAAAAAGGCAAGAAGAGAGACAATGGCTAGAAAGGGATTTTGGGTGCTGGAGGGTGCATGCGCCAGAAGGGGGTGCTTGCCAAGTCCAGCTTATTATTGCCACCAAGGCCCAGTTTTGCCTGATCTTAGAATTTTTTCAAAAGAAGACAAGAATTTGTACTTCTATGTAAATGCTCTCAAATTTTAGGAGTAGGTAAAGAATACCAACTTGTACAAAGATGTCATACAGATTGAGTGGTGAGATTATTAAAAAAAAGGACAAGAACTTGTAGTTAAATCTCAGTTTCATAAAAGCAATTAAATATATTTTAGATAAACAATGAAAAATATTGAGTGTATGTCCAGATAAAGCATGGAATCTACTTATGTTTAAATAAATGTTGGTTATTTACTCTGAAATACAAACTGTGCATCCTTTATTAGATCTGGCAATCACTCTATCATACATGTGAACCATATTTGCAAACAAGAGTCAACATTTTTATTGCATCTACTTAAAAAATATAAAACCTGTTCGAATGAGTGTCAGTGGATTCTTGTGAATTAAATGTCAACAGTGTCATCATAATTTAGTAATCAGTGTGTGTTTGTTTCTTTGGAGTCTTGTTTTAACAAATACAAGTTACAGTCCCTTAAATTCAAGAACTTCCTGTTCTCTTTCTTTGACAGCGGATCAACCAAAGTAAACTCAAGAACAGACAAAATGTGACACGAAGACTCTTATAAACGAGAGCTGAAGGACATACACAGACGTGAATTTGCATAGTGCAAGATAATTCTGAATAACTTAATCAATGGCACAATCACAATAACAATAACTAGCATTTAGCTAGCATATACTACAGGTCAGATCTTAATCTGAGCACTGAATATGCATTAAATTTCTTGATCCTTTTATTTCTATGGACTGTTGGTATAACTATTATTGTTATATTTTGTATAAGGTCCTAAGGACCAGAGATGTTAAATCTCATGACATCTTTGTACAACTAATATCTTGTGGAACCAGGATTCTAACCAGATGTTCTGGTTCCAGAACCTATTGACTATATTATCTTTCAACAAAGAGCTAAACATCACTGACCAAGAGCCTCTCAAAGACAAGAAACTTCAGGAAATATTCATCAGCTTAACAGAAACTAAGATTGAGAAGTCTGATTCCATTTTGGGTTAATGAGCAAAGATTTGCCAGACACACACAAACACAAAAAAAATAAACATATGGTATAATTGGCCCTACCCTCTGTACAGGCAAGGACAAAATTTTGTTTTTTCAAGAAAATCTCTCTTTTGGAAGCCTGAAACAACATGAAGGAGAGAGCACAGCCTTACAGTCAGAAGAATGCAGTACAGCACTGGCTTTATGAGTCGTTCTGTGAATTTTATGTTCTGTGCATTCTACAAAGTAATGGGAAATTAAATTAACACCACTCTTTATAGCATTTTAAATTTTTACCACAATTAATTTCCTGTACTACTGTATTTTGGTTCTGCAGTCATCATTTAAGTAAATTGAGCTCAGATATATAATCCCTTCCCCAAAATTGAAGAAAGTCAATTTTTTTGACATTTTATAACAATCTACCTGTCTGCCTTATTTTATGTGAATAGTTATGGGGCAACCACTATTTTTTCACTTGAAAGTGGGAAGAAATTTAAGTCTTCTTCTAAGCATGTTCTCTATATCTTTAATATCTATTTTCAAGAAAGAACTCTTTTTGCAATGAATAAGACATACTGCAGGCACGCGATGTCTTATTCATTAAGGCACTAACTTTTTAATCTCTTTTTGAGGTTCTTCCTAAGAAATGAGACATGGGCAAACTTTCTAACAATAGGCAGTCATGGGAGGTAATTCACTTTGCCTCCAATTCAAACCAACAAAGCCCTGTACCTCCAAAAGGAAGCCTGAATCAGGTGCTCAGAGTGGGCTCTTGGGACCCATCTGGCCCACACTCTGATGTCCAAAGAGATTCGATAACTAGCGTAACCTTTCACCTAACTTTGGAGAGGTTCCTTAAGGTTCCCTTGTCCTACCCAGTGGGGCATAGTTTGCCCTTGGTCCTAGGATAGGGAATGCTTGGGCAGATCAAAAACACCCAGGAAATGCACAACTTCAGACCTGTCTTTCTTTAGTTGCAAAAGGAGAGGAGAAAGCACTTCCAGTTTTCTGCCTAGCATCCTTAATGCATTGTAACTTCCAAAATGATTTCCAGTGTCTGTGCCATCAAGCACATACATTGTGCTGTTTTAAGTCCTACAGAGCAGAGAGAAAAATTATTTTTGACCTCCAAGCTATTGACCTACTAACAATTATCATCTGTTCCAAAAGTTTAGTGAGCAAAATATTACTGGAAATAATTTGCCTATAGAAAAGTTATTACAAATGGTGTTATGGCAAGACAGGTGTCATGAAAAACTTCAGTATTAAGTGAGTGTTTCTTCTTTCAGACTATACTGCTGGACCTATGGAAAGATCTAAACAGGGAAAATATTTCTGATACTCTTCCACATTTTATTATTCTTCTAGCTCTTGTCATTCACTATTATTCGTCAACTATGGCACTCTTCAACACCAAAGGACTAGAATTTGGTAAATTTTATACTGGCTATTGTCTCTGAATAGAATTATTTTTCTTTTACATAGAATCAAAGTATGTGTGTTAAACTAACTGATCACAAATTTGAGACCATGCAGATCTTCAGAGAAATTATTTAAATTTTTAGGGCTAGAGAAATTTGTTTCCTTGGTTTTCCATGATAAAGTCCCACTAGCCAATCAGGATGTTTCACAATCTCTTCACAATCAATCTATTTTGACATCTTACCAGGTAACCTAACTACACTAAATGGCTTGCCATACATGTTCTATGACCTAATCTACGCTAGTTTCCCATTTGGAAGACTCTTCTCTACCTAGAAACATCCATCAATATCAATCACTGATAGTTTTTAAAAGACACACTCTACCCCTTCTAAATAACAGAAAATGAAGGCTGAGTAAAAAATAAATTAGGTATATGCATGCATGAATAAACAAAAAACAATATTCCTTAATCTAAATCTCTAATTTGTGGGATTTAAGCAAGGGGAATCAAAGTGAAAAGAAGAATTAGCAGTGTGGGTAGACAGGCAAAAGGTAGACTCAAACATACATGCAAGCCGGACCACAGAAGGAATCTACTTTGGCAAGATTCCTCAATTGTTTCCTTTCCATGCAACCACTTAGATTCCACAACATGTTTGCACATATTATCTCTTTTTATTTTAACAAGCCTCTGAGGCAGGCAGGAAAAGTATTATTGGTTCCAGGTTACAGATGTAGAAATTGCAGCTGTAGGAACAGAATTGCCTTTCCTCAAGGTTAGAGGTCTCCTGGACCTATATCACCTGGTTGTCCTCTTTAAAAGCTCAGGTCAACTTTAAATGTTCACCCTTGTTTACCTTAGATGTTCTGTATATATTTTCTAAAATATTTCTATAGCAGTGATGGTGAAAAGGGATGCAGAGGTCAGACTGAGTAAGAAGTGTCTGTCACCAGAGGTCATTTGCAATTTTGTACATGTCTACTCATGAATGGCAATTATGAGCCTGCTTCCCTACAATTAAGATCTTCATTTCTCATGACATACTGATATACCATGATCATCATGGAGATTTATTAATCTTATTAGTCTATGTGACACACAAAGATGTGGTCTGGTTTCAGTTTCTGTTGTATATGTGGCCATATGGTGTGTGTGTGTGTGTGTGTGTGTGTGTGTGTGTGTGTGTGTGTGTATGTGTTATACTAGGGATTAGACCCACAGGCATTCTACATCTAAGCCATACCCCCGCCTTATTTTATTTTTTTTATTCTGAAACAGGGTCTCCCTAATTTTCTGAGTGTCTTGCCAAGTTGCTGAAGCTAGCCTTGAACCTGGACTGTCCTGTTTCAGCTTCCCAAGTCCTATGACTAAGAGGTGCAGCAATGCACCCATTTTACTGTGTGTGTGTGTGTGTGTGTGTGTGTGTGTGTGTGTACATATATATATATTTGGTGGTACTGGGGTGCCTGGAAACCCTTCCAGCTCCAGGATACACTCCCAGACCTATGTTTTAAAATATATTTTTATTTGGAAACAGTCTCTTAAGCCAGCGAGGCTGGCTTCGAACCTGCGCTATCCTCCTGTCTCTGTCTCCCAAGCACGGGGATTACAAGCATGCGCCACCATGCCCGGTTATATTTTTTTTAATTAAACTTTTTTAAGCCAGGCATGGTGGCACATGCCTGTAACTTGAGAGGTTGAAACAGGAAGATCACAGGTTCAAGACCAGCATATGGTAACTTAGGAAGACCTTGGTTCAAAATAAAGAAAACAAAAAGGGTCGAAGAGGTAGAATATCCCTGGGTTAATTTCTCAGTACTCTTCCCCCCACTACTCACATACACACAAATGTTGAATTAAAAAAAAAGTAAAATAGCCTTTCAACTGTGGGGTTCTTTGATAATTAGTTTTACTGTTATCAAGTGCAAGGCTGAGTGCCTGCCTCTCTGCGCTGGGTATAGCAATGAGCCATTGCAATGAATGAACACTTTCACTGATTTTTTTACTTTTGAAGTAACAAGAATTGTGATATATTATTTCAAAAGAAATTGAGTGTACAAGTCTTCTACTATACAATATAGCTCATTTAAGTTTAATGAAGGTGATAGAGTAGTGAACTGTTATACCTTTAATCTACCTGCACATTTTATAATTAATGGAAGAATATGTTATAACGAAGATTAAGAACCTCAAAGAACTAGCCAGTGTTAGTATCCACTAGCAATACTTTTTTTTTTTTTTTTTTTGGTGGCACTAGGGTTCCTGGAAACCCTTCTACCCCTGGACTACACTCCCAGACCTATTTTATATACTTTTTAAATTTGGAAACAGGGTCCCTTAAGCCAGTGCGGCTGGCTTCGAACCTGCGCAATCCTCCTGTTTCTGCCTCCCAAGTGCGGGGATTACAAGTGTGAGCCATCACACCCGGCCACTAGTAATACTTTTAACAGGAAAATAGATCCCTGATACTCATATGTTGAGAAATGTTGAAGGATTTCTCCATTTTCCTACCCCTTTCCTACTACCTTTATTAATTGATAGGTTGTATCTCCAAAAAGTGAGCATCATAGTTAAAATGGGAATATTACTCTGGGTGTGGTGGTGCATGCTTGTAATCCCAGCGCTTGGGAGGTGGAGACAGGAGGACCAAGCAGGTTCGAAGCCAGCCGTGCTGGCTTAAGGGACCCTGTTTCCAAATAAAAAGTATAAAATAGTTCTGGGAGTGTAGCCCAGAGGTAGAAGGTGTTCCAGGAACCCCAGTACCACACAAAAAAGGGGAATATTACTTTATCAAGTGTCAGTAGGATCTGGAGGAGAGGTTTCTAGATTTCCATGGCCTCAAATCTAAGAAAAATTTCTTATATGCAATCACCTAACAGAGAATACATTTAAAATTTTTGTTCTTGGAAATGACTAATTTAATTATTTAATAACCATGAATTTTAACATCTGAAATCTCTAATATGTCAAGTATAGAAATTAAACTACTCTGAAAGTTTCTGATTAAGAATATATATTAAAATTGCCACTAATATATACAATCAGAAGCCTACACATCTGAGTGATTAAGCGAGAGCTCATGAGCAAGTAAATATTTTCATGAAATAAAACTTTACTTATTTTTTAACATACTATCTATGGCTACTTACATGATAAATGGCAGAGATGAGGAAGTAGTAGTTAATTATGACAAGAATCACATGGCCTTCAAAATCTGGAACAGTCTATTCTTCCTTTGTATAAATAGGGAAACTGAGGCCAAGAAAGAATCTGTTATCCAAGTTTGCACAGATTACTTTTAAAGTTTTATTAAAATAATATTCTCATAAATAAGTCATGATACTCCTCTCAAGAGATAAAATAGATATCTTGGCTTCTGAAATAAGAAAGACCTGGCTTGAGGTTTAAAGTCTACCATTAATCAGCTATAAGGCCTAAGTAGATGGGATATCCCTCTACGGTGGGCACTGATCCGTACCTACCATCCATTCACCTTCTCCCTCTTCTCAGAATTCAACTGTATTGTTATCCCTTCTGTAAGCAAAGAAAATGGAGAGGGAAACCCATTTCATCTCTACCTTTAGGAATGGGGTCTGCTTTGTGTAAACTTACAGTAATGCCCTTACAGTAGAGCCCTTTCTTCTCACTGGTGTGGTTCAAGTATAGGCAGAAGTATGCAGATTTGTTTCTGATTCTTCTATTTTGCTCTATTGGTCTATGTGTCTGTTTTTGTGCCAGTGTCATGCTGTTTGTTTTTTTTTTTTATTACTTTGGCTTTGTAATATAGTTTTAAGTCAGGTATTGTGATGACTCCTGCATGGTTTTTGTTGCTGAGAACTACTTTCAGTCACAAAAATTAAGAAATAGGATGCTCTCCCTAATATGTGGAATCTAGGGAGAGAATGGGAAATAGGAGAGACTCTAGATAAAGGAGAAACTATAGATGAGCAAATAAGGTGACCTAACTGAGGGGGATGAGAAGGGGAGAGAGAAATTCTCGAATGTACATGATGTACGTACACAGACATATCAAAATCAATTGCTAAGCCAAACATGAGGAGGGAGGGGGAGAGGGTGCCGTGGGAAATGGGGAAGGGCTAAATGAGTGATGTGTGCATGTATGCCCCTACCATCTTGTATCCCATTAAGATGTATGACTACAGTGCACCAATAAAAAACTTTTAGAAAAGAAAAGGCAGAAGATCAGGAATGACCAAGGCAATCAAATAAAGCATTGCTGAGGATTTCTTGGATAATTCTTTTTTCTCCAGACCAATAGGGAGTTATCTGGTCTCCCTATGACCAGATGAAACATGAAATTATTTTGCTGTAGTCATACTTAGTAGGTATATTCTTGAACCTGTCTGAGGATCAGGCTAATCCAGAGATCAGGACAGACTGAACAGAATGACAAAATAAATAAACTAGTATTCTTTGTAGTGACTAGTTCATTTCACTTTGCAAAATGCCCTCAAGGTTCACCCAGGTTGTTTCCTAGTGTAGAATTTCCTTCCTTTTTAAGGTTAAATAATATTTCATTGTATGTAAATACCATATTTTCTTTATTTGATCAGACACGTACTAACTTAAGTTTATCAACATTTTATTCAAACTGAGACTTAGAATAAAAACTATTGCTTGCTGATGTATAATCAATTCACATTATTTATTTTTATTATATTCACATAATCTAGAATTATGATATTCTGGGTCCTATTTCTTTGAATCAAAAACCAAGCAGAACAGTATAAGAAATGGCATTACTTTAATATGATGGACAGCACACATTAATTGGTTTTCAGTAAAGGACAGAAGAAACAAGGCCTTCTTTCCTCTCCTAACACTAGAATTCTCCTCATTTTGTGAAGCTTTTAGGGTAACTACTAAGGTCAGAAATGGGAAAAGTAGCTAGGATTGATGTCATATACCTGTAATTATATTATTTAGAAGGCTGAGATAGGAAGATAGCAGGTTGAAGGCTAGTCTCAGCAATTTAGCAAGACCTGTTTGAAAATAAAAATAAAATAGGCTACAGAAGTGGTTCAGAAGTAGAATACCTCTGGGTTCAATCTCCAATACCACACAAATACATACACAAAAAATAAAAAGAAAGAAAGAAAAGGAAAAAGAAATCGGTACAGAAGAGAGAGAATAAAAATAAATGGCTTTGATTAATTGGAATTAGTACTATGATGATTCAACATTTTAGCCTGGAGAAACAGTGACAGATTATTCAAATCAAAGGAAAAAAATTACATTTGTCTTTGTAGTTTCAGGACTGGTTTACCCACTTGGAACCAGTGTTTGATGGTCATCGACCTTTCCTTCAACTCAAAAGAGGAAGAAACATGAACACAGTCACTGTTAAGTGCCAATATATCTAACAAGCAAACTATGATTTGTATATATTTCAGAGAAATTGTGTATCTTCTCTAACAATTATTAAATCATAGGTATGATTTTTTTCTAGTCAATTTGATAAATACTTCACTAATAAGAAGACCTTGTAGTGATTCTGGAAAGTATATGAGTATGTAGTAAACATATCATGAAACATATTCCTGTGCTATGTTAATGAAGCCCTATGTGCTCTGTGGAGAAATGCTCATGTTTAAAAAGTGATTTCGAGGTTGCAACCTTAGCTAAACACTACATGCTAAAATTATCATTTTGCAGAGAACCTTCACTACCCCTAGTTATTTCTAAAAATGATCATAAATGTTCCCCTCTGCAAAGATACAACTAAAAAAAGAAATCTTGCCGTTCCTGTACTTGCATTACATTTTAGGAAAACATGGCATTTTGGAGGAAAAAAAAATCTGTTTTTTTAACCACTGAAATAACAAAAAATATTTAGATTTTGGTATTTTAAGAAAAAGCCAATAAGATAAATTAGTCACTCATTCTTACACATACTCCTTAATTAAAAATGTTTACTGAGAGCCTAGAAGGTACTAGAAAAACACTTAAATCATCTGTATACTTTATATATAACAATATAGTGTACCCAGGAAAGTCTTGTGTTACGGCTAGAGAAGAGAATTATATGGTAGTTTATATAAAATTTGAAAAACCTTTGAGCAGACACCCAAATCATAAAGCAAAAGCACAACACGTTTTATGTATCTTTTAAAGGGGGGTTAATTTAGGTAGGCATAGCAGAAGCATTTATTTAGGGCAAAAGGTGAAATGTCACTCCTGGGATTGATAGTGTTTGGTTTCACCCTGGTCTTGGAATGATAACTCTTAGACTCTCAGCAGCATTGTATCTGGGAAGAAGAGAAGAGGAGTGGACGTAAGGATACTCAGCGTAATGAAACAGACCAAGTTTAATTCCCTTAATCGCTTGGTCAGGGCAACCGAATTAACCAGCCACATCTGTTCACTCTGGAGGACTCAGTCCTGGGCCTTCCTCTTTATGTAACAAGGTTCTGTAGGGGGATTTCACTGTTTAGTCTCTTTGGTCAATTGCTCCTCTCTCCTCCAGATGGTGGGGGCAACGCGGTGGAGGGGGAGGGAATTGTAAGGAGAGTGGACCCATTCAAATTCTGAATAGATCCTTCTCTGCTATTGTCTTTCCTGGGGAGAAAGTCATCTTTAAACAGGACTCCTTTGTTGTTCTAGATCTTTTACAAGCAGGGAGAGCAGGAAAGAAAGAGTTAAGATGCATTAATTTGACACCAGTGGTTTTTGTTTTTTCTTTCCTTTCCTTCCCTCATTATCAAAAGCATATCACTAGTCTTCTGTGTTAATCCTAAAACAAACAAATGAAAAACTTTTGTCTTATTTTATCCTTCTCTAAAATCCAACATCAAATTCTCATGCAATGACACTCTGAAACTTTAGGTTCAAATGTCTATGTCTTAACTGTTTTTATAAATCTCATGATCATTTTTGGGGAAAGGATTGGTTTTCTTAGCACCAAGCACCAGTAAACTGATCCCTAGATCCTACCATCTAATGCTCTCTTTTCTCAAAGCAAACTTCACTAGTGTGTCTTCTTCCTGAGAAACTGGCACTTCCTGGTGACGGTGTGCTTCCTTGGCTTCAGGTGCTATGGAGGGCTCCTGGTTTCACAGCAGCAGGGCAGGGCTCTGTTGATCACCAGGCTTCCATGAGAAGCTGGAGCTCATATCTTTACAGATGTAAGTCTATTGGAAACTGTCATAGGATAGTCACAAGAATGCTCATATTAGCTGGTGTGGTGGTGCACGCTTGTAATCCCCACATTTGGGAGGCTGAGACAGGAGGCTCTTGGTTCAAGGACAGCCTCAGCTACTTAGTGAGACCCTCTGCAACTGAGTGAGACCCTGTTTCAAAATAATAAAATAAATGATCACATCAGTTATCTTAGCACTAAATACAAATACTATATTGGAAGTAAATTTACCTTGGTTATAGTTAATCCTCTCACCTTCCTCGAGGCTCTAATGGAACTTTTAGCTTGTTTGTTTTTCTTAAGTTTTTGTGTAAAAGGAGGATTGAACCTCAAGACATTATTTGATCTGCATCCTTAATTTAATTTAATTTAATTTTTTTATTTTGAAACTGGGTCTGGTAAAGTTGCTACAGGTCATGTTAAATTGCAGGGGCTGGACTCAAATCTGTGACCCCAAGTACTGGATTAGGGGCATGTGCCACCATGCCTGGCTTGCTTGAATTTTTTAATGTGGATGGTCTTTCCTGAGAAATGGCATCCATTCATTTCTTAAGTTCCATCAAATCAGGATGTTGCTGTCCAGAAAATAAGCTATGTGCACTAGTGGTAGATAGGAAATGTGGAATTGGATGCTTCTAGAAGATGGAGTCTGCATATTTTTATTTTTTGATATGTGGACTGTAAAGGGCTGGGGTTATAGCTTAGTGATAGAGTGCTTGCTAGTATGTATGAGGCCCTGGGTTTGATCCCTAGAGCTGAGAAAGAAAAAAGAAATAAAAGGATGAGTGACTCTAGGATTCCGGTTATGGCCTATTTTGATTGTCCATACAGGAGGGGAGGTCACTGAAACCCAGGATCAATTATTGGGATTCAGGTTATAATGGGAAGAAGACGAATGGGGAGTTGAATATTGTTAGAGTAAGATTTTTGACTTGCTCTTTTCCCACTTCAAACATAAGAGTAATCCTTATAAAACATAATTACAATTATGTCCTACCCTGAAAAAGACCTTCCCATGGCCTCGGTATACTGACAGTTCAAACCCCTGATGAAACCATGTAAATTCTGACTCGTCCTCATGTCCCTAGTCTCACTTTGTACTCCTATATTCCCCTTATGTTCTACATTCCAGGCATTTTAACCTTTCTGCATCTCTAACAAGCCAACTGTACATATCTAATTAACTCAAGCAACTGCAAGTCTATAAAGTTATCTTCAATCAAATTTATTTTAAAATCACACACACACACACACACACACACACACACACACACACACACCTCTCTCTGGGGGACACATTCCCATAGGTGCGTGCTTAGATGAAGAATCAGCCTTTGTGGGAGATAATAAAATATCCTCCTAATTTCCTGGAAGGATGCCGCCTTAGTTTTGAAAGCGCATGTTTGGAAGAGCAGCATGGGGTTTCAGCCTTACTCTTTCCCTTGCCCGGGTAACTCGTGCAGTGTATATGTCATACAACTGCTCATGGCAGCCGTGGAATCCTTCTGCCTGGAAAACTCTTCCTGCACACTTCTTACGTGAGCTTAGTTCTCATCAGTCAGATCTCAGGGTAGCTGCTGCATCCTCTGGCAGTCTGCTCCTGGCTACAATAATCCCCTTCCCCACCCTACTGCTTTCTATGCACACTATGCTTTTATTACCTCTGCTGTGTTGCTACCATTTACAGTTACTTTGCTTACTGTTTGTTTAATTTTTGTTTTTTTATGTTTTTTATTTTATTTTTATTTTTTGGTACTGGGGATGGAAGCCAGGGACATTCCACCCTGGAGCTACACCCCCAGCCCTATTTTTTATTCTTTACTTTGAAACAGGGTCTCACTGAGTTGCAAAGGGCCTCACTAAGTAGCTGAGGCTGGCCGTGAACCATGATCCTCCTGTCTCAGCCTCCCAAATGCTAGGACTACAAGCGTTGGGCCACCATGCCCAGCTTGTGAGTGTGTGTGTGTGTGTGTGTGTGTGTGTGTGTGTGTGTGTGTGTTAATCTATGTCCTCTCCTTTAGATAATGAGCTCTAAGAGGAAGGAGATCTTATCTGTTTGGGTCACTAAGATATCTCCAAAATTAATGGAATGTCTGGAGTTTGCAGACACTCAGGTATATGGGTTGAAATGATGCAGGAGATGCGGGAGTGGATTATAGTGTGTAGAAGAAACATGAACTCGATGGGCATATTCAGGAGCTATGGTGATAAGTTTTGGGAAAACCTGACTGCTGAGTGTGTTTGATATGGGACACTATGAGACTTCTTTAGAGCAAGGAATGGGGACAGGCCGGTGACATGTTTTTTAAGCTCTGCCAGCAGAATTCTTGTCTTCTGTATTTTGATTCTATGGCTACTGAGAGGCCACACCTGTAAGAGGAGAGGAGTCCTGATGGCCCCAGAGATCAGTCAGAAGACACATCTGAGCTGAAAGGGCCCCAGCCATCGACCTGCCTGACTACAGCCTGAGTTAATTCCCAACCTACAGAACAATGCAATTTTACAAGTCGATGGCCTCCATCTCCACAACAAAGACAGAGGTAATCTAATCACAAATCGTATTCTGTGACATAAATCTATGCTACTAACATTAGTTTTTCCAAAGGAAATTAAGTCATGATGCATGTCACCTGTCAAGCGAGTTCACCAAGGAAATCAAGATGACTCTCAATTCCTAACAGAAGGGGCAAAGGCTCTGCTCCTCTTTCCAGATGGCCTCAGACTCTGCTACTAACAGGGGGACTCCTAACGTGTGGTTGCCAAGATAAGGAAGATATAGAATAAGTGGGAAGGGTTCTCACTACCTGAGCATTACCTGACCTTCGGTATTTAGGAATGGAGTCTCAGCTATGACCAAGATCCTCACCCTCCCTCAGCCAGGACGCACAGAACACTGCCACGTGCCCCAGGTTATACCTAAATACCCACTTTCAAACTCACAGTGTGCCTCTCTCCATAAAGGCTGAAATCGCCCTTATTCACACTCCTAAGAATAAAGCCCAGATATTTGGGTGTTGACATCTGGAGTTGTAGACATTATGACCCATAGCTTGGCTCCAGTTTGTCTTCATACGATGAAGGCAGGGTTTATTAAAATGGAGTAATAGCACAAAGAATTACAGACGTAAAAGTCATTACTTACGGTTTATGAATTTCACCTTATTTTTCCCCAGTTATGAGGTCCCATGCCCAAGATGGATGGCCCTAAACATTTGCTTGTACAAGCAAAGAAAAAGGCAGCGATTTAACTTGTGCACTTGAATCACCGCAAGGGCCAAACACATTTAACTTCATCTCTTCAATTAAGTTATATTTCACAATGTCCTAAATTCTATACAAGCATTGATGGAGTTTCACTTCATCAGCCAATGTGTATCATCAACCAGGTTTAACCAGGTTACTCAAACTGCCTTTCTTTTTGGACTTCCTTCACAACTCTAGAACTACCTAGCACACATGGGTGCTGAGAAAAAGAAATGGAGTACTGTTTGTAAAAAGCTGGGCAAAATATCCATGCCGCACATTTGTTGAGCATTGGTTATCGAATCATTTTAAGAGCATTCATTCTACAAGCTGAAGTCCTCAACACCACCATATTAAAACCATAGCCCCAGATTCACAGAAGCTCCACACAAAAAGAGAACAAGGGGAAATAAAAACCAAAGCCTTTGTTCCCATTTAAAGTAAAGATGGGATGGGACTCCTTATGGAAAGAATATAAAATACTATGGTGGACTTTGTAAAGGAAGAACTAATAGCTCTAATAAAATAGTAGATTTGCTGAATTATCCATAAAGTGGCAGAAGAGCCAACTCAAATAGTCATCCAAGTAGGGTATCTTTATTCATTTTTTGAAATGCTGAATTATTCCCTGAGCTGTAACAATCCATGTGTTTTCACCTAGCAATGCTGTCCTCTCTCATAAACCCAAAAGGCTGTCCATTAAAATGCCAAGTGGACAGTTTCTCTGGGCAAAGGGTGTGACTTCCTAAAAGATGTAGTTGCTCTGTAAAATTACACTGTTGTTCTGATACTAAGTCATGTCCTATTCTTTATTCCCTATGGTTCATGTCTGGGCTGAAAAACTGAGAACTACATCCTAAAACTAATAAAAAATTCAATTACATTTTGGGATAAATTCCAGTGATATCTTTAATACTAACTTACCCATTTAAGAAGTATAGTAAAAATTTCTATGAAAAATGCCCCTAATTCAGATACTTTTCTGGATGACATTACCAGCAACCTAAAAACCAGTATGATGGATGGAAAAAGTTAAAAATATTTCACTTTGTGGTTCCAACACTTCAGAAGGGCAATTGCAAGGAACTAGATTTAAGCCTTAATTAGGAAATGTATATATCACAAGTTTGCTCCTTTCCTGCGATCAGGGCAATTTTTTTTTTCTTTTATGTGCATGAGTTGAAATACAGAGATCAATAAAAAGCAAGTTTGACAACCCCAAAGGCCAAAGAAGCTTTGAGGAATTTGAAGATTAAAATGATTTTCTTTATAAACCTGAGACCACGCCATGTAATTATTCTATCATTGGGGTTAAAAACTCCATACAGAAATCCTTTAGTTAAATATTATTAATTAGACATTTTAATACTTTATCCCAAAAAGTTGACTTTTACAAAAACATCTGTTAATTACTTAATCATTTACTTGTTTGGCACATTAACTATACTTGGAATTATTTTTTACTTGGGATTATTAAACACTAGCCAAGATGCAGAGTACTATGGGGAAATTAATGAATGGGTCAGAAAGTAAGTAAAAGGTGAACAGGGTAAAAGAAGGGGAAGCGGGAGAAAAATATGTCTATTTCTTGGCTCAGATTAACCATGGGAGAGAATGGGATAAAGTGTGCGAGCGCACGCGTGTGTTTTGATCATTTAATCCATCTAAGCTATCAGGACAGACAACTCAACCCTGAAACTTAACTCTGGAGCCAGCATCTCTGGTGGAGTGGGATGCATTGATCTGGAAGGCACAGGGGCTGATCCGCTCACGTTTCTGTCGGAAGCTCATTTTCTTACAAGTGCTTGATAACCACACACTTGGACAGTTGGGCCTCTGATCCATTTCTTCCTTTCATGTCTCGATGCAGAGCTCAGAGCTGGAAGTGGGACAGCCCACAGGACCGATGCTAAAAGCTTTGTTGTGGGAATCCCTAAAGCACAGCACGTTCCTATAAATAGGACCGTCGGCACTCACTCAAGTTGTGCAAAGTTGACCCAAATAAGAAAGACGCATACGATTCACAGATGTGTGCATCAGAATGCTGTGAGCCAATCAGGCAGGCAGGCAGGCAGGGTTCCCAGGCTGGGGAGGGTCCCCTGGGAACACGCTCAATGTTTCTACCTGCCTTTCCTACTGATTGTTATGGGAGACAGAATCCAGACAAATGACAACCCAAAGAAGATAGTATCAAAATGCATGTAGATCCAGTTAAGGCACTGCAACACAAGTATATCCTACTAACTAATAAGTAAAAGACAGTCTGCCCATTAGAAAAATGTACCAGTGAGGCTGGTACAGGCCTGTAATCTGTAATCCTATACTCGGAAGGCTGAGACAGGAAGATCACAGATTCAAGACCAGCCACAGCAACTTAGTGACATACTCAGCAACCTAGCAAGAACTTGATTGAAAGCAAAACATTAAAAAATAAAAAAAAGGGCTGTGGGTGTATTTTGCAGGAAGAATTTCCTTGGGCTCAATCTTTAGTACCAAAAAATAAAAGATAAAGAAAAAATGAAACTGGAAAAAAAAGCTAATTAGCAAAGATATTAAAAACAGCAAAATTGAGCACCCACAAACAAAAGCACATGTGAAAGGAAGCATGACTATTCCTGTATAATGGTCAATAAAGATGATTTCCAAAATATTTCTTTTACTTATTAAGTTAAAAAAAGAAACTAAAAACAACCCGGGAATGGTGGCACACACTTGGGATCCCAGCATTTGGGAGACTGAGACAGGAGGATCACAGTTAGCAGACAGCCTCAGCTACTTAGTGAGGCTCTTGGCAACTCAGTGAGACCCTGTTTCAAAATAAAGAATAAAGAATAGGGTTGAGGTGTCTCTGAGAAGTAGAATGTCCCTGGGTTCTATCCCTAGTACACCAAAAAAAAAAGAAAAAAAAAAGAAAAATTAGAACTAGACTAGGGCTGTAGCTTAATGATAGAGCCTGTGTATGTCTCCATATAGAGCGACAACACCCAAAAGGAAAAATACATATAAAAAATAAAAGTAAAAGATTATTTATTCCAGGGCCATTAAGATAGCAGGAAAACAGGTAGGATTGCTTATCCATTTTTGGAAGAAATACGAATTACTGTACCTTGTTTGGATCTTGTGATTTCAAAACCTACATAAACTCCTTTATTTAACCACCTCATGGTTAGGAAGAATTTACCCAAGACAAAGGTAAACAAATGCATCCATGGCTATAGGTACACGTTTAAACATGGAAAGGAAAGTTAGAAGAGCCCCAGATATAAACGACTGAAAGGTCCCTGAGCATTGATAAAAATGAGGATCTACAGGTATATCTTAGGTTCTACGTGCTGTAGAAACAAACCCTGAAAGGGGATTTCTGCAAAAATGATTTATTCCAAAATGTTCCCAGGGAGAAAAGGAAGGGAGGAGGGACAGGGAAGACAGGGAGGTCAGTGACGAATCTCAAGCATTGCCCTAGGACAGGTTGCTCTGGCTGGATGGAAAGGCAAGCTGTAGAGATGGCTGCAGCCACATTAAGGATTGCCCCAGACAGCCCCTGCACCTGGCATTCCTTCGTTTAAGGATGCCCCTAAGAGAAGGTAAAGCAAGCTCTGGCAGCCAGAGGTGAGGCCTGCAGGAAGAAGCACATGCTGGCTGGCAGGAGGGAGTACGTGGAAAGCTCTGGGAAAGAGCCACCCTCATCTCTGGCATTAGGGTTTACTCAGGAAGAATGAGTGAGATATACATGTAACCAAAGGGTCAACTGATAGAAGTGGAGGGAGTGTATTAGAGAATAGTTTAAAGAATTTGAAACCCAATTTAAAGGGTGGTTAAGGTAGATGACGTGTCATTTTAAATGATCTCTGCATTCGAGTCTATAGGAAATTTTGGAACAATGAGCATCAGCATAGTTGCATAGAGGTTATCCTAAGATGGTGAGAAAGGGGAAGGTTGAAGAAATCCAGAGAGAGAGATAATAACTTTTATCTTCATATACATTTATATCTTTTTAAACCTATGCATGCATGGCATTTATAAACTCAGGATCAATCTATAAGGGCAAAAACATTATAAATGTGTTTTATCCAAAATAATTTCATAAGAGCTCTTTTTTTATATTGGAAACACTCCGATTAAAATGCCTTTCTTAGAGTTAACAGGGTTGTCCTTTTAGCTACGAGCAGGGAAATGCCTTTGGGACATATGTCTATATTTGTAATCCTGAAACTGACAGAAAAGCAGGCAAAGTCATTCTGGGCAGTGGGGGACTAACACAGAAGAAATAGAAATATACATGTGAAGGCATGGCAGGAATGATATTCTACACGTGAGCAGCTTCACTTCTCAGAAAATTAAAAACCATCAGCAGCAGGAGAATGGGCATACAAATTAAAATGCATTAAACAGAATTGTGCAGCCTCATCTACTTAGTGAGGCCCTCTTTAACATAGTGAGACCCTATTTCAAAATAAAGAAAAAAAAATAGAGCTGAGGTATATTGGGAGGGAGAATGCCTCTGAGGTCAATCCCCGGTACCACAAAAGAAACAAACAACAACAACAATAACAACATGAATTGTGTACTACACAGGCCTTAAATTGTGATTTTGAAAAAATTATTCCCTTAACAAAAGTATGATATAATGTGAGGTTTAAAAATGAAACAAGTACCAGGCATGGTGGTGCACGCTTGTAATCCCAGCATTTGGGAGGCTGGGGCAGGAGAATCTTAGTTCAGGGACAGCCTCAGCTACTTAGTGAGGCCCTTTGCAACTCAATGCGACCCTGTTTCAAGATAAAAAATCAAAAATAGGGCTGGGGGTGTAGCTCGGAGGTAGAATGCCCTTGGGTTCCATCTCCAGATCCTCAGTACCTCAAAAAATATATATATAAATAAACAAAAATGTAACAATTATTTCTGGATTGAGTAAGTGATTCTTATGATATAAGGTTAAACTATCAGGTACCTACACTTCTGTATGTCATATAGACACATGAGCTTTAAAAATGCACTTTGCTGAATAAATTTATGTGATCCCCTACATATTAGCAGAGGTCAACCCTGCATGAAAGAATATGGCTGGCTTTAAAGAAGAAGGATATATTATAGATGAGCAAATAAGTTGTCCTAACTAAGGTGATAGGAGGGGGGAAGAGGGAAGTTCCCTAATGTTCTTGATGTACATTAACAATCATATCAAAGTTATTCACTAAGCCAAACATGAGGAGGGAAGGGGAGGGAATGGGGCAGGAATTGGGTAAGGGCTAATTGGGTAATGTGTGCATATATGCCTCCACCATCTTGTAACCCATTAAGATGTATAACTACAATTCACCAATTAAAAAAAAATAAAGTTTCATCTTCTCACTTTTCTACATTGTTTTACTCTTAGACAATGCCATGATCTAGGGTTTGCATCAGGCACACCAAAATCAAATGAAAGAAACAACCTGATTCAGGAGAGAACAGGCCAAGATATATTTCCAAAGGAACTAACTCCCATCTACTTAGCAATTTTGCCAGGTTAAGTTTGGAAAAGGGTATAAACAGTATCTCCTGTAGAACTGACCAAACTTAATTCCCTAAAAACTATTTGATGCTCAGCCATTCTGTTTGTAAAACATTATTTTATCAAATAAACATATAAAGTCTAGATACCCGATCAGACTGTTCATACCACAGAGTCAGTGACATCTAAGTACACAGAGTTCAGGGCCTCCAGGTTGGTTCCAAGGGCATAGTTGAAGGGGACTTGAGACTGTAGGTTTATGGACACCTAGTGTAAAGTCAAAGGCCTTTCTGTATCTGCCTCCTCTGTATCATGGCCTACCCAATTACATTACTATATGGCTAACATAAGACTAAGCACCAACTGACTGTCTACAAGTTCATCTCCGTAGATAAAATTGAGTTCATAGGTGGATTACCAAAGCTAATCTCAGTATCATAAATGGGGAAGGGGAGAGAATGGAAGAAAAATTCATCAAGTACTATATGCATGTCTGTCACTATCACTGAACTACATTATGACATTAGATTATAATGCACAAATAAATGTATATAAATGTTAAAATACCATGGTGACAAACACTATTTTGAGTACCCATAAAGATATTCTTAACTAAAAAATGAGAAAGAACTTATTTTTCTGGCAAAAGAAGCCCATCAGAAACTTAACACTGAGTTATAAAGTGAGTATACCACACATTATTCAGAGCAAGAGATGACTTTCTTTGTATTGTTGGAAGTCAAGAAAGCCACACTTTAACAAGTCCAAGATGGCAGAAAAAGAGCAAAACCTCATCTTTATTATTAAAAATCCATTGGACTGCTGAAGACTGTCCTGTACTGTCTACATCAGAAGCTAGAATTCTCTTGACTGACAGAGTAATGAAATGCATATATTTGGTACCCAGGTGGTGTTGTGAATCTCCTTTACATCTTTAAGCTACTGCCTACTCACAACCGGCCCATCTCAATATTCAAGAAATCTCACTATGAATTTAAACAGGTTGTGTACCAAAGGAATTAAAGTCAGGAACTGATGAAAACCCTTGCTAGAATCCATACTCTAATGCTTTATTGCCTTGGAAACAGTGCAGCAAAGCGACTTCCAGCAGAACAATGATAATAATAAAAATAAAGTCCTTTCTAAATGTTTTGTTTAAAAATATTTCCCAGGTTTGCATTTTCTTAATGACTTGCATCGCAGACGTTTTATTGACCTTTTGAAAATTCATTTATTTATGTATTTATCTTGACTCAGTAGCAAATCATCTTAAAAAAAGAAAAAAGCTGGAAAGAAAGGTCAGTTCAAAGGTGCGCCCTAGGAGAATAATATGGTTAAGCTGAATTCTTTTTGTTTCACTTTTAAGTACATCTGACCGCCTTCGTTCCCACCTTTCTTTTGCACAAGCCTGCTGCACAGCTGACATTCCTGGATATTCGATAACACAAGGCCCACCCAGCCCACTAGAGCATCCTGCCTACTCAAGCCACCCCCTACTCAAGCCTTCAAACCAATAAAATCTCTTCAAACATTTTTATTTCATCACTAGCAAACCCACTCATATCAGAATAACAAACCAAGTTATTATTCAATGTGTAATAATGTTTATCATCTTTATGTTTAAATACAAACTCTTTAAAAAGTAAGGGCAATGAATCTGGTATATAAAATACGAATTTATAAGTCAAATGTGGTGGCACATGCTTGTCATAACAGCATTTGGGAGGCTGAGACAGTAGGCTTGTGGTTCATGAATGAAGCCCTTTGCAACTCAATGAGACCCTTTTTCAAAATAGAGGTATACTCCCAGGTGTAACTTGGAGGTAGAATGACCCTGGGTTCCATCCCCAGTACTGCAAAAAAAAAAAAAAAAAAAAAAAAAAATTAAAAAAAAATGCTTTCTGATACCTTCCTTTCAACTGTTCCCTCCAAACCTGAAATAAAATGAATCAGATTGCAGAATCTGGCTTCAGGTAGGTAATATTCCACTATGTACAATAAAATGATACTTTATTGAAAGGTAATGAATGGCTAGCTTAAAGCAAATATGGCACCGTTTATATAAAACATGGCTTTTGTAATGGATCAAAACCAAAAATCTGAACTTTCATTTGGCCAAGATATAGAGCAATTTCATATTTTTCTTGACACAAAACAAAGCACTTTCTCTGTCGGTAAAAACTGAAATCAAATGTTTTCTTGAAAAATATTTCAGTGACTAAGTTTTAAGTCATCATTCAATACATCAAACTCCATCTATCTTAATGGAAAAGTGCAGCACTGTGAATTACCCATTATGTTGGAAAATCCAGAAGTTGTTTTAATTGGTTTTGAATGAAAGCATTATTCTGCATTCCTAATCATGTTTCTACCCCTAAGGCTAATATTAAAAATGAATTACAATTCCTGAGCAAAGGAATTGACTCGGAATCATGGCTGGGATTAACATTTTGTTACAGATAATCCACAAACCAGAGAATCCCAAAGTCTGTAACTGAGAGTTGAGTATATTTTCTAAGTAAGAAGCTAAAGCGCTCATTAGACACACTCCATGTAAATAATGAACCATCTGAAAAAAGTACACGTGTTATGGGAAGCTTTTTACATTCAATTGTACAATGAGTTCCTCTCTCAAGATCATCACTTGAAGTATTTAGTTACTAAATTTTATTATATTTCTAGAAATAAAGCACAGGCCGAGTTGCCAGCTGTCTTTCCCTGGAATTATATGTTCCTTCAAACTGATCTTATGATTTTAAAGCATAAAAAAAAATTCCATCTTACATATAGGCAACCAATAATGATTGTCGATGACAAATACACCCCCTAGTTTAAAGTAAAAGTGATATTGCTGTCACAGTAAATTAAGTTAATGCTACAGGACAGAAGCTTGTCACTTCTGAAAACCATGAAGTGGTTTCAACTAAAACTCTCCCAATATTAATGAGGAAATAAAAACTGACCTATTCACTGACAATTAGCAACTCTGACTCTGGTGCAAAGTCATTTGCATAATGGAAACCCCCTTCCCCCATTTATTCAAATTGTATTTTAAAAGGAAAAGGACACTCTAGAAGAGGTTTTTATTTGTAGGGACATTTTAATGAGGTGATAGGTATCTTAATAAGTGTTCTTGGGTGAAGCCACCTGGATTATTAAGCAGCAATTCTGCTGTATCCTATATTAATTCACAGCAAGATTTTATCACGTCTGTTTAATTTATTAGAGACTTGAAGTACTTGGTATCACTTGCATGGTTTAAAGTAAACCAATTTAAACAAAAGATGAAATAAATGGTAAGTTTTGAAGATTTGAGTTTTTCAGATATTTTTCTTTTAGCTTAACAATAATTCACCAGGAGTACAAATCAGGGAGATCTGCATGAAATTAACTTCAAAGCAGATTTGCAAATGAGTCCTAGAGGGCTTTATAAAAATGTCATCAAGCAAAAAGAATTTTTAATATATTCACTGCATTGGAATTTTTTTTAAATGTACGAGAACCGTAAATTCAGGGGGAGAAAAAATCTATATCACTGCAAATGACCTCGTAGGTGTTAATACTCCTCAAGAGAAAAGTCTTACCTGGAATAATAAAAAGACATTATTAGTAGTAGTAGTAGTAGTATTTACTGATTATTAACACATTTTGGATGGTTGTAATTTGTTGGTCCAGAATACTCTAAACCATAGCCAGCTATCATTTTTCTATCTTAAAAATAGAAAATAACATTTAATTAACATCATGTGATTGGTTTCATTTAGGCAACCTAATAAGTTTTATAGATATTTTTTCAAGTTATCTCATTTCTTCAGACCTAAATTTCCCCTTTGGGTTAAACTACATGTTCTAAATTCTAAGAGATTTATGACTTTAAAATGGCTCTGCTTCTCCAGTGATTTTATTTTTCTGAAAAAAAAAAAAAAAAGAACCATTTTTTCCTAGTTCTTTTTTATACGAACTACAGAGCCTATCCAAAAATATCCCTTGTCATTTTACTATTACAAGAACGGTAAAATATTATTGTGAATAATAGAATCGATTTGATCTAAGTGCAAAAAGAATATTTAGATGATATGAATTAAATCAACTCAAGCAAGTAACTCCGTACTGAGCCAGTGAAGGCAGGAGCAGCAGAAAGCAACGTAAAATAAGCACTGGGAGACTCCGAAGAGATTTCTCTGTATAAAAAATGAGGAGGACTAAAAGGGTACTCAGATTCCAGCCATCAACAAGCTTGTACCCTCCGCTTTGCTGGATAAAACAGTCATCACCACTGATACAATGACATTATTGCTTGTGATCCAATGGGTTGTTCTCATGGATAACATGGAAAGAGGTATCTGCAATATGATGTGACAGGAAGGATTTTGCAGCCTGCTTTGTAAAAGCCTAAAATTTGATTAAATCTAATGGTCGAAGTCTGTACAAAAGTAAGAAACATTTAACCTGTTTTTGTCCTTACTGTTATTATTATCATTTTTATCTTCCTGTTTGGGGAGCTACTCCTAGAAAAATGCCCTTTTCATGCAGTGATGGGTAATTGTAAATGTTCACGCGTGTCATCGAAACTCCTCCAACCCCAGAGGGCAGGTCAGTATATAGAGAAAAAAAATCAAGATTCAAGCCTCAAGATGACTGCCTACACATGAGAAAAAGAATGTGGGCTATGGTGCCTTGAGGATGATTTTGTCATACACGCTAAGAAAATGAGAGTAACCCATGGTCCTTTTAGCATTAGGAGGTAATTTCTTGTCCATTATTGAAATTCAGGACTTTAACCAAAGCTTACCCGTGTTGGCAATAAGGACTAACTTCTCTTCATCTAAAACTTATACCTTCGACATTCAGATTCAGCACTTTCATCAAATTGGGCATGTAGAGACATGTTCGATTTCTAGATTTTGGAAGAACTTTGAAGTAGCTTTTATATTAGTCTATACTAATCTTTCAAATCTTCCACAACAAAACAAACCAATCAATCAGCCAATTGATTAGCCAATCAATCAACCAAATAACTGATATCTAATGTGTTGGCTAAATGAATAAACTGTCACTTTGTATCTGGCAAAGAGAAATTCTGAAAATGTTTAGAAAATAGGCAAAAAGTTTTAAAACACACAAAAAGTAGTTATAAGACCTCAGTAAGAAACCAGTTGTGCATGCTTTTAATCCTAGTCCTTGAGAAGCCGAGACAGGAGGATCACAGGTTCATGGCCATCCTCAGCTACTTAATGAGACCTCCACAACTTAGTGAGACCCTGTTTCAAAATAAAGAATAAAAAAATAGGGCTGGGGGTATAGCTCAGAGATAGAATGCCCCTAGGTTCAATCTCTAGTAACACACACACACACACACACACACACACACACACACACACACACACAGAGACTTCAGTAAGACCTCTTGGCTAAAAAGCTTTTACATGAGTCAATCACAGTATGAAATTCCAGTCAATAAATTTATTTGATTAGAACTAAGAGATTCACAAATCTTACCTGATACATGTAATCAGAGTTTTATTCATCCACCAAACAAACCTGTACAAGGCATGAATATGTGTAAAATGTTGTTTTATATTTTCCAACCTATTTTCTACATTTTATTAAGTAATTTCTAATCAAAAATAAAATGTGATATTCTCCAAAAGCAAGAAAATATTATAACCTGAACATCTATTATTTTCTGTACAAAGAACTGTCTATTACATATTTGTCAGGTTTTTCTGTATATAACAAATATACAAGTAACATAGTTAGAGATACCTTTTGCATTATAAGAGTCTAGTCACTGATTTATTTCAAACATAATCTCTGATATAAACTCTTACAGGTTATTTATAACATTATAATTCTATCTGAATAATCTGAATTCATAAAAGCAAATCAGAGTATAATTCCTAATTATTATTTTGTGGTACTGGGAATTGAATCCAGGGACATTCTATCTCTGCACTATACCCATGGTCCTATTTTTTATTCTTTATTTTGAAACAGGGCCTCACTTAGTTGTGGAGGATTCTACTAAGTAGCTGAGGCTTGCCTCAAACCTGTGATCCTCCTGTCTCAGATTCCCAGGTACTGGAATTACAAGTGTAGACTACCATTCCAGGCAAAATGTTGAAGAAACTAAAATTTCAGGATAAAATACAAATTGCGCTTATTATATTCTTTAATATCATTTCAGCATAGCTCTCTGTCCTATTTATAATGAACTGATTATCAGACCTAGAAGTTATTTTATTTGTGTGTGTGTGGGGGATACTGAGATTGAACCCAGGGTCATTGTACACCTTCACCCTTATTTTATGTATTTGTATTCTGAAACAGAGTCTCACTAAGTTGCTGAAGGCTCCACTAGGTTGCTGATGCTGGCCTCAAATCTAGGATCCTCCTGTCTCAGCTTCCCAATATTGGGGCATCACACTTGGTGATAGCTGTTCTTTTAAAGTCAGGTTCATGAAGATAAAATTTTAGATACTAACATTTGAGAAAGAGTGATCATTTCTTAAAAACATTACTGCCATCACAGCACTTTAATGCTTAAAATCCTGTAGTAAATTCTTTCAACATCTGAAATAAATTCTAACAGTCTCTTCCATGGCCTACAGTGCCATTATAATCTGGTTATGGACCATTTGGCTGATCTCATCATGAATCACTTTCACCCACCTTGGCGTCCCTTAACTATACCATTTCTCCTGCATTCCCAACCCAGGGCCTTTGCAATTACTGATCATTTTGTCTATGAGGATCCAACGCCCCTCCAAGTGCCTAGTTTCATATTTTTATTGAGGTCTGAGCCCAAATCTCATGCTTTCTGAGGCCCTCTTATCCACCCTAGCTAAACTAAGTCAAACTTGCATACTGAGTAATAGCCAGCCATGAACATATGATCACTATAGATATATCTTGTCTTCAAAGTCCTCATGATATTCTAAAATGATCTTCATCTTTTATTTGTTTATGAATTTCTTTGCCTGTTTCATCCCACTAGACCATAAACTACATGCCTATTTACTATTTCAGTGCTAAACTCAGCACCTAGTACTTGGTACATTCTCCAGAAATGTTTACTAGCCAGAAATAGTGGTGCATGCCTGAAATCCCAGTACCTGGGAGGCTGAGACAGGAGAATCACAGGTTCTAGACCTGTGCCAGTACTTAGCAAAACCTTCAATAACTTAGTGAGACCTTTTTTTTTTTTTTTTTTTTTTTTTTTTGGTGGTACTGGAAGCCCTCCTTCCTCCGGGCTACACTCCCAGACCTATTTTTATATTTTTGAAACAGGGTCTCTTACGCCAGCACGGCTGGCTTCGAACCTGCGCGATCCTCCTGTCTCCGCCTCCCAAGCGCGGGGATTACAAGCGTGCGCCACCACGCCCAGTGTTAGTGAGACCTTTTAAAAAATGATTAGGGCCGGGCGTGGTGGCGCACACTTGTAATCCCCACCCCTGCTCCGCTTGGAAGGCAGAGACAGGAAGATCGCGCAGGTTCGAAGTCAGCCACACTGGCTTAGGAGACCCAGTTTCCAAATAAAAATATAAAAAAAAGTAGATCTGGGAGTGTGGCCCGGAAGTAGAAGGGATTCCAGGAACCCCAATACCACCACACACACAAAAAATGATTAGGGGTGTAGCTGAGAGGCAGAATGCCCCTGGGTTCAATCTCCAGTTCCAAAATAAAAAAGAAGAATAAGAGAAAAAGGAATGTGGCCAAATGATTTAATGACTCAATGGATGATCTGATTCCTCTGCTTTCCTGGACTTTCTGTTACTTTCAAGTGGTCCAGACCTGGTAAATGGAGACATCTTATTTTCCCCAAATGCATCATGCTTTCTCTGGTCTCTGTACCTTTGCAGGTGATAACCTCACATCCTTCTTTCTGCCTCTATTTTCACCTCATTCACTTGGATTCATTCTTTATGCTTTTAAACATAACATAGCACCAAATTATGCCACATCAGCAATATTCTATACATATAAATGATGCTGTATGTACCGCAGAAAGGGCCCCATCAGTGCTCCATAGTATGGTTCCATAGTCCCATTCTCGGGATTAAATCTCTGCTCCATCACTCAAATGTTCAGGTAAATGTCATAAAATCTTTTGGTCTCAGTTTCTTCTTCTTACAAAGTGTGAAGTTAATAAGTTAATATAATAACTTCTTTAGACTCTGTTATGGTTTGGATAAAGTTCCTCTAAGTAGTTCTTTTGGAAGATGGTGGAAACGTAAGAAGTTGGGCTAGCTGGGTGAGGTGGCACACACCTGTAGCCCCAGTATTTGGGAGGCTGAGACAAGAAGTTCAGAGGTTCGAAGCCAGCCTCAGCAACTTAGCGAGGCTCTTGGCAACTTAGGAAGATCCTGTTTTCAAGTAAAATAAAATAAAATAAAATGGTGTTGGGAGGCTAACTAAGTGATAAAAATGTCCCTGGGTTCAAGCCCCAGCACTACCACCCTAAAAAAAAAAAAAAAAAAAATAAGCAGGGTTAGTGGGAGGTCGTCTTGTCACTGGGGACATCCTTTTGAGTAGGGTAGCAGGACCCCTGTCTCTTATGGCTCCTCTCATTTGCTTACAGCTGTGAGGTGAGCAGCTCTTCAGCCATGTACCCATCACGATATGCTGTCTGACACAGGCCAACTGAAGACTTTGGGCTCAAACTTCCAACACTTCAAGCCCAAATAAACCTTTCCTCTATTTCCCTCTTATCCAGGTATTGGATAGGTTAACTAAAAACACAGTCTCTCTAAAGGATTATGGTACATTTAAAATGCCTAGAGCTGGGCATGGTGGTGTACAGATGGAATTCCACTACTTGGAGACTGGGACAGGAAGATTGCAGGTTCAAGGTCAGCTTCCGCAATTTAGTAAGCCCCTTGGCAACTTAGGAAGAACTTATTTTAGAATAAAAAGGGGATAGGATGTAGTTTGGAGGTAGGATGCCTCTGGGTTCAATCCACAGTAAAACAAAACAAAAACAAAAACAAAACAAAACAAAACAAATACAAAAATAAACCTTTTAAAACATGTGACCCTAGCCAGGCATGATGGCACATACTTATAATCCCAGCATTTGTGAGGCTGAGACAGAAAGATCACGATTCAAGGACAGCCTTAGCTACTTAGTGAGGCCTTTTGCTAATCAGTGAGATCCTGTTTCAAAATACAGGATAAAAAATAGGGTTGGGAGTGTCGCTCTGAGGTAAAATACCCTGAGTTTCATCCCTAATACCACACCAAACGCTCTCTCTCACACACACACACACACACACACACACACACAACAAAAAAATGTGTGGCCCCAAAATATTTTCTGTTCTTATTCCTGTTATTTATTATGCATTTAGCATCACATATTAATGTGATGTCTTTTGTGTCTGTTTATTACTGCTGGAAGGTTTTGGTGTATGATAGAAAGACACATTATTTTATTTTTCTAATTCCAGATATGTTCACAGTTCCTTGTCACTGCCTGACATTCTATATATCCTTCTTTGGTGACTATAAGTGGATTTGGTTTCCCCAGAACAAAAACACCCTGAGTGTGGAGCTAAGAGAAAAGTATCACTGAGGTATGAATAAAGACTCGTAATCTATGCCTTGATAATTTGATGATAAAAACCAAATCAGTCAGAAACAACTAAATATATACATTTGTTTGCACAAGAAGAAAGGGAAGCTCATCTAATTTGCCTCTTGCAGATAGGAGAAAAAAATGAAATTCAAATCCCTGTCTAAAGGTCCTTTCTTTGAATACCACTTCTTCCTATCTCAGTGAGAAACATTCAGTCTCTTCTGCTATAAAACCAACAGCTATCATTAGGAATAGCATGTTTTTGTCCAGAAGTAAAATTTTCTATTGATTCTTATATGTGATAATACATTGACTTAGAAACCACAAAGCAGGCAAAACGCAGAAACACATATGATCCTAGAAAAAGGAGCTTTTTTTCACACTGTCCCTGACTACCAGAAACTACGCCTTACATAAGGGACAAGCAAACTTTTTCCTAGAAAGGTCCAAATAGTAATTTAGGCTTGCTGGCTATACTCATTAACATTGTTGTTTAGCTCCTAAAGTGGCTGGCGAAAATGTGCAATTGAAGCCAGACAGGGTGCCACACGCCTGCATCCCAGTGTTTGGGAGGCTGACAGGAGGATTACAAATTTGATACCAGCCTCAGCAACTTAGCGAGACTTTTAGAAACCTAGTGAGACTCTATTTCAAACTAAAAAGGGCTGGGGGGTGTGGCTCAGAGGTAGAATACCCCTGGGTTCAATCCACCAGTACCACACACACACGAAAAAAGTGCAATCCAGTGAGTATGGTTGCATTCCAATCAGACTTTATTTGTAAACACAGACATTTTAATTGTATACAGTTGTTAAGAGCCAAAAATATTACTCTTTTAAAAACTTTCCCCAACCATTTGAAAACATAAAAACAATTCTTGACTTGTAATTATATAAAACCATTCACCAGGTCAAATCTGGTTCACAGACCACAGGCTATTGGCTCCTACAATTAAACTAATTGTATTAGCAATTTTCCTAACTTCTAGGAAAACACAAGTCTTTTCATAAATGCAAAGTAATAAAAAGTAGATATTTTTCTCATTTTAAAATGATTATAACTACTTCCATTATTCCTAAAAAGTAACTGCAATAAAAAATTTAGTTAATGTGAAGCATAAGGAATAAAAATAAAAATTACTTAAACTTCTTTAAGTATCTGATGGGCCACAAATCCATGGGCTATCTTAATCCCATTTTCTTCATATGCTTATCATTTAATACTGAAATCTGTCCATCAGTCTTATCTGTGGCAATTTCCTCACTCATAAAAGAAGAGAAAGTGTAATGATGAAATTTTAATACAGATCCATGAAACAAAGATAAGTCATTCAGTCAACCCTGGCTTAAAAAAAAAAAATATCACACGGAACAAGCACATTCTTTCTGTGTTCCCAAAGAGAAAAACATCCCTATTGCTTTCTCTCAACAGATATTTATCGAGCACATGCCAAAATTGTGCCACGTAATCTGAAGGAAAGCTGCCTCTCTGGCATTTGGACGAGAAGCATACATCGTGTTTGTGCATTCACAAATAACTGCTCGAAATGGTTAGATGAAATCATTATTGTTTTGAGAAACCTCAGAAGAAGTGCAACCACCTTCACTCCAAGGGTCAATTCAACCCACGGGGTTTCAAGATCCATATTTCTCCAGGGAGTGCTACAAATTGCCAGGACAGTTTCTTAGTGCTTGATTTGACAGGAGATAGAGGAAAAGACACGTAAACCTCTGGGTGGAGGGTCTCAGCTCAGACTGTCCCATATTGGCTAGACAAGCACTGGTGGCTCAAGAAGGCAAGCTACACAGTCCTCAAGTCAATTGTGAATTACTCTCTAAATTGGCACCACAGCTGCGGTTTTCAGTTCCTAGAGTACCCTCCAAATAACTGGCCATGGGGGAGGGGGCATGGAAGCCTGCTTTTCCAGGAACACGCACCTTCTGGCTCTCTGCCAGCTCAACTCACAGGGGACATGCAGATCTAAAAGGGACACTTCTGAAACTCTATCAGAAAAATGGCATATCAAGAATTTGGCATAAGGGCTGCTGCCAGACACTCAAACACATAACTTCTTCCAGATTTGGAGACCCACGAAGTGGATCCACGAAATAAACTTGGCTCCAAGATAGCCTGAAGCACTCAGCCCCAAACAAGCGAGAATTAGGGACTCGGTGCCAAACTATTCCTTTGTTTATTTTCAAAGAAAATGAGGAAACTTTAAAGAGGGGAAAATAGAGGAAGCTAAGGCAATTGCCTAAAATATTAGCCCTTCTCTGGGAATGTGAAGGGAACTCTCAATCTGGCAATAAACAGAGGGGTTACAAAAACTGCAGCTTGCTATCTTTCAGAGAACAGATATTCTGCTTTTATCTAATCAACGGCCAGTTAGTTACACATTTAGGAGGTTTGGAAGTGGATGATAAACGTAGATGAAAGCTGATATTTCAGGGGGCAGCAGGAACCTAGGCATATTGTAACACCGCTGTGTAGGCATGATGTGTGCATACATTTCATATACACTTACACATGTGTGTACATGGGGTACAAAAATCATCTTGCACATGGAAATGCTGTGCGTAAACAAAAACAGCTCTAGATGCACAGCAGAGAACAAACTTATCTCCCATAGAAAAAATAAATGATTCATGTCTTTTCAGTCCTTCCAAAGCATGTTTCCTTTGAGCCTGGATTAGTAGGTAATTCCTACAGTACAGATATCCTTGTGAAATGGTGTCGGTTATTTAATCTGCAGGTGACATTCGGTGCCGTTATCACCTGGCATAAGTTTACAGCCCTGTGACTGTCTTCTAGACACTTCTGGCTTCATGGGAAGTTCACCAGGTTGACATTTACTTACATGACTGAATTCTAAAGAGGGATTAATAAAATGATTAATGCACTCTTCTTTGCTCCTCTCCCTCCTGCATCCCCCATGAGTCATGGTTGGCCATCTACGAGAACAAAATATCTAACTGAGGGAAACTGTCTTCCAACTGCAGCATCTGTCTCCCTGGCAGGCTCTTCTGACAGTTGGGTCCTGGCTCAGGGGCTGCTCCATCAAGACGCTCAGTGGGTCTTGCTATTAGCGGGCTCTCCTCCTCCTCCTAGGTGCTGTGTCCTACTGATTCCTCCCAATCTGAAAGATGGATTTGTATATATTTATCCTTCCGAGAATCTGCTATTGTGCAAATATCTCCAATTGAGACCCCCGTGGGAGGGCGCGGAGCGCGCACCACACAGGAACACTTGCCTTCCTTTTCTTGCAAAATATCCATAAAATCGCTTGGCAGTTCCCAAGGGTCTGCTTCTGGGTATTATGTAAGCAGTTTCTCCTTCCGAAAGGGAAAGAGATGCTTCAAGACACAGAAATAAAAATGCCCACTGCTCTCTAAGGGAATTTCAAAATAGCAAGTTGCTTAAATACCAAGGAAAGCACCTGGTTCCTCTCCAAACCTAAAGATAGCCTGCAAGAGTTCAACACATGGAGACAGGAAGTGGGGGTAGGGTAAGAGTGGGAGGGGGAGGATAAGAAGGGGAGGGGGAGGGTAAGAGAGGGGGAGTGGGGAGGGTGACCATGGATGGCGCTGGGGACTTTGTGAAGCACGCAGAATGAACTGGTCATGCACAACTGAGCAAAGGCTGTCATTTTTTTTATTAAAAGTACTTAGTTGACGGAGTTTTATGTTTTGCTTTTGGAAAAGCGCTGTGAAGGTGGGGGCCAATTTTCATACAAACAAAATTCCAGCAACAGCACATCTGTCTCTTTCTAATTCAGAGCCCAAAAAAATTTTGCCAGGTTCTCCCTGTCCTCCCTCATAATTTCTTCCCAAATCTACCCTTTTCTTTTTCTCTCCTTTTTTTTTCAAACAATGTACTCAACCCTGAGAACCTTCCTGAAGGCTCCTGATTTTTCAAAGAATTAGAAAAGATCTCTGGTTATTATGAGATTTCATTTTAGATGGGGAAGAAGGGAGAAAGTGGACAAGATAGGCGTGTTTTTATGTGGTTTGAGATGCTTTTGAAATTGGCTTCATTCAAAAGCTGGAATAATAGCATGAGGCACCTTCAAACTATAAAATAAAAAGTCTACTGGACCAATTGTGTATAACCCTCTCATTGAAAGTAAAAATAATTTACGCTCCCCCAAAGACTTAAAGGCATTTAGGAGAATCCAAGTAGCTCCGTACATTTAATATTTTCTAAGAATAAACACAGAGAAAAAGATTAAGCCTTCAAAGATCTCACTTATGTAAGTCTGACAACAACAAAAAATACACAGTGGAAGGATTAATCTCAAACAAAATTCGGAAAAGAGGCTTTTGCAGAGAACTGTTCCTCTGGCTAGATCTCCTTTGTTTACAATAAGAAGTAGAATTTGGACCCAGTATATATTCCTTCTTATGGTACCTCTTGTGAATTGAGGTTGTTAAAGCAACACTGTAATTATCTTTTATCTATACCATGATTTATTTATAATATGAAAATCTCTTTTACATTTCTAGAGTCGTAATAAAGGAATACTCTCCTTCATAGTAAAAAAAATAATGTTGGAAAATGAAACAAATATTTCGTCTTTCTTTTCAAAGAAGTTCTGAATGATGCTCCAATAAAAAAAAAAAAAACAGAGCTACATGTTTCATGATAGACATTAAAAAACTTTTTTTCCCATTTCAAAGGTCATATTTAGAGGTGAACCTACTATGAGCATGAAGAAGTTGGAGGCCAGGCCTAAAGCTGGTGTCTTTTCAAGTGAAAGAGATTTACTAATAGTTCTGCTTGTTTTCCATTAAAAATCTACTCATTGTATTCACAGCAATCCACATGCCAGTATGTGAGCCTGCCTGGACAAAGCATTTGCTTTGTGTATCAGATGCAAAATTTACTTAAATTCCAGATAATTGCAAGTGCATCTGCTAGGCTTTGTCACTGGTCTATATGAACATTTTCACAGTGTATACAAAGAGCAATTATCCAACAACTAAAGAAAAAGAAACAGTCATTTCTGCAAATTATAGCCAGCTCCTTTATCAAGGAGTAAGTTGTGCTAAAAGAATACAACCCCACAACACTTTTTTTTTTTTTTAAATAAAATGTATTCACTCACACCACATACATTATCTACCCAGAACAAAAAAGGAAGCTTTTTCAACTGTTAAATTACTAGGTCTGAAACAAGGAGAACTGGTTTCAAATAAAATCATCTCACAAAACATCAAAGTTTTCCCCTGGAAGGAAAAAAACAAGAACAACAACAACACGAATACGCAATTCAAGCTGATTTGATGCACGAGTCTATACTCTTCCTCTCTATTCAGGACAGAATCTCCCAACAGTCTTCACTTACTCTACTTATTATCAGCTCCTAGTTTTCTCATTTGAAATATAAGCTCATAAAATCAAGAATATGATAGAAGAACAATGCAGAGAAAGGATTGGGGGGGGGACAAAAGAAAACTTGAAGAATTAAAAGTCTTAATTAAAAACCATTTGTTCCATCTATTAAATATTCAATTCCAAGCATGACCTAGGCCCTCTGTTTGGATAATTTGGTCAATATTTCTCTTTCTTTCTCTCTTTCTCTCTATCCTCAACCCCATGCTTTCTTTCTTTCTTTTTCTTTAACTTCACGCACAATCCCATTTCAGCTGTCACACTCAACACAGCCAGCCTTCCTTCAAAGCCCAATCCAATTTTCAGACTTTTACACCTCATGCCAACTAAACAACATCAATGGTGCTCCTCTTGGATGACCTAATGGAGTAAATCTGTTATTTTTTAACAAATTCTCAAAGCTATCCACAGTGATCATATTGGTGTCATTAGAAAAGAGAGAAAACTCTATGAGACTGAAAAATTTGTGTCACTTTTGACTAATGTGAAATCTATCCATTCAGTGGCCACTTCCTCTTTCGTCTTCATTTAAATATCTTCATTATCATTTTGTAAAATGTATTAGGTTACTGGCCCAAGCTATTAGTCAGTAAAAAGCCATCTCCGAATTCCCCAAACTGGAGAACCATCATTATCATTAATATTTCATGGAACTGCATTAAATGAGACAATATTCAATATTTAACTATCTAATCCTACAGTAATTTATATTAGAAAATACCAACCATGTGAGAATTCAGCCAGTCAGATTCTTTTATTGGATGAACCTTTGTCATTATTAATAACACTTCAGTATCTCATATTTTCTCAGCACAGAATGTAACATCCGAGGACTGAAAGTGATTTTGTTTCTAATTAATTCTGAAAATCCTTGGGAGACAGTGATGGAAGGATAAATATATTAATTTAGAATCGAAGAATTAAAGGCTGAGCCTTCAGATGCAAAAGTTTTACTAGAGTTGTAGGATTACTTGTGTAGGCTCTCCTCCTCACTGGGTTTACTAATAATTTAGCAATGGAAAGGCAGGTTTGAGCCACAGAGGATCTAAAGTACGGGAGAAAGAAATGGAGTTTTATTCTTTTCAAGTAACATAATCATACTTATTACCAATTTATAAGTAGATTTATAAAATTCATCTGACATATTATCCAGAACTCCCATTATTGATTTGTTTACAGGCAATTACTGGATCATCCAGATGGTCTCTTTATGTACTGAAACAAATCCATCTCTCTTCTTTCAGGACATTTTTGAACTTGGTATATTTATACAAAGGCAAATGTCAGTCCATTCTAGGTAAATTTTCTTTAATTTCAGAATAAGCGGAGTTCAAATGGATAAAACTTTAAAATGATTTTTAATGAAAACAAAAAGAATTTCATAAGATAAACATATGTGAGATTGGCATGTGCTAAAATCAGAAGCTTTTGGGCCTAATACCTTTATAATCAGAAAAGTTCTCCAAGTCATTTTAAGCAAGAGAAAAGTTCTAAAGCTATTAACTTTGCAAATTCACACTCTGAGACACTTGCTATCCATCCCCTAAGATAATACAGGTTACTATGTTTAAGGAATAATGGTAAATACAATGTTGCCAAAGGTATTTTGTTCGTGTGTGTGTGCGCGCGCGCGCGCGCGCGCGCGCGCGCGCGCGTGTGTGTGTGTGTGTGTGTGTGTGTGTGTGTGTGTTTTACCAGGGATGGAAGCCAGGAGCATTCCACCTGGGAGCTATACCTCAAGCCCTATTTTTTTTTTTTTATTATTCTTTATTTTAAAACAGGGTTTCACTGAGTTGCAAAGGGCTAGCCTCAGTAAATAGATGAGGCTGTCTGCAAACCAAGGTCCTCCTGTCTCAGCCTCTCAAATGCTGGGATTACAAGTGTGCCAGTACGCCCGGCTGTTCATGTGTTTTATTGGCTGTTCTTCTCTTTTAAGTTTGGGAGAATCTCATCATTTATATATTGTAGAATGTCAGTCTCAGTCTCTCATAGAATATAAAAACTACAGACTTGATTGCCTAGACTTTTAATAAAAAGAATGGAAACTAGGAAACTACACTAAGTCAAGATAGTCAAATATATGCTGTAGCCTAGAACTTTGAATAGAGCCAGAGACTTAAGGAGCAAGGATTGGAGGATGGGGGGGTTCTTTATTTGTATGTGTAGCATTGGGGATTAAACCCATGGACATTATACCTCTGAACTACACCCCTCCCTGGCCTTTTTTGCTAAATTACTGAGTCTGCCCTCAAACCTGTGATCTTCCCGTCTCAGACTCCCAAGGATTGCAAGTGTGCACCATTGTGCCTGGCTGGGGGAAGCTTCTTCCAGGCAGGATACACACAGCTACATTTCTAGGTTGTCCTTAACAGTAAGGTCAGCTGCTGGTTTGTGGGGCATAGAGGGCTCCCGCCGGGCACCTTGTATCCGGTGTAAGAAGCAGAAGAGTCTGCCTGGTTCCTCATCTTTCCTGGTGATTCTGTGATTTCCAGCACCTTCCTAAGACAGTGCTTCTGTACTTACATTAGCCAGGATTTGGCTCAGGTGAAAGAATGACCTGATCCCAAATCAAAAACAATCTCAAGTGTGCTTTGGTTGTATGTTGATTAATTCTGCGAATTGTTGGAAAAGAAATGAAGACATCCTGCCATATTGCGAGCTGCAAAGAATATGCTCTAATTGTGAACACTTCACATCCAGCAGGAGCCCAGCAGTCCTAGATAAATGTCCTCCTAAAGCCTTAGAAATGTCCACACCCAAAAGGTAAAAGAACCAAGAGTCAAAGGTTGCATGAGGAGCACATCACCAGAGGTTCCCAATTATGCTGCAGACATTGCTTCTCAAATTCAGATCAACAAGGAACAGAAGATGGAAAAGAAATTGTGATGGTTTAGCTATGATTTGCCAGAAACGAGCTAGGCATATCTCGAAAATCACAGTCAAAATGAGCATTAATCCAGAGCCTGACGGTGATATCAGAAGTCAGCTTTGACAGCTCAGGTCCAGGAAGCTTCTACCTGGGACTGTGGGAAAGGTCAGTACCTCCATATATTCTTATTTGCCATCCACTTTCAGAGATATTCACCCCACACTTTTCAAGAACATTACCTTTCCCACAAATGACTGATAAAAATGAATTTAAGAATGTGAATGAGTTTTGAAAAGTAAAGCCAGGAGCCTACATATTCACCATATGCTTTCAAGTTCAGGTGAGAAAAAAATTCCTTTAGAGAGCATTTTTCATCGATGGCATTTTAAGAATGTTTAAAAGTTTTCTTTCCTTTCTAATTTCTGTCATTTTTCAAAAACACCGTCTTTAAAAAAAAGTAAGCCATAAATTGATTCATTGCTTGTGAAAAATGTAAATTGACAGCTTTGGGGCATGGAGTCATTTACCCATTTACTGATTAAATTTACCCAGGCAACAGACACATCCTAAAAATGTCCGGTATCAGAATTTGTTCTTATTTTGACACCCAGGTATTAACAATGCACTAACTCCTCTTGACAGGGATATACAGTTTAATACTGGCCCTCTGGGTTTACCTTTTACCTAAAGATGCCTGTTGTTAGATTTCTTAATTTAAAAAATAAGTAAAGGGTGACTTATTTTCAAGTCTTCCCCCTATACTACCTCTGGTATAGGGCTTTATTAAGCTGTCCTATCTTTCCTTCTTTGTAATAATAAAATCATTAAGCTTAAAAAAAAAAAAAGAAAGAAAGAAAGAAAGAAAGCTGAGAAGTGAGATTCCTGACCTCACCTGAAGCTGTGCTTTCTCTCAGAGAAAATACACTTGAAGTTCCAGGGCAATGCTATTAATGCATGTACACAAACACAATAACACATACACATGCACGCACACACACAACCTTCTACACCCCTCTAATGAAAATATTATTTTGTACGTGCAATACACAATAATACTTTTGCCTGTAGACTATAAGCTTCTAGGCCAGAGACCATTCATCTACACTCACACAGACCCCCCAAGCTGTGTATGATTCTGTGTACACCCCGTGGGGGCTTAATAAACACTTATGAATTGACTGACAAGAGAAAAACCAAGAAATGACAACCTTCAGGGTAGCCGTAACACAATTTTAACTTGAAAATTGCCCAGAAATAGACTTCAGAATCTATGGGAGCATACACAAATCATATAAAAAGAACTGGTGCCCCTCATATACCTAGAGTGGCCTTAGGGAATAGCTTAGTGAAAAATCTCTGTTGAGGAAAAGAGAGTTCAGGCTCTCTATCTATTTACTGTTTGGCTTCTGCAGTGACTCCAGCTGCGAGGAACATTTATTCTGTAATAAAAGTTATTACAGAACAACTTTTAAAATACAGATTAGAATAAATAAAAAATATGCTCATCTTTAATATTTTCCTGCTATGTCTACAGGTGTAAAACCACCTTCCCCTTTCAATTCTCAAGATCCATGATGCCATTTTAATATCCCTGTAGCCAAAGGTAGTAAAAGCATAATCCGCCATGCTTAAATGGTTATTTCCATAGTCACTTGACTAAATAAATGCAAACTAGCAGTACATTCTAATTTACTCAGTGTTTATCTAAAAAAAAAAATGCAGGAATAGTGTGCTAGAATTCTGAAAACACATTTAATTCAGCGGTCCCTTAAAGCAAACTTTCAAGTGTTTCAAATTCAAAAGTGGTTTGTGTTCTTTTCCTGAAGTTTATATGCACTTTTTACCTTAAGGAGTCTCAAGGGAGCCTGCTTATAAAAAAAAAAATTCAGCAGTATCTATAACTGAGGAATTACATAAATAGGATGACACCTCAGTCAACAATATGGCCTTGTCACATCTCCTTGGGGTGTGTGGTTATTTTAGTTATTATTATTATTATTATTATTATTATTATTATTACTATTTTTTTTTTTTTTTTTGCGGGTCTGGGGATGGAACCCAGAGGCATTTGACCTCCGAACTACACTCCCTGCCCATTTTTTACTCTTTATTTTGAAACCAGGTCTCACTGAGTTGCAAAGGGCCTCACTAAGTAGCTGAGGCTGTCTGCGAGCTGCGACCCTCCGGTCTCAGCCTCCCAAATGCTGAGATTACAATCGTGCGCCACCACGTCCCCGGCACAGTTATTATCTATTTTAAAGAGCGATTTTTTTTTCAGCCTGGTCAATTTCCAAAAGTGTACGATGAGAGAAAATGGGAAAGAAATACAAGAGGAACCCAGCTAAAGATTGGTCCCGACCAAATGAAAGGGGGTCAAACACAAAAAGGGAAAGTCAACTGTGGCGGCAGTGAGGATTTTTTTTTTTTAATAAAAACACACAAGCCCAATAATAAATGTCTGTGTGTGTCTTTTTTACCATCAGAGGCCAAATCCAAAATCTATTTTAATTTACTTCTTAGCAGTGCTGCCTTAGCATTTGATCATCAGAGTTATCCGTATGATCAATAAAACTATGCAAACACTTTCCCCATCACCTTTTCCATCAGACCCACCCTCCACCTCTCCTTCTACCATTTTTTTCCACCTTTTCTCCCAACCCACAGCCGAAGGCTAGACTTGGTCAAGCACTTTGTTGTGTAACTTAAACTGGTTTTCCAACACACACCTTTGAATATCTCAATCATGATTTGTTTCAGAGAGTTCAGAGCATCTTGGGATTCTTGTATTGCCTCAGTTCCCTAGAAAAAGTCCTGATAACACCCAGTCCTTTTCAGCTTTTCCTGTTTCAAGCCATCTACACCTAATTGTTTGAGTTATATCTTTCAGGTTTTAGATCCTTACCTTGATAGCAATGAGAAAGGATACTGTGTGTGTGTGTGTGTGTGTGTGTGTGTGTGTGTTTTGTTTTGTTTTCTTTTGATTTTGCTTGTTGTCCTGGCAGCCTCCTGTGGACTGTGAGAAGTAACGATTGATCATTTTGCTTCACTCGTCACAGTCCTCTCTGTGGCCACATGTAAATTTGCCAATGGATAATTAAGCAACAGACACATCCAATAAATATAATAAATAAATTTGATTTTTTCCCCTTAGTAATTGGTTTCATCTGACTGCATCTGATGGTGTGTAGGGATACATAAACAGTATTAGAAAGGAGAAAAATTAGATGCTGGGCCACACAAATTGTAGAGCCCTCACTACTACGCCATGTTTCTGTAATAATTATGTTATTATTCTTGGGGTTAAAATGTAGAGAAGCAATCTGCGCCTTCCCTAGAAGTTTCAGTGAGGTTAAAAATAAAACTGGTGACATGATCATAGCTATAAGGAAACATTAGCCAACTACAGAATGAATCTTCTTCTCCCCCTCAGGCTGAACTTCCTCTGTGCCTACAGTCAATCCATGCCAGGAGTGCCCAGCTTGGACTTAACATCAACACCCACTTCCAAGTATTGTATCACAGGAGGTAGAATGCATGAATAAAAATAAAGTAGACTCACTAAAAGTAAGAGAACCAATAGATGTTTTTACACAACCATAGCTTAAGCAAATAATTCTAAAGTGAAACTAAATTAAATCACCTTTCTATCATACTCTAGATATAAGGAGTAAAGCTTTACTTTTTTTTTTCTTTAAAGCACATACCTCTATTCCCATTGAATTTCTTAAATATTATTTTGCCATCAAATTATTCTCACTAGCAGAGCTCTTAGCAGTAAGGTACCTGGCTTGTCTTAGAAATCCAAAACCTGCTTACTAAAGGCGTAATAAGTAAATAAATAAAACCAAAGTATACTTTTATACAGGTTTAATTTGTTTAGGTTTTTTTCTCTTTCTGAACTGTGCAGATTATAACCATATACTGTTACATGGGAGAATGTTTAGCAAAGATCATCACTGTTAAAATCAGAAAGCCTCTATTAATAAATATGATTTTAGATATGTATATATTTATTGTTTGGATAAACCATATGCATGAATATTACTATCTTCTTAGCGGTTCAATTTTAGTCTTAAGAATAATCTGGGAACCTAACTTCATTATTTCTAACATTAACAATGAAATTTTGAAGTAACTTTTTAAAAACCATGAACAGTTATAGTAAGCAGCACATACAATTCTCTGAAATGGTTATTTTACATTATAGGACTTTAAAAATAATTTCTATTGAATGGTATATTTCTTTCTTCTACATGTACTTATTTCTATAATCAAAGTAGGAGAGAAATCAAAATATGGGGTATCAGTTAAGGTTTAAGAAATAATAAAAAACTATAATTAAACATGTCTTTTCATAAGGGATCTTCTATAAATTGTTTTTCCTACAAATGTAGAATTGAATCAGTATCATCATTAGTATCAATTTCATCATCATCATATGAATTAAATATTCTCCAGCCTTAGTTTTTGCCTCCCAATATACATATTGAAGACTGAGGAACCTAAATAAATAAGAGAAATGATTTACTCTCTTGAGCCAAATTCACAAATAAGTTCTTGTTTTAAAGGGCATGTAACTCCTTTTTATATAACTTAACATCAAGAACTTTATAAAGCTCATATTAACAGAAATGGATAATGCAAAATTTCCAATATTTTAAAAATAAGCTTCAGCTTACATGTAATCAAATAATTCAGTCATCAGAGCAATAAAATAGACTGTCTTTCAGACAGCTAAGTGCCAAACTTTTGTAGATCTGCATCCCCTTCCAGAAATCATAAATCAATGCAACGTAGTGAATATGAGTTGAAAAACCTAACTTTTGATTTTTGTTCCAAAAACCTGTGACAGAACTGAATTAGAGACAGGTAAGTTTGAGGTGGGCAGAATCCATTGGTCATCTAAACAGATATTCAGGGCAGCCAAACCTTCTCTCCAAGAATTGCAGTCAAGTCCTGAGAAATCTAAACTTCAAGGAAACCACCTCCCTCTTCCCAGGCATGCACTTATAGACTTCCTCGTGACAGCCACAGTTCTCTACACCTGCCACAAACTTCAGGAGCTGTACAATGTTGAAAAGATGAGGGATGCTGTCAATTGCTCCATCCAAGTAAAAGATCAATTCATATTGTTCAGAAGGAAAAAAAATCTTTACTGCAGAAAATAGATTTTACTTGGACATATTAGCTGCATTATTTTGTTTCCATTTCTCTTTACTAAACTCAAGGAGTTAAAACACCTGCTCCCTTTTCACTCACAGCAGAGCCGAAAAGCTCATAACTGTATTCTTCTTTTTTTTCTGATGATTCTTTTTTCCTACGAAGCTTCTAATTCTACACTTACCAGAAGTAGACCAATGAAAGGCTTTCAGCAAAACGAGGGAACTTGATTTGCAAACCATTTTTCAAGATGCTTCATTAAAAGGCTTCTGTATTTCAAGTTCAGAATCACATTGTACTTTTCATTTTTCTAAAGAGTGTGACCAGTGAATTAAATGCATTTTAGGGAAAATATGGCATGTCTCTAACTTTATGAAATCCTTTAAAAATTTGAGCAGGATATCATTCTCTTTTTGCACACTCTTGGTTCAGCTAAAATAAATATGGTAAGTAATAGTTTATCTTTGTTAGATATAGAGAAAACATTATCGGTAGTATGTTGCACTAAAACTTGTAAACATTCCCGTAAGAAAGCAAAATAGAAGTACAAAGAATACTTTGTCAAATCTACTATTTGCTCTTCCCACAAAGGAATCTTATAAAATTACTGATGGCTTCACAAAAAATTAGGTGGGGTATTATTTAAATCGAAAATATATCTCATTCATTCAAATACAGGTAAGTCCCCTTTCACTGAGCATATATCAGAAGACATCTGTCTGGCCTTCCCCACCCCCACTGGCTTTAGGAAACTCCTTGGAGTTGTGAATCTGTTCTATACACTGAGTGCAGGTTGGAGGGTTTCTCCCTTTGAGCACATCAGGGCTACTAAGAATCAGCAGTTTAAAGAATAAAACTGTTGCTTCCCACAAAGTAATGCAGGACAAAAACATACCCTTCTCACATAGCCATATTTGAGGTAAGTAGCTTGACACTAAGTTTCACCTCTCCAAGTTTCCCTTTTGGTTCAAATCTTAACTGTCAGGTGGGAGGCATGAAAAGGCCCTTGGAAATGACCTTGACCATATTATACCAGAAATCAATTCTCAAAACCAGTCTGTACAGAAGAGAAAACAAAGAAAAAGCTAACCAAGACAGGTTCTTCTTAAGAGCACACCAGTAGTTCAAAGTCCCTTTCATATACACAATGAAAAATATTTGCAATTAATTTTAAGAAACAGTCAGTATTTCCTGCAAAATCAACACTTCCCATGTGCAAAGAAACCTCCTTTCCTACCAAAATGAAAATAGGAACTCTAACCATACAGGCAAAGTGCCTGTCAAGTTCCATGAATCCACAGTCTCAGACACCTGTCTTTCTACAGAGCCTTCTCCCTCCACCCCCAAAAGAGTTACCTTTTCCCCAGGTGGTCTGATGGCATGCTTTTTACAAATGCTGAAATATAACAGAAAGGCTACTGTAAAGTATACTAACTTACCAATAAGCTTATCAAGATGATAATGGTATTTTGATACATTAACCTAAAATTCACACCAGGCACCAAAAGTTAAAATGAGCTTGGTTAAGATTTAATAATAAACCTAATAACAATAATCAACCCATCAACAAGCCAATAAGTCATAAATACGGTATCACACGGAACCATGTGAGAGTGATACAAATCCTGTTAATTGAATAGTAAGCTAACCTGGTATTACATCCCAAAACATAGATATATTTAATATTTTAACAGAAATTATCAGAGCTTTTCAGAAGTTGCCAGGAAACAGAAGTGGAAAGAGAGGTTGGGGGAAAAAAAGCAAAATAAAACACCATCAACCAACCTCCACAGAAAATAAAATGTTCTTTAAATCAGTATACTTTTGGTCTGTTCAGCTAGTGAAGATATTGAAACTAAAGCTAATGTTGATCTTTTATAATAAATTCCTACTTTGAATATATTACATAACAATTATAAATCTTGCCCCTCTGGGGCCCAGCAAAATAAGTCTTTAGTCTGGTCAGTTATCTCTTCTACCCAGGTAGAAGACATTTGCCTGAGGATAATAGAGCTGCACAGCAGGGGGTATATTGCTTTCACATTTTGGTCCTAGAATAGAAGAATCACAACTTTAGATTCCTCGGGGTCTTAGGATTAGAGTTTACTATATAAATTCGGTTGTCTCTATCACCCATACAAACAAATGTTTCACTCAATAGCAACTGTGATTGTAATGAATGAAAGTTGGGATATTTTTCCTGCCAACTTATTCAAAATGGTCAACCCAAGGGTCCATGAAAATATTTTTAAAAAGCAATATTGCTCTTACGAAGGATTCATGAATAAGCTTGGGCTTTCATTCTAAATAAAATGCCTTTTTTTTTATCAGTCGCTCTCAAAAGAAGAAATAAGCTTTAGACCTCAGAGATCCTGTTCACAATTTTAAGGAAAGCTTTCGTCAACACAGGAGACCCAGAACAGGTGCCTTTGCACCATGTTTCAAGGTAGGTTTTCTTTTATATATAAGAGGGTCTGACTACATGAGTTAATTTACAATTTGTTTTATTCTTCAGTCCTGAACACGCTGCACCGTCTTATCCAGTTCTTTTAACATCAGGTAAGTTTACATTAAAACAAAGTTTTAACAGTATTATTGCCAGCTGTACTGGGTGCAAGGAGGTAACTTGTTCTGGGCTGTGGCTGCCACACAGGAGAAGGAGGATTCTTCTAAGAATACTTTCTCTCTGTAAATCACATGTACTTCTGAATATCCCTCAACGGGATATCCTCATCTGAGTCTACAGTTCTGAGCTTCTCAGGATGACAATACATGAACAGAGCCTGGCATCCTCTGTACCACTATCTCCCTTTCTACCCTGAAGCTACCATGTATTAGTTCACATTTTCCATGGCTTGGCAGAAATTTTACAACTATAGACCAGTTTCTTTCTAAATTGCTGATGTGCCTTTACTTACTGGCCCTTCAGTTTTTCTACTGACCTGGAGCTGAAAACTTAAGGGCAGGGGGGAGCAAAGCAATGGAAAACGGCTCAGAAACCTCCCAAGAACTTAAACGATAGGAATGTATTAAATAACTATGGCATATTAATTTTTAAATAATATTTAAAGCAGATCCTGGCAGCCAGAGTTATAGAGTAAGTTCTGGTTTTAAGAAAAGAGTTAGAGTCCAATTTGCATGCATTATGCTGGCTATTTTAAATAATTGTATTCTGTGTTGTATGGGAGAAACTGCCCTTCCCCTTCCCAATTGACAAAATGCCACTTCAAGTAAGATCTAAGAGAGAGCTGGTTTGAGGTTAGAAATCACCGCGTGTCTCACAGTTTTGAATAAAACAATGCCAGCCATCTGCCTTTTCTCCCATGGCCCTAAATTTATTATTAAGTAAATGTAGCAATGGCTCAATCACCGGAGAACAGGACAGTAGATGAAGCGGTAAACCACTTAGATGTTTATTATCTTTGCAAGCAACATGAATAGTGGTGCCTATCATTGCTTCCTGAAAATCTGCAGCAATGTGATGCAAAACAGCATTTTTTAAGAAATTCTCTTTTGGAATGCAAATGATTCTTCCTGCAATTTTGAATATTTTAGCCAGCATGTACCATACAGTACTTCTGGAAACACTGGCATCTGTCATGCTGTCAAAACTGAGTCAAAATGCATTGTAATCCTGGAAAACGATAACCTTAAACATCAATGCAATGTTAAAATACATCCTAAAAAAAAATCCCTATAATTGTGATGAACATTAGAGAGAAACCAGCAGTCCTTCTGCAGAGAAATAACCGTCCGCTCTAGCAATCTTTCCCCTCCCCCCACCGAAACTCATGCAACTAATGATGACCTCCCGAAGTGCCGAATTTTAATGTTCCAGCATTCATCTGAGGATGAAGAAAGAAAGAGAGAAAGAAAAAAAATACACAGAAAACCATGAAACAAGTTGACAACGCAGGGAGAGGGACAGGGAGAACTGCAGCTGATTCGGGAGCGATTGCAGAAATGAGAAGCCACAGAAAGAAAACACGGAAGAAAGAAAAGGGGGGAAAGCCTTAAGCATTAAAGAGTAAGAAGTGAAAAGCATTTACCAGCAGCTCGGTCAGTAGCTTCGCTCCCTGACACCATCTACATAGAGAGATAACTTAGCCTAGAGTCTTCGGTCCCAGCTCGCTTTGGAGCAAAATTCCTTCACTTCGAGGGGGCAACACACACCCTCAAGAAAGAAAGAGAGGGAAAGAAAGGGGAAAAAATAATCCCAAAGACCAAGACAGGCTTCCCCCCTCCCTCTTACCCGCCCCCCGGACTCCCCGAACGGTGCTGGCTTCTGCACAGTCCGCTGGCTGTGCCGCGGACCTGCCGCCACCGCTGCTGATGTTGCCTCGGCGGCTGCTGCTGCTGCTGCTGATGCTGCCGCTGCTGCTGCTACTTCGAAAACGATTAGGAGGAGGACGCCCAAGCACGACCTGAGCCTGCGAGCCACCCAGGACCAATGTGCAACCTGCTCTGGAATCAAACCCATAACACACGCACGCACACCCAGCGGCTCCTGCACGCGAGCCCTTGCGCGCACACACGCGCCCGCCCGCGCGCCGCACACACACACACGCGCACACACATATGCGCACGAGCGCGCGCGCGAACACACACGCACACACAAACACATCGCACACACACACACACACACACACACACACACACACACACACACACACACACACACGGAGTGCCGCGCACCGCCCGCCCGCCCGCCAGCACTGTCCCTGAATGGGGAATTGGAGCCAATCCCCAACCCCGAGCGCGCACAGGCCCCGGCCGCCAGAGCTGGGTGGTGGCGCTGGGGCTGCAGCTACCGGGGCTGCAGCTGCTGGAGCTGCGGGGTACGGAGTCGGGGAGGGGCTCACGGCTGCCAAAGGGGTGTTAGGGGCACGTGCGCCCCTTTGTCTGCAGAGAAAACCCTAGCCGGGCGTTTTTAAAACCAGACACTGAGCTCGCAAACCCGGCGCTGCCAGAGTTCAGCTCCGCTCTGGGGTCGTCCCGGGAGGCTCGGTTCCCTGGCTGCACGCACCGAGAATTCAGCTCTGCGAAACCCAATGCACCACCGCTGCACCCTGGGTTCTGCAAACTGGGGAACACCCGCAGCCGACGCGTCCTGCGGACCACCGGAGGCTGCCCCGACTCATGAGCATGCCCAGTGCTCAGCTGGACCCAGATTGATCCTTCCAGGGTGAAGAGAGGCAGAGGCGGCTAGAGCCCGGGAAGGCAGAGGTTCCAGAGCTTTCAGCAACTGCGGAGCTATCTCACCTAGCTTGCCCAATCGTGGCTCAAGTCTGTGCCCGACGTGGTAATGGGTAAGCTAGGCTTCCAGACCTCAGAGAGCAGTTGCTTTTCTGCATTTCCTAAAGGGAATTTCTAAAAGGAAGCAATTCCTGGCCCTGGAAAGGCTGATTCAGTTTCAGACTAATTGAGAAAAAAGAAAAAAGAAAAAAAATCCAGCAGGGCCTGGCAATTGTAATAGTGACAGCTAAACATGCTTAGCGGGTGCAGGTTCTGTGGTATGTGATGTCCATGAATTATTTGATTTTATTCTGTCCAAATGTTATATGATTAACCCTAGAAGCATCCCAAGGCCCAAGAACACTAGAGCAATTGATTATGATCAGCGCCCGCCTAACTTACACCCAGGCGCCTCTTAGCCTTTGGAGAGAAAATACAGCATGCTGAGCTGCTCTAGGCATTTCTCGGAAGAGAAAGGTGGATGTTTAGAGATAACTTCCTCTGGTCTTCATGCTGTTATATGGCTGATCTTCAGCAACCTGCAGACCTTGAAAAACTGCATGTCTGAAAATTCCCAACATCAAAATAGCAATGCCACTAATAATATTTATCTCAGCCCTTCCTTCCATTTTACCCATGAAGAGGCCAAAGACTGAGATACAGTGTGACTTCCCAAAGAAGACAGGGCCTGAAGGAGGGTGTGGTTTGTCCCAACCCAAAGCCCATGCTATTTTTTGCTAAACTCTGTGTCTTCTTTAATTGCGTCCTGAAGAACGCGACAAGATGAGTGCGTAGCAGTTTAATTTCATTCAACAACTGCATTGATTTTCTACCAGCATTTGCTTCCTTCAAGGGACCGTCTTAGAGGTGACATGAGTTGACAGATACCATCCCTGTATTCTCTGAGCTAACGTCCAGCAAGGAGGACATCGTATGCTTATGATGCTAGTGAGGGGCACTTAAGATGAACTGTTAAGAGAGAATTGTCCTCCAATATCCATCTAGCAAGCTCCTATGTAGCCTCTTTCTCTACGCCAACATCACTTCCTCAGAGAAGCCATCTGGGACCTGGCCAGATTCCCCTTAGTACACATTTCTAAAGCATCATGGACCTTTTCTTTTTAAAGTACGTAAAACCTCCCATCAGTGCTTTGGTTTAACTATATGTAGCTCCCAAACACACAAATCTTCCAGACTGCAAGCTCTATGGGGGCAGGAAGGTGTCTATTTTTAAATTCCATCTATCCTCTGTGACTTAGCAAATGGCAGGCTCATTCTCACTTTTTCTGCATCTCCCCTTCACACACACACACACACACACACACACACACACACACACACACCCTCTTCAAATAAGAAAAACTCTTATAGTAAGAACTTTTGTTTTATTCCTCCTTAGCAGCAGAATGAGATGAGACTAAGAGCTGTAATGCAGCGTATCCAGAGTCACACAGCCGGGGAAGCTGGTAGAGGAGGAATCCACCTCAGGCCTGTCTGCTGCTAGAGCCCACACAGCTACACTTTCGGCCACACCATCTCTCATGCAGTATATAATCCTTCTAGAAAAAGGAGGCTCGTGGGAAATAAAGTAGACAGGTGCTGAGGATGGCATTATCAGGAAAAATAGAAATAAAGAACTCAGAGTAGTAAGAATTCAAAAGGCATACAAGAGGATGTTTATAATTTCCCTTTGAGAAGGAGAGGGGGGAGGGAAGGGGTTAGGGATTGGGTACGGGCTTATTGGGTGATGTGTGCATTTATATCTCAAGTTTTTTTTTATCCTATTAAGTATAACTACAATGCATCAATAAAAATTTATTTAAAAATAAAAATAAATAAATAAATAAATAAAATGTGCAGTTCCCCAAGAAGAAAAATTAATAATTTCCCTTTGAGCACCGACCACATATCTGGCACCTTAAGTATTTTAACCTTAGCAACAATTATCTAGACAAGTGTAAGTACCCTTGTTTTATAAATGACAAAATCAAGACTCCCCATGAATCCAAATCCATTAAACATAAACTTAATGTATTTAGCAATATGTATATTTTTATATTCTATTTTATCCCATAGAATTGAGTAAACATTAAATTTTTCCTTCTCTCTTTCTCTCTAAATGCATGTGTGTGCCTGCATACACACACACACACACACACACACACACACACACACACACACAACCCCTCACCCAAGATTTATACCTAGCAAGTAGCAGAGCTGGGCTTTGAACTTAGGTCTATTTGACTTCGAGTTTGAGAGTAGATTGGAATTGGGGGTCAGGGAACTGAGTGACATTTATGGTTCAACCCTACTGTAGTGCCCAAGGATACATTTGTGTTTACTAAGAGGAAGAGCCATGCAGGGGCTCCTTCTCTCTCATTAAATCTTAGAAGGAACCCAAAAGAGTCTAGAGCCTTGAATTGTTTTCCAAAGGTCACATCCAGTGCCTTATGTGGAGCTGTGTTCTAAATGCAGGCGTCGCTCCCTGCAGACCATGAGTGGCAGAGGAAGTATCTGAGACTGTCCAGAGGTTCCCAGCTGGGTAGACCAGGCAGTCCCAGTACAGAGAGGACATTCTACCTAAACCTAAGAAAAGCCTTTGTGCCGCCCTTCCCACATGTTACCACTCCCCACAGGTCCATGCACCAGTGCCCAGGCCCTGTTCCTCTGGCATTTCAAGCTTGATCTTGAACCCAGTGCCTTGCTGCCTTACTGAGCATTTGCAGCAAAAACAGTAACTACAAACTGCAGGAAAGTAAACAACACGTTTTATACAGCTTTGCTTCTAGCATGCTGGGCATGTTCAGTGACAAAAGAGGCTTTGATTACAAATAGGAATCTTTTGTTAAATACCTTTTTTTGTTTCGGAGTATTACTTTGTAAAGGGGTTGGGGTGCAGCCCTTTTTAGGGATTCCTGGCCCCCACCATTCTGAGAAGAAAGAGATGCTTAGATCTAGAGAGATGTCTCTATCCCTCGCATCCTTTGCCCCGTCTCCAGTTTTCATCTCCCTGTTCCTGCTCCCTGTAGCTACACACACAAAACATCCACAAACTGTATCCATTCTATTTACATACCTCACAGCTATAGACATATGCATGCAGCTACAAACACATACCAGCCCTCAACTGTGGATTTGTCTCTTGCAAGGGTTTGGCTATTAACTTGCCTCTACACTGAATTATTATGGGGAAAGTAGTGTTGCTAAGGAAGGATTAAACATTAACCCTTCTTTCCTTCTCGCTCAGGATAAATCTACTCTGTAGAGAATTCTTCAAAAAGCAGAAAGGTGCCGGGAATTCTTGACAACCCCTTTCTGTATGTATGTAAGGTTGATTTTTGTCACAGGGCAGCAGAATCTTTTATTTCTAATGGGAGGAACCCATAAAGAAAGCCTTGAAGAACCAGGTGTTGTGCTATACACTGGCAATCCCAGCATTTGGAGGCTGAGATGGGAGGGATGCAGGTGCAAGGCCAGCCTCAGCAATTTAGTGAGGTCCTCAGCAACTTGACCAGAACTTATTTCAAAATAAAAAATAAAATAGGTCTGGGGATCCAGTTCAGAGATAGAATACTCCTAATACTGTTCAACCTAAAAAAGGAAAAGGAAAGAAAAGAAAAAGAAAGCCAGCTATCCATGAAGGGCAACCAGGCAAATCTTTGCTAAAGACAGTCTTAGTTAATATTATAGATTGGGACAAGAATGTGGACTTCTACTCTTTCTAAGAAGTCACCTGATGATACTTTCTAATACTCAGCTTAATATAGATTGTCACAGTCAGTCCTCAGAGCAACTCTCTAGAGTAAGACAGTCACAATCCCCATTTTCTAGATGAGGAAACAGAGGTTTGGAAAGCGCAAACAATGTATGGTCACACAAGTGGAAAACGATCAGGTTGGATGCAAGGCCAGCCCCTTCTAATGCAACAATCAGTATGGTGACCTCTGCATTCTGCTGCCTCTGACCTTTAACCTCTGACATGGCTCCCTTGACGTGGCAGGAACAACACTTCATGTACCGTAGCATTGTCATTCTCCAAGAACACTTAAACTCTGTTTAGATTGCTGGTATATTGGAGCCCTATTTAGTTTATCTGGCAAATTAGAAAACTGATATACATAGAGCTTGGTGGGTAGGACTAATCGAAACAATCAAAGTGTCATTGGGGGAAAGGCTTCTGAGCCCCCATTGATGACTTTTATTCCCCTTGCTTTTCAATAGCATTGCAGTATAGTTGTCAACCATCTCCCAGGTCATTTACTCTCAATAGACCTTCTCATCAATTTCCTAGAATCCTCCACAGGTATGCATCCTGGAAGAGATTCATTTCCATAAGAAAGGCACATTAAGGAGAAGAAACAAACTGTGTATTTCTAAATTACTTCAGCTCTCCCTGTTTGTTTTCAATGCCTTCAATATCCTTCAGGAGATGTTCTTGATGCTGCAAATTCCTGTTTTAAAGAGGGGCCAGGGACAACCCTTTAGGACAGGGGTCCAAGTAGCCAGATTAATCTGGCACCCTGTAGTGCATGCATGTGCCAGATTTTGCATTTTTGCACTGGGTACTTTGTATAGAAACATACAGTTTATGAGTCTTGGTTCTGTAACTTAAGGGGAGAGATTTTATATCATATTTTATAGAATAACCATTTTTCTTTTCAGAAAGCGGTCAAATACAAGAAATGATGTTTAGAAAGTTCAAAAATGTAATTTTATTTGAATTTAAAGTCTGAAAACACTTCATTCAGTTGCTCAGAACCTATGTACTTTAATTATATGCAGTATTCTAACAAGTCTGAATTTACAATCCCATAGGGAATTGGAAAACAAGAGGTAAATTGCTATTATTAGAAAATGAATAATAGCATGAAACAGAGACCAATGAAGAATAAAGAAAGTGAGAACACTTAAGTTTTCCATAAAATATTTGAAAGGCTTTATTTAATGTTCAGAAAGCTTCATGATACCACATTTCATAGACATTCTGAATATCTTTGGGTTACCATATTGCAGAATCTCAAATGGTGTTGACGATATTGACTTTGAATCCATACTTCAATCACCATATAATGTTTGAAAAGTAAAGATCAAATTCCCAGGCTATCCCTTAAGGCTTCTTCTTCTTGTGGCCCAGGAGTAGCATGTGTTTCTCTTTTCACAAACTAAAACATACCAGTGGATTTAACTGGCAGTGACTGTATGGAAAGGGGTCTTAAGAGAGATTGGTGACCATGAAAAAATATGATTGGCATTGTTATAATCAATGAGATCAATTAGTAATGGCGGGTGCTCCTGGGTATCAGTATGGTGCTATGCCTGTCATGCCTTTCCCAAATCCAGGGCCAAGTCATCCTTTTCCTTCATATAGGCCCTAGGCAAAGTTGATGATTCCCATACAGACATACTTTCCCTGGTCCATGTCTCCCCCATTACTTTGCTTCTGTCAGGAACAACACAGCCAATTCTTTTCTCAGTACCCACTCGGGTCTTCTCAGCTCTATCAGCTCCCTGTCTTCCTTTCCTCATAGGATCCTTCTAAGTGTTCATCATGCCTCCCTTGTTTTCAAGTTACTTATGTTCTTGCCTTCTCTTTCTCTTTCCTACTGGACAACAGACTTCGGGAATGCAGCAACCCATCTGGATCAACTTTGAATCCATCGCTGTGATCCACACAAAGACTTGAACTGAATAAAGTGTGAGCTACAGGAATATATAAACAGATGAATGGCAGGTGTTCGATATGAGTTGAATTAATGAACACAAGATTGTTATTACTGCTCTCCTGCTGTGTCACTAAGAGATTAAGTTATGCTTTGTAGACTAGAGAACAGGGCTAATATTTTGGAGGCCCTATGAGTAGCTAGACCCTCTCCAAAGACTTCAATAAAACATCAACTCTGACCCAGGAAATGGAAGAAGAGACAGAAGAAGAGATAGGCACAACTGGTGACATTGATACCTGATAGATGGCAGAAATTTTTTGTCTTGAGTTTGTTGACAGGTCAATAAAAAGCTAACAAATACGGTGGATTAAAGAACCTTCACTATATCCCCATGCACTTGCTATCCATGGGCATAATCCTAAAGGAGCATTTTATGTTTTTTAGTGTGTGACCATGTGTGCATGTGTGTGCATATGTCCTTGTGTATTCACAAACTCTTGCTTGCTGGGATATACAGAGTGTGAGGGGTATGCAGAGATTCCACAAGATATAAAATGTCTCCAAAAAAAGAAACTGATGATTCCCTAAAGACCAAAGAGAAAACATCACTGAATAAATAATACCTTTCAAGAGGCTTAATACATTGTAAAGAGCATTTCCACTGATTGGTAGAAATTCTTTTTGATTAATTAATTAGTTAATGTTTTCAAAGCACTTTCAAGAAGAAAAACATTTCACAAGGGCTCCATGATTTTTATTTTTTCTGTGTACCTCAGTTTTCCACATTTCTGTTTGTTTTTTTTTCCCCCCTGGGGAATGCTTATCAAGCCACACACCCTCAATGTGGCATGGTAAAGATGTTCAGAAACACAGATGGGTTACCAATGAGCAGGAGAAAAAAAAAAACACCAGAAACCTTTGGAAATATATTTTAAAGTTATATTTGCATTATAATCATGCGAACAAGTGGAGAGGCGTATTACATAGAAAACCAGTCAGATATTCTACCAGGAAAATTTCATTTGCTTCCTAGCAAAGAGCTCTGTGAATCTTGCACAAAGCCTGGATTAATACCTACTTGTTGAAGGAATAACAATGACTTTTACTAAGTGCTTACTATACTCTGGCTATTGTTCTAGCACTTTGCGTATATCAAATTTTCTCCTCAAAATGACTGTTTGTGGTACAACTATAAACATTTGCAAATGCAGAAAATGTGAACCAGAATAGCTGAGTCACTGATGACCTATCCCAGCCCTTGGCCATGATGTTGGGAGGTATGAAGGAGGGACATGGGAGTAAAAGGGAAGGAAGGAAAGAGGTGGGTGGAAAGGAGGAGAAGGAAGACACAGAGGTGAACAAATGTCTTCACAGTCACTATCTAGGCATTCTGACTACCTCCTACCCCTACAATGGGTACGTCTGATGATGTACTATAAGATTAACACATAGAAAATAAACAAATCCTATTGAGGAAAGCAATTCACAAGATGAAAGAGAGTTAGTTCCATTCCCAAAGTGAAGACCTATATGCAATATTCACAGTATCACCTAATATCCTGCCCACAGACCTCATTACTGTCAAATGACATAGCAGCTTGTTGGCCATGAAGTCCTGGATCACACGCCTCTGATTTCCTTTCGGCTGAAGCAATAGTGTCTGATGTCTTTATAAAGCTTCATGATAGAGCAAGAGGAACAGAGACTTCAGATGACAGCTCCAAATTATCTCAGCCCTGTACAAGAGCTGCGTGATCTTAGTACTTATTATTGACATCTCTGAGCCTCACTCATCCCCTTTATAAAATAAGGCGAAAAATCACTTTTTTTCTCATATGTATTGTGATAATTATTTGTCAAAACTTATGGAAATTGCTGGTGCTCAGATAATGCTATCCCAAGGTATGGTACTTTGGCTTGGAAAAGGATATCAGAAGACTTTAGAAGCTCAGAAGCACCCTCAGCACAAAGGTCTCTCTGACCATCTCCCAACCTCCAATCTCTTGACCCATTTTTCTCCTCTGAAGTGAGTCATAGAAACCAGTATTCCTTTTCCCCAAGGTGATTTATAAAAACTAGAAGCTAGTCAGGCATGGTGGTGTACACTTGTAAGACCAGCATTTGGGAGGCTGAGACAGGAGGATCTCAGTTCTGAGATAGCCTCATCTACTTAGTGAGGCCCTTTGCAACTCAGTGAGACCCTGTTTTAAAATAAAGAATAAGAAAATAGGGCTGGGGGTGTAGCTCAGAGGCAGAAGACTCCTGGGTTCCATCCTTAGTACCACCCCCCCCAAAAAAAAAAAAAAAAAAAACTAGAACCTTTTTCTCCTATAGCAAACAATGAAGCCAAAAAACAACCAACCAACCAACCAACCAATCAACCAACCAAACAAGCAAACAACAAAATAACTTGACTCTAACCTTACCTTGACTTTTTGTGTAAGAAATTTTCTTGCTTTTCCTTGTCTGATAGAAGGGCATAAGACTCTCATTTCAAAGGATCCTGACTGATAAACAAGGGAAAGGATGCTATATAAAAAATCTAAGGAGAGTTTAAAAAAGCAAGCCTTGTTGCTAGGTTTTCTCACCTATTTGATTATATTCTTTCATTCAATTACATTACTCTAAGACTGTCCATGCTTCATCAAATCTAAGTGTAATGCAAACGTTTTTTTCCCTAAAGCTTTGGGCCTTCGTTCTAAAGGGTCCCAAGCCACATAAAACTTTGATTAGATAAATTTGTCATGTATCTCTCTTGTTAACCTGTTTCTTGGTATGGGAGTGTCTGCTGTGGACCTCATGATGGGTAAGAAGAGGCATGACCTCTTATCTCCTCGACCAAAGCAAGTAAGGATGCCAAGAATATAACAGGTGCTCACAAAATATAGTGATTCTAACAGTGTTCCTTCCCCCTCTTTCTCATTCTTTTCTTCCTCTCAAATACATGTAGTCTGGCTTGGGAAGGACATATCACCAAATTCCCAAACCAGGGGTTTCAGAGTGCCAAAAATGTAGAAGGAACAACAACAACAACAAAAGTTCACAAAAACCCACTGTTTTGTTTACCTGTGATTTCCCACCATTGACATTAAAACCTCAATGAAATGAACTAGATGTGTAGTCCTTGAAATGGGTAAGCAAAGAAGAATCTCCAAGTACTAAGAATGAGAACAAAGCAGAAAAGCAAGATGGGAGCCTGTAATTCACTGGTCTTTCTGGCTGTGGGGTTCTCATTAAAGTGGGTGTTATTAACAAAGCTCTTTTTAAATAGGAAATATAAAGATGCTAAAGTCAAAGAATCAAGGGGAGAATGTAGCAGGACACATCCCACCACCTCCACAAGCTCGGTGATCTCAAGTAAGTTTTAGGAGCTCCCTAAGCCTCAGTCTTTCTCATCAAAGACACAGTTCCTAGCACTGAGCTAGGGGTGTTTAAAGTAGGAAATAAGCTCACCAAGGAAGAGGCTGAGAACAGGGCCCCGGGGTTAGTGAGCAGTGGTGTTGAAAGTGCTGTGGGTCCAGCCTCTTCTGGAAAAAGGCTAGTGCCTACAAGATGAGCTGTTCACGGTCAGGTGAGTCAAGGAGGGGAGAGAGGGTGGAGGAAGAACAGGTCTTGCACTCTTTGTGGACTTCTCTGAAGGAGCCTCCAGACATGGAGAAGCTGCTCTCATTTGTATGTGTTTTGGAGAGGCCCAGGAAACTAACTTGGTGGCTGTGCCCCCACCCCCACCTGACACACACACTCCACAGTCTGAGAAGCGCAGCATGCAGCAGACGAGCTCAAACAGAAAACACGGAATGGGCTGGAATCCAACTTATTTTTTTTTCTTTCTGAAAGCCTTTGAGCAGTTCATAGCCATCAACAAGCATCCTCAGAGAAGTAACAGTTTAAGGGCAGGTTAGCGCTCTGCCCAGAAACCTGTGAGGAGGCGGTTATAATAAGAACTCTGAACATGCTGCTTCTCCTAGACCCAAGGTGTCCGGTAAAAAGAGACAATCTCCACCGCCAGGCTTCCAAGAGTGCTTGGAGGCACCGCCGTGTGATTATGTCACAGTGACTAGGAGTAACCGAATGAATGTCTTCCATAGTAAATGCTGCCTAAGAAATAAGGAGTTGGTTCTGAAATTAGAAGGCCTGTGTCCTTTCCCATCAGCCCTGATTCCACACCCCTCCTCCACGCCCCCAACTAAGAACACTTCAAAGATATTCGAATAGGAAAGGTTGCCAGATATTTGTCACAGAGGATTAGTATTATCAGTGGCCAAACTGTGAGCCTTTGGTCTTTTGGCAAGCCAAGTAAAAGGCGAAGCCAGGTCCAAAAGGCAGTTTCTATGGAAAAGGAGAAATGGCCCGTATTCCAGGGCACGCAGACTTCGGCAGGCAGCGTTTAGCACTGTGTAGAAGCAGACCTGTTCTTAGAAAAGACCAAAGATGGGGCTCATTGTTCTGGCTTTTATTTTATGATAAAGATGAGATTTGCAAGGTAAAAGTAAGCAGTAAACAAAGTACCCATTAAGGAATTTATATCAGGATATGTGTGGAGTACCCCATTCTTATCTCCAATCACATACCAATGGCTTCCTAACCTTTCTGCAGAGCTCCAACTGCCATGATAATTGGATGAAAGGGAGGGAAGAAGGGAGAGAGGGAGAAAGGGAGAGAAAGGGAGAGAGAGAGAGGGACGAGAAGAATGGAACCATGGCCTATAACATATCTCAATTCACATTTCAATTGGAGATGATATTAAAAGAAATAAAACAGTGGTTCTAGAAAAGAATGATTTCCCTGCATATTAGTGCAAATGATAAAAATGCAACAGCAATTGACTTGATAGCATAGCAGGAGAGAAAGAGAAGAAGAAAGAAGAGAAAACTGTAAAATTCTTGTTGAGACTATTTCTTCACCAAGGATCTTCTTATAAACCACATTTCATCCTAAAGAAAAAAAAAACAACCCTGCAGTCTTGTGTTTCTTTGATTCTCTTTATCTTGTAGATTTTGTCATGTCATCTTTTTCATAAATATACTTGATGGCTCCTTATCCTCTTTAATATGAGGCTCAAACTCAACAGCATAACAGGGCTTGACCTCGAACATGGATTTTAACCTACAATCAAGTGCTGTCTTCCCCCACTTTCCAAGCATAGACTCAACATTTTAATCACACTGGTTTGTTATCTTTTTATGAACACACCATGCCCTATGCCATAGCATATCTGATTTCTTTGTCTTTTAAAATTCCCTTTTTCTTCTCCATTTTTGGGGAACTATTTTTTCTTCCAAAAATTTGTTTAATAGAATAACATAATTCTTAAATCTCATACTCTTCTAAGAAGAATTCAGAATTCTTTTTTGTGCTTCATTATCTCCTCTTACATAATAATGAGCAATCCTTCTACATAATTTTTAATATCATAACTAATTACCATATTTCTTTAATATATTGCCAGAATGTGGAAATATTTGAGGGCTTGGGTCCATGTCTTATTCATAGGATGAGTGCATACATGCAGAGAGTAAGCCATTATTATTATTTTTTCCTCATGAAGAAAGGACTTGGCTATTCATAGTTTATCAGTTTATCCCACCTGTTTTATAATGGAGGTAATAAAGATCATGTGATCATAACTAACATATACATCACCATCTGGTGGCCACACATGGAAATTACAGGATGAAGTCTCAAATAGATAAACTTGGAAATTTTTACTTAGAAGCCTGAATCTGAAAATAGTGACTACAGCACAATTTGTAATAGCTAAAATATGGAACCACCTAGGTCTCCATCAACAGATGAATAGATTGCAAAATTATGGGAAATACACACAATGGAATTATACTTAGCTATAAAGAAGAACAAAATCATGTCATGGAGATATGGAAGATGGAAAGACCTGGATAACATTATGTTAAGTGAGATCAGCCAGGTACCATAAGAGAAGGGACATATGTTCACTCTAATATGCCCAAAATAGGGAGCATTGGGGATACCAGAGGGACTCCAGATAATGGAGGGAAACCTTAGCAAAGCTAGAATGGAAGGATAGGAGAGGAAGAAGGCTGAGGTTGATTAATGGATGAGGTATATCCAAATATGTGTAAAAGTATGAATGTAGCATGGTCAACCTGGACATTCATTGTTGGGAGGGGGAAAGGGGAAGTAGGGGGGGGGGAGAAGGCACCAAGCACAGTCTGAATGTATGCCATTTTTAATACGTTTCACATAAAAATAAAAAAAATAAATAAAAATAGTGACTACAGTAAGAGTCAACAACTTATATTTATTCTGGTAACATATTCTTCTAATGATAATTGGCATATAACTTCATAGATCTTTCTAAAGCATTTGATTATTTAGATTTTGCTGTTATTTAAAAATTAATCCATATATCTAAAATGAATTTGAGGTTTTTTTAACATAAATTTTATAAAGTTAAGTTTTTTGAGGGGACACTAGGAATTGAACCTGAGTACTTTACCCTTAAGCTACACTCCTAGCTTTTTTTGTGTTTTTTTTTTTTTTAATTGTATGTTTTCCCTAAACTGCTGAGGCTAGCTTCACACCTGAAATCCTCTTGTCTCAGCCTCCCAAGCACTGGGATTACAAACATGCACCACCACATTGGACAAAACTCTATATACAATATTTTTTGTACAGTGTTTTTATATTTGTTCTTGAACAAATGAATTTACTGTATGCAAAACATATTAGACACTGTATTAGACAGTGCATTATGAAAAGTTTCTACTTGGGTTAAAAATTTTTTAAAAGTAAATAAGTCCATCAATAGACCAAAAATTTACATTAGTAGCTCATTTTTAAGCATAAATTGGCTGTTATCCCTTATAACAACTATCCTTAGGTATCATAGCTGCTATTAATCTGAAAGATTTATTTTATAATCATTCCACTCAATATAGATTTAGGATTAAGAATGTTCAGTTGGTCTAATATATAAATATGTCATTTCCCAATAATTAATAATAACTTTTATCAAATATTTTATCAAACACAGTGCTGTAGTCCACGAACACATGGAAAATCCATGGTACCGTAGTTATACCCTTGATAGATTATCTTAAATGTCTTTCTTGAACCATTAGAATTCACTTGTTGCTCCTCTAGGGACTTTCTGGGGAAAGTCAATTATGGATGGAATAGCAGAGGGGCTTGATATACACTGGCTGACACTCAGAGCTCCAGGTATCCTATATCTTTATTCAGATGTACAATCCACCTCCAAAGTCAGGCTGCTGGAGGACATCAGAATTCCTGAAAGTAAAACAATGTGTTTTGAAGATAAGGACTTGCCTGCTGCAGTGCACTCCAGAGTGAATTTCACTCTGCTTGTCTGTGGATAGAGGGTCCCCTGTGGAGGCCTCTGTTAAGAACTGCCTCACATGGGGCCTCTCCTTTCCCTCATCTCCTCTGCAGACGGTCATCAGATTATCTTCTGAAACAACATGGGGTGCCTCACTTTACCTGGAAATGCTTTGTCATCCAATCATCCACAGAACAAAAATCTCTCTGCTATTCCAACAGCGGAGGCACAGATGAACTGGGCTGCCCTTTGCGGCAGGAACCTACCGCATACCGTTTCCTCACCCTCCCTCTGGGCTGTCTATACACTTGCCCATCTCAGACACCCTGTGGTTACTTCTCTTAGTTTTCTTCTCCTAAGCCAGTCAGTAAGTCTCCAACTCTGGTGTATCTATAGCTATGATCACCCGAGGAGGCAGGTTCTGATGGAGGGGTTCTGGCCCAGCCTGAGCTGCCACATTTCCAACCCATGCTGGTGGGCTCAGTGCTGCTCCTCCCAGGACTTCAACATGAGTGGCCAAGATGTGCTCCAAATCTCAGCATGCCCACTCACTTCCATTCCCACCCCCTCGCATGTCTGGCTTTTGAAACAGTTCCTTATTCTTGAGAAATTAATTCTGAGCTTCTCCCCTTTGTAACATTTCCCCCCAGTCCTTCTGGCTCAGTGGCTTTCAACTTGGCTGCATATTTGAATTACCTGGGGGAACTTTAAAAAATCCAGCTGCACAAGTGCATGCCAGGTCGATTAAGTGAGAGACTACAGGGTTGGGATCAAAGTGTTGATTTTTTTTTTTTTTTTAATTCCTCAGGTGAGTACAACTTACTGCCAAAGTTTTAGAACCACTGATTTTGAATGAGTGTGATTTTTTTTCCACCTCAGAGTCTATGATTGTATTTGAATTTACTGTAAAATAATTGTGTTTTCCTAAATATCTTCTTTAGTGTTCTAGCTTGCACACATTCGGAGGTCATTGGCTATTTCTTGACAGGTTGAACATCTCGTGGTGGAAGACGTTGAGCCGGAGTCACAGAGTCCCATTTCCTGATTTGCCACCTTATTACAGGTATCCTAAGAGTCCTTGGGCTTATGTTTAACACACCCCATGCTTCGATTTTCTTCTCCATAGAGTGGAAATGATAATGCTGGCCATCTCCTAAGGTGTGTTTAATGACTAAAGTGAGATAAAACATAGGAAGCACTGAATCCTGGCTCACAGTACGTACTCAACAAATGCCAGCCATTATTATTATTAATTGGCCTTCTTTGTATTATGTCTCACATTGTATAACATAGGAGTAAGCAGTCAATAATCATTTACTGGATGAATAAGTCAATAAATGATGAAGAATAAATCATATTTAATTGCTCTAAAATAAAACCAGAACAGCCAGCCTTCTACAGCAAAATTCAAGTTCATGGAATGTTAACTATTTCCATTACTCTCTGGTATGTTGTGGCCATTGCACTGGTGAACTGGAGTCTGAGAAACAATAGATGGTCTTTTTACAATGGAAGAGATTTGACAATAGCTAATTATGACCTGACTATGTATCCAGAAATGCTTTTAAAAACATTTTTCTTAGCATGTGCCCACAAAAATTCACTAAACCTATTAACATATATTGTAAAGATTGCATTGATTATATTTTTTACTGAAGGATACTTTTAAAACTCATCCCAGCCGGGTGTGGTGGCATAGACTTGTAATCCCAGTACTTGGGAGGCTGAGATAGGAGGATACCAGTTTCAAGGCCAGCCCCAGCAACATAACATAACAGGCTTTATGAACATATATACTAGGGCTGAGGGTAGTACCAACAAATAAATAAATACATACATAAATAAATAAATAAAATATAAATCCCAACCCAAACCTCAGCAAGCACTAAAGTTTCATAATCCTGAAAATGTGTGGATTTCTGTTCTCTAATGAACACTCTCTTGCTTTTCTTTAGGTAGGGGCATTGTCAGGGCCACTGGGAATACACACAAGGAAATTTATAATCACTCTTGGGCCAAAAGAGAATTTAATCACCATGGAACTCTAAAGGAAGTAGGTGACCAAAGACTGCAACACATAATACCTAATGCAATGGGACAGGAAAAGTCTGACTATTAGCAGTGTGAATAGAGCCCCTTTGTTGGAAGCCATCCTGCTGGAATGAATGGCCTCTGTTATGTTTATTGATTGCGCCCTAAGCATTGAGGTAGAGGTGGCTAGAGCTGCCCAGAAAGAGATTCAGAAGCCACTGTGTTCCTTTCATTTTGGCAAGGCCAGATAATCAGTGAGAAATTCACTTTTAAACTGTAAACAAAATGTTCGATATCCTTACATCCCACAAGAATAAAGTCAAGTAGAGAAAGGAATGTCTTAAATCACCTGGATCCCTGCCCTTCTCGCTGATGCTGTTGCTCAGGCAGTCATTCTAGCCCCCGGCATCATCGACCTTGGCCTAAGGAACTGCTCCTGGCCCCCTGCCTGCCCCTCCACTTTCTTCCTACACCATTAGTAACATCTTCAGAATTTCATCCGATCATGGTACTATCCCATCGAAGCTCTCCAACGAAGCTGGGCATGGTGATGCATGCCTATAATCTCAGTACTTGGGAGGCTGATAAAAAAGAGGATTGCACAGCCATAAAGAAAAACACAATTACGTCATTTACAGGGAAATGGATGGAACTGGAGAACATTATGCTAAGTGAGATTAGTCAGTCACAAAAAACAAGAAATCAGATGCTCTCCCTAATATGAGGAAGCTAGAGAGAAAATGGGTCATAGGAGGAACTCTAGACGAAGAAGGAGATACTATAGATGAGCAAATAAGGTGACCTAACTGAGGGGATGTGAGGGGGGAAGAGGGAAATTCTCTAACGTACATGATGTAAATTAAGAAACATATCAATGTCAATCACTAAGCCAAACATGAGAAAGAAGGAGGGGGAGGGAATGAAGCAGAAAGTGGGGAAGGGCTAATTGGGTGATGTGTGCATGTATCATGTATGCCTCTTGTCCCCCATTAAGATGTATGACTACAATACACCAATAAAAAATTAAGGAAAAAAAAAAAAAGAATTGCAGGTTTCAGGCCAGTACACAGTAACTTAGTGAGGCCATGTTTCAAAATAAAAAAATAATAATAAAAAAAAACAGGGCAGGGAGTATAGCTTGGATGTAGAATGCCCCTAAGTTCAATCACACACACACACACACACACACACACTCAGGACTTTCTTTTGTACTTTAAATAAAATCCAGACTCCTGGGTCTTCTTAGACTTCCTACTGTGCATCTTTCCCCAGTCTTTGGACCTTCTCTCTTGCTCCAAATTCTGTGTGGATTCAAGTTTTCTAGACCCTACAAGCAGCTCTTTTCCTGGGCTGATAACAGCAAGCTCCTTTTTTTCTTCTCCATTTATTTGCCTGTCTTCTCATTACCTGAAATTCTTTTTTGCTTGGATTTTGCAAATCTTTTCCCTCATTTGATTTTCCTCTAGATGCTCATCGTCTATTTATTCCTTAGTCTTAATCTTTGTTCTCCATCTTAATCTTCATCAAAGTTAGTGCCATCTTTAAGTGTTTATTATTTTATATCTTACATGTTTAAGTGCCTGTTTCCACAGAAGCTAGTTCGAGGGTCTAGAGAACTTGGCCTCAGGAGCATAGGACATATTGGTAGAATTTAATGGACACATAGTTTTGTTTAAGTAAATGAGTGAGCTTAGCGACTTCTTTACCTTCATAAATTTTTTTTTGCACAAAACATGCAGTGCTATTATTATACGTTTTACCCAACCATAGCCATCTTTTTAAAAATAAAAAAACAACAAAAAAAAATTCAGAGCAAGTTTTCTTACTTAAGTGAGAATAACTTTTTTCTTTTTGAGTACTATTAAATATTATATATTTTAACTATGGATACTGAAAAACACTGCTGGGTATGGTGGCACTTGTCAATCATATCAGTATTTGGAAAGTTGAGACAACAGGTTCATAATCACAGGTTTACTGCCAACTTCAGCAACTTAGTGAGACCTTGTTTCAAAATAAAAAATAAAATAGATCTGGGGATGTAGTTTAAAGGTGGAATGCCCCTGGGTTCAATACCTAGTACCCACAAAGGAAGGAAGGAAGGAAGGAAGCAAGGAAGAAAGGAAGGAAGGAAGGAAGGAAAAAATCGAGACTTGTTATTGACAAATAACAACAAAAAGACCTAGTTATCCTTCATTATAATATATAATGATATGTAGAGTTCTAAAATATTTGGTCATTTGAAACTTTTAAAAATTTAGCATAATGGTTCTAAGGTTTATCTGTGTTGTTGTTTGCAGTAGCACTTTATTTCTTTTTATTGCATAATATTCCATGGAAAGGATACACTCTCTCTGCTTATTCATTCACCTGTTGATGAGTATTTGGGTTGTTGACACTGTTTTACTATTATTAAGAATTGTGCTATGAATATTTGTACACAAGTTTCTGTATGGATCTGTATTTTTTTTAATATCTATCTTGAATATGTACCTAGGAACAGAATTGCTAGAACATATGTAAGTTTGTTTTTAAGTCTTTGAGGAACCGAAAAACTATCTTCTAAATTGATTGTGCTATTTTCAATTTCTACTGTCATGCTTGTAATTTCAGCATTTGGGAGGCTGAGACAGGAGGACTGCGGTTCACAGACAGCCTCAGCTACTTAGTGAGGCCTTTGCAACTCAGTGAGACCATGTTTCAAAATAAAGAATAAAAAATAGGGCAGGGGGTATAGCTCGGAGGTCAAATGGCCCTGGGTTCCATCCTCAGACCCTCAAAAAAAATAGGGCTGGGGGTGCCACTTGGAGGTAGAATTCCCCTGGGTTGCATCCCCAGTACTGCATAAAATTTTATATATATATATCTACTGCCAATGCATTATGGTTCTAATTTCTCCACATCCTCACAGACATTTGCTTTTGTATTTGTTATTATGTTCATCTGGTGAGGGTGAAGGGGTATCTCATTGTGACTTTGATTCACATTTCTTCAATTAAATTCAAATTTCTTTATATGTGTTCCTCAGCCATTTGTACATAGTCCTTAAAGTGATCTTTATTCTAATCCTTGATGTACAACTTCATTATTTTGTATAACTATATCCAGTTGTCTTAGTACCATTTGTTAAACAAAGCTTTCTCCTTTTATTAAAATGTCTTGCCATCCACATTGAAAACTAACTAATGATAAATGTCTTTATTCTGAAATCTCAGTTTTAGTTAACTGATCTACATATCTATCATCATGTCAGAACTACACTGTTTTGATATTAAAGATTCATATTTAAGTTTTAAATGAGGAAGTATGAGTTCTTCAATTTTGTTCTTTAACAGAAATATTTTGAATATTCTATGTTCCTTAAATTTCCACAAGGATATTTTTAAACCAATTGCCAATTTCTACAAATAAATAAGTACATACAAATAAAATCCAGCTGGAATTTTGAAAGGAATTATGTGAGTCTGTATATAAATTTGAAGAATGTTACCATTTTAATAACATTAAATCTTCCGATTCATGATCATTGGTAGTCTTTCTATTTACTTAGTGCTTCTTAATCTTGTTCAACATTGTTTTATAGTTTTCATTGTAAACATATTTCATTTGCTATACTGAATACTATTAGAAATTAAATTGTTCCCTTAATTTCATTTTTCTAATGATATCTGTATTAGCCAGATCACCATTGCTATAATTAAATACCTGAGATAATCATTTTAAAGAGAAGAAAGGCATATTTTGGCTCACAGATTTGGAGACCACTTTGTGGTTGGTTGGCTTTGTTGCTTCTGAGCTAGTGGCAAGGTAATACCGCATTGCAGGGAGTATGAGATGGTACAAAAGGCTCACCTTATGATATAGCCAGGAAGGAGAGAGAGAGAGAGAGAGAGAGAGAGAGAGAGAGAGAGAGAGAGAGAGAGACAACATCCCCTGTGTAGACATGTACTCAGTCTCCTAACTTCCTCTTCTTGGGCTCTCCATCTTTAAGGTTTCACCACCTCTAGTGGTACCCAAGGCTGGGGACCAGAAAAAACCATAGAAATATCAGAAATGTCATATGTTAAAGGTAAGCAATTTAGGGAGTTATTTTGCAAAGAATTATGGCAAAGAACTAATTGTGCAAATTTGTATAGCACCGGGGATGTTGATTTTGAACTTCTACCTTTCTATTAGGATTGCCCTAGACTAGGATTGCCTAGTCAGAAGACTAGGCAATGGCAACTGAAGGGCTAAAGTAGAAATATTTTTCTTACAAATAATGGAACGCCAGGTGATGCTAAGAATGATGTGAGCACAACTGGCTCCTTTCTTTATTTTAGCTAGTATCTGTCACTAGAAGGATGCTCTTATATTGGGTTTGAACACATCTGATCTTTATGGAATTTCTGATTTAAAAGAAGAATGTTTAAATATTGGAGCAAGTTTTATATATATATATATATATATATATATATATATATATATATATATTTTTTTTTTTTTTAATTAGCCTTCAAGATTTAAAATAGGTTTAGGAGTGTAGCCCGGAACTAGAGGGTTTCCAGGAACTCAGTACCACCAAAAAAAAAAAAAAAAAAAATGATATTAATGCTCCTAACCAAACAACTGTTCCCTTTTAGCTTTAAAGCAGTGGAATCACCAACTCTCTCTTCTTGTTTTAAAACTCTAGTTGATAATTTATTCTTAATGCTTTTTTAATATACAAATGAAAATACTACTGCAAATAAGGCTTCTAGCAGTGGTCTGTCCTCTCAGGTCATTACTTTATCCCTTTCTCCTTAAAAATTATGGAAGACGAGGCAGGTGTGTGAGAGATATACAGCTGTGTTATTTCTTGAAACAGCTGGTACCAACTTGTCAAAAGAAAAGCTCTCCTTTCCAAATACTGCAAGTCTTGTGTAAGTAGACACAATGTAAGCTATGTACCCACAGTTATTGATTCCGCTCATTGACAGCTGAGGTGTTTAATATATCCATCCTCTTTGTAATGCCATTTTAAAACTCTTTGAGGATTAGAAAAGAGATTTTCTCAAAGGGATTCTTCCAAGAGCAAAGGCCAACTAGCCCTGTTGTTGTGAGAGCTCCGGCAGAAACTCAAATGAGGAAAATGGAAGAGAGAGTTAGCAGATACGTTCTGACCTGCCAAAAATAATGATTTTTTAAAAGCCCCAGAAGAACATGTTTTGCTACTTTACATAATGCTATAATGCATTGAATCATGTAATATGCGCAGGAAAAGTTTATTTATTCATTTATTTCTGCCGCAGGCAAATATGAGATAAATGCTTACAATAGGAGGTTAGCAGGTGTTTTGGCTACAGCCATTAGTAAGTAGCTCCTTGATGTACAGTAACTGTGTAACGGCCTGCCTGGTTCTAGCCCATGTGTAAACTGTCAAAGCCTTTAGTGATCTGCCGAAAATAAAAGACTAAGCTTTTATACAATAGGATTTAGATAAATAGAGGCTTTGTCATATTTGCACTTGGGTACTCATCTCAGAGTATCATGAATCATATGTAGAGTGTAACATCATCTATTAATCAGAAAATTATTATTTTCATGATCCATTCAACTTTTAAATTATTTATTTTTTGGAAAAATATTCCAAGATGGTGTTCAATTGCCACACTAACAGTCCTCCGTGCTAATAATACATTTCAGATACGTCTTCAGCAGCTCGCTTTATTATTTTGTGTAATATATCTCCAGGCTCCAGAGCTCATCTATACGTTCCCTTCCCTCCGTGACACATCATCCTGTGTGCTTAGCAACTCACTGAACTGAACTGATGTAAATGAGGCTTGAAATGTTAAACACAACTTGTAATATCAAAGGTTTTCATATCAAATAATTTTGTTCCTAGAGAATCCTAGGGAGATTAAGGGTGCTCATGGTGTCTAAAATGTCCACCCATTACACGAAATATCCCAACAGTGGATAGATAATTAGCAGCTCACAATTAGATATGAAGAATCACAGCCAGTTTACCCTGTCCATGTAAACAGACCAAGAGAGATTTTTTTTTTCTTTCTGGGAATTAGGTCTATATAAAACTTACTGAATACAGAACCCAAAATAACTGCAGACATCTGTCTGATAGAAGCTTTTATGATCGAGCCTTGAGGTAGTATTTTCCTTACAACTACAGTTGCAACAATTTTCTAAGCCCAGCTGAGAAGCAAAATGTGTAAGGCTGAGCTTTCAAACTAGCCTCTGTCAACTTATCTCCAAACCCTGTGAAATAAGTTTTTCATAACTGAAATGCTAAACTGATTTCCAGGGTCTGTTTATACTGCTGTTTTGTGCTCAGTGTGGGAGAACTCCTTACTCTGGGTACTGGGGGAGGCAGCAAGGCTACATGTCCTCCAAACTGACTTGAAATAAAAGGTTGCCAAGCCAAGACATTGGGGTGTCCTTGTTGGTGAAAGTCAAACTGCAATAACACACCTGAAATTCCCTGCAAAGGGAGCGCTGCTGGAGACAAGGATGCATTGTTAAGACACAGAATAGGGATGTCTAGCCACAAGCAAAACACACCGTAATGGTTCTCACTTAGGGAACAATGATGATGCATGGTGACATTTTGGAGTTTCAGTGGGGATGTGGTAGGTGGGTGCTATTGGTATCTAATGGAAAGCAACCAACAATGTGCCTCCAGTGTCCTGCACAAACAGCCCTCCAGAGCAAAGCAGTTTTCAGCCCCAAATAAATGTCAGTATTGCTGAGTTTGAGACCCCCAGGTATGGGATATTGAGGTACCTACCTTGATAACTTAGAAAGAGTGGAAATGTAGGGCTGAATCGTCCCGGTAATTGCCTTAAACTCTCCACCTGACTCTCCATAGAGGGCTGGTACGAGATCACAAATAAAGATGCTGCTGCTTGAGTTAATCAGTAAAAACATCCAAAGGCGATAGAGGTGCCTTCCAAGCTCAGGCAGAGATCAGCCAATCAATTGTATCTGGTTTTAATCCATCATGAGGGGCAATCTATCCCAGAGGAACTGACACCAAGAGGTGGCATTTCCGAGGACTAACATTAAAGCCGGGGACGGGCTGATTCATTGGTGCTATAACCTCATTCCTGCAAGTACCATTATTTAGTTAAGGTTTATAAAGCATCGCGGAGATAGAAAATGCTATATAAATGCTAAGCGTCGTTATTATTGTTATCATCTTTCTGAGGAACTGCTTCTGTGAGTGATGTTACGATGTTGTGGTGCAAAAAACAAACACAGAGACATCACTCCGTGCCCATTTGTAGTTCTGAGGACAGGTTACTCTAATGAGGAATTCACATTGTGCCATCTCCTACGTACTCTGAGTTAAAACAAATTAAATAAAGCTTAATTAGACAGTATTTTATGCACTCTAAAAATGCAGCTGATTGATATTCTAAGTAAACACAGGTTAGCTACTGGAGAAAGAATACTGAAAAGGTTTCAGAATTATAAAATCAAGACTGAATTTTCATGATATTACAACATATGGGCGAAGCAGATAAGAATCCCTAAACATATTTTAATTTTTTTCAGTGATCTCTTTTTTTGGTATTATATTTAAAACATAATATATTTTAACGTTTTCCATTTTTAAATGATGCTGGCCATTCCGGCGTTTTACATGACTAAAATTTCTTTTGAGTTTTAGTTGTGCAGAGAAGGGTCTCTTAATACACTCTGTGAAAAGAAAGAACAATACATAAGCAAACAAAACTCTTCATAACAAGGACTAGCCAAATGCTAATTATAGGATGATTGCCTAAAACATAACTGCTGATGTATTTGTAAATTTTTTTTCAATTTAATTTTGTGATGGCAGGTACTTTCTACCATGGCACGTTTTTCTTAGGAATTGGATTCAGGTGGAAACTGTCAAACTGTCAATGGTTGCAGTAGTCACATTCTAACTGTCACGCCTAAGGCAGAGTAAAAGACGCAGATACAATATGGCACCGCTAATGTTTCGATCATTATTAGAACAGAGGCCAACAGGGTTTGTACTTACATGTGTATTCTGATTGCGTTTTTTATTAGCCTGGTTCGTTTTTATAGAGACCTCTGGGAAGTTTATCAACTTAACAAATTCCTGACATTTTTTGCCATATCCTAATCAAATGCTTTCTCCACCCTCATGACTACTTATGATATCTTTCACAGTGTCAGACACAGGGCAATGTAAATCAAAAATTTAGAACAGAAATAACCTGGTTTCTAAAAGAAAAATAAAACAAATGCCTTCTATGTAAATACTAAAATCACAGTGCACTTACATTCTTGCATTGACATAAAGGCTAATTTTTCTACCTAGAGTCGAAAGATGTGTCCCTTATTTGATACTCATTTTCTGCGGTAGGTTACTTAACGGACAGATGAAATGTGTTTTAGAGCACTAGTATTATTGCATGAAGCATAGACTACCATCAAGCAAAAAGAAAGGAAAAAAAAAAAAAGAGAAAATGCAGTTCTCATCAGCTTATTTAGCGTTTCAGAATAAAAACTCTGGAAAGCTATTGTAATTTTCTCCTCCTGTAAGTTTTGTGTTCAGGTTTTTTTTGTTGTTGTTGTTCGAGTTTTGAAATCTGTTCCTTGCAACACAGTCATTGTCTAATTAAAACCACTAAGGTACTAAGGTTTTCATCTGTCCTTGCTTTTGTTTTTCCAACTTTCCAAACCTAGCTCGAGGAAAAGCAGAGACCCAATGACAAGTATAAAGGATGGAGATCAATGCTGGGTTTATGACTTATCTCTCCTCTAGATGTTAAACTTGATGAGAGCAGGGGTTGCTGTATCACGCTCATGGCTGAAACTTGGAGCCCAGTACAGAGCATTGTGCTTAACACACATTCAACATTTGCTGAATGAGTGAAATAGTGTTTGAATAAATTAGCTTACTGCTAAGAATAATTGAAAAGGTTGCCTATGATGTGAGAAGCTTTGTAAGGAATCAAGAATGTTGACACTACCTTTGGTAATGAATACCTTGGGGAGGATAATACTCTTTGTAATTTGACATATACATTTACCATTAAATAACATCATCTTACTTAACCTTTGGTTATTTTAGAATAGTTAACCTGCAAAGAACAAATGCATTGGTGGGTATATTTATGAATCTTTCTTCTGTTTGACTCATTCAGAGTGCTCTTTTTAATAATTGTAGCTTTATAATGATGTCTCAGTAGTAGATAAGTCTTCCGACATTGTTTTTCTTTTTCAAATTTTACTTGGCTTTTGACATTTCAAGATGCGTTTACCCTCAATTGTTGAATTACACCAATGAAATTTTTTAAAATGCTCAATTTATTTAGGTCATCTCTGTCATCTTCAATAATAACTTTACAGCTTTATTTGCAGAGTTATGCACAGCTTTTGTTAGATGTGTTCTTAGGTGGTTTATTTTTCTGATGCTTCTATAAATGGTGTGCTTTTATAAAAATTCATCTTCTAATTGCTCCTTGAAAGCAATAAAGTTGATTTTATATATTAACCTTATTCATCCCAACATATTTATGTATGTTCTTTGGATATTTTACATAGATAATTATGTTGTCTGCAAATAACCAGTTTTATTTCTTTGTTCCCAATTATTATATTAATCCAATTTTTCTTGTTTTAATATATTGACTACAACTTTTGGTGCAATATTGAAGAGAAATTATGTTCTTCGGCACTTTCACCTTGTTCTCAGTCTCAAAGGGAAAGCTCACAACATTTTACAGTAAATACAATGACGTGATTTATTTACCTACATATTATTTGTTGGTTTTGCGAGTAAGTTTTATAAAATTAAGAAAGTCTTACTTCTTCCTACTTTACTGGGCTTATCTCAGTAAATAATGCTATATTTTATTAAAGATTTTTTTGTATCTCATGATGACTTAGTGATACTTTTCCTTTTTTTTTAATTGGTGCATTGCAGTCATACATGTTGTTGACATTCAGTGTGGCAAACCCAAACATGCACACAGCACTCGCTGACCCCTCCCCCAGGTCCAGCCCTATTCCCTCCCCCTTCCCTCCTTCCCATGCTCAGCAGAGTGATTGACTTTGATAAGTTGTGTATGTACATCAAGTCTATTAAGGTGTTTCCTTCTTCTCCCCCCCAATCTCCCTGAGTCAGGTCACCTTCTCCACTCATCTAAGGTTTCTCTTCCTTTATTTGGAGTCCCGCCTATGTTTCATTTTATCTCTGTCTTCCACACATTAGGGAGAACATCTGATTTTTCACTTTTGTGACTGACTTGCATATTAGTAAGTTGTGAGCAAGTTGCCTATCGATTTTAAATATCAAACAAACTTTACTTGTGGAGCCTAAGTCTGTCCATGATGCAATCTTTTTATTTATTTACTTATTTACTTATTTATTTGTGGTACTGGGGTTCCTGGAAACCCTTCTACCTCCAGGCTATACCCCCAAACCTATTTTATATTTTTATTTGGAAACAAGGTCTCTTAAGGCAGCGAGGCTGGCTTCGAACCTGCGCAATCCTCCTGTCTCTGCCTCCCAAGCACAGGGGATTGCAAGCGTGCGCCACCACACCCGGCCTTTTTTGTTTTTAAATTGCTGGGTAGATTTGCTAACAATTTGTTTAGGATATTTTCACCTACGTTCATGGGTGATATTGGCCATTTAACTTCCATATCCCATAATGATTCTTCCAGGGTCTTGGTTGAGAGGTTACACTGGACTCATGACGTGAATGAATAGTCACTCTTTTTTCTGAGTTCTCAGGGTTCGTGTCAGATTGTCAGCATTTGGTTAGAGTTTCCTAAGCCTGGCATTTTATCTTTGAGATGATTTTCATTTATGATTCTTTTTTTGCAGTACTAGGGATTGCAACCAGGGACATTCTACCTCCTAGCTACACCCCCAGCCCTACTTTTTATTTTTTATTTTGAAACAGGGTCTCACTGAGTTGCAAAGGGCCTCACTAAGTAGCTGAGGCTGTCCCGAAACCCGGATCCTCCTTTCTCAGCCTCCCAAATGCTGGGATTACAAGTGTGCACCACTATGCCTGGCAATTTGATTTATGATTGAATGTCTTCAATAATTACAAGCATGCTTAGATTTTCTATTTCTCCTGAAGTAATTATTTCGTAGATGTGTCTAATGTAAATCTGTATGTTTATTGAAAGAAAGTTGTCATAATCTTTATCTTCTTCATTATCTATAGATAAGTGCTATTGACATAGTTGCCATTCCTGACACTAATTATTTGTTTCTTTTGTCTTTTAAGTTAATATCAGTGGGAATTTATCAAAGCTGTGACTCTTTAAAGAACCAGCTCTTAATATTGATCTATGTTTACTTTCTATTTCACTGACTTCTGTCCTGTCTTTTTTTCTCTTTTGTATATTCAATATGATTATGTTTAAATTTTGCAAAAGCTAATTTTCAGCATGTCTTCCTTTTTAATAAATGCATTCAATGGCATAAATTAACAGCTCAGAGTGGTGGTGGCCAGGCACATTATTTATATAGCATTTTCACTTTTATCCAATTCAAAATAATTTATTTCCATTTTTTAATTTTTTGATACAATGGATCCTTTTTAAGAGTATTTCTTGATGTTCATCTGTTATAGTTTGAATATGTCCCTCAAAAGTTTATGTATTATAATTTTAATCCTCAATGCAATAATGTCAGGAGTTCAAAGCTAATAGGAGACTAGATAGATCAAGAGGGCCTGCCATCCTGAAGGAATTAATGTGGCTATCACAGGAAAGTGGGCTTTTTATAAACCAGTCTCCTCTTTCTTTGTCTTCTACATGCTTTCTTACCCTTCCTCCATGTTACGGTGCAGCAAAAAACCTTTCACCAGATGAAGTCTCTGGTTCTTGTCCTTCCCAATCTCTAGAGCCATGAGCCAGTTAAGATTTTTATTGTTAATAAATAACCAAGCCTATGATATTCTGATTTAACAGCCGGAAACAGACCAAGAGACCAACCTATGTGGACATTTGCTAGTTATCTTTTTGTCTGTTGTTTTGCTGTTGTTGCTTTTGTGGGAGGAAATGAACTCAGGGGCTCACACATGCTAAGCAAGTGCTCCCTCACTGAGCGACACCTGCAGCACTATAATATTTCATACCTAATTTCTTCATGGTGAAAGAACACAGTCTGCATGATTTCAGTCCTTTGTTGAGAACTGCTTGATGACCTGGCAAATGCTCCATTTGTAGGTGTCGGATGTGCACTGAATATGCATTATACAGTTTTACTGGGAATGGAATAATACTTATACCCATTAGATCAAATTTGCTCCTCATGTTATCTTGTTCTAACTTTTTTAAAAAAATTCTCACTGATTTTTTGTTTCATCTGTTTTTAAAAAAGATGTGCAAATAATATTATACTGATTAATATTTCCCCTTACTATTTTGTTTAAGTATTCATATAAACTGAAGCAACGTTTTCAGTGTATACAAGTTTAGAATTGTCTTATCTTCTTGAGAAATGTAACCTATCATCAATATAAGATATTGCTCTTCATCTCTACTAATTCTGCCTATATAAATACTTACTAAATTGACATTAATACAGCTATGACTTCTTTTGGATCATATCTGCAAGGTATATGAGTCTTTTTATTTTTTTCAACTTTCAACCATTGACAGCCCTTGCATTTTATTATTTTATTTTATTTTATTTATTTATTTTTTGTGGGTCTAAGGGTGGAACCCAGGGGCATTCGACCTCTGAGCTACACCCCTCCCCCGCCCTATTTTTTATTTTTTATTTTTGAAACAGGATTTACTAAGTTGCAGAGTACCTCACTAAGTGGCTGAGGTCCATGAACCATGATCCTCTGGTCTCAGTGGAGGATCTGAATCCTGGGATTACAAGTGTGTGCCACCACGCCTGATCAGTCCTTGCATTTTAGATGATTCTCCTCTAAAAGAATTTACCTAACCCTGATATTTCTTTGCAAACTTGATTATATAATGTTTCACACTTAATGTTTGGAATTTTTAATTTAAAAAAAAATTTATATTTGTAGTACCAGGTACATTCTACCTCCAAGCTATACCTCTGGCCCTATTTTTTTTTTTAATTTATTTTGGAAACAGGGCATACGGGCTCACTAAGTTGTAGAATGCCTCACTAAGTAGCTGAGGCTGGCCTCAAACCTGTGATCTTTCTGTCATAGCCTTCCAAGTGCTGGGATTACAAGCACGCACCACCACTCTTGGCTTGGATTTAAACATAAAAATATGCTATGTATTTTGTTCTAACATACAATTAATTTTGTCTCTATTGTTTTTCATCCTTTTCAAATTATTGACAGTTCATTTTATAATTTTAAGGGTTACTTATTTACTTTTTTATGGTACTAGTGATTGAATGAGAAGATTCTACCTTTGACCTACACCCCCAGCCTTATGTTATTTATTTTAATTTTTAAAAAATTTATTATTATTATTATTATTATTATTATTATTATTATTATTATTATTGTGGTACTGGGTTCCTGGAAACCCTTCTACCTCTGGGTTACACTCCCAGACCTATTTTTATACTTTTTTATTTGGAAACAAGGTCTCTTAAGTCAGCGTGGCTGGCTTCGAACCTGCGCGATCCTCCTGTCTCTGCCTCCCAAGTGCAGGGATTACAAGCGTGCGCCACCACGCCTGGCTATTTATTTTTATTTTGAAACAGGGTCTCACTAAGTTGCAGAGGGCTTCACTATAAGATGCCGAGGCTGGCCTTGAACCTGTGATTTTTCTGATTCAATCTCCCAAGTACTGTAGTTACAGACATGTGATTCCATGGCTGCCTGGCTAAAGCTAACTTTTTAAAAGTAAATATTTCTCAATATCAATTTATTTTTAAACTTTTTTAGAGACAAAGAGGTTTATTAAGAAAAAGTGAAGATACACATTCAAGGGAGAACGTAGGCCAGCTGGAGAGCATGAGAGGCCATCAATATATAACAAGTAAAAAATAGCATATTATTTTGTGTAGTTTATTTTCCAAGTACTACTGAATAAAATACTTATGTGCTTACTTTTGTATGGGTTTAAAAGTTATAGTGCAACGTCCTTATATTAAGAATGAAGAGAATTTAATTTCATTAAAAAAATCCTAGTATATTATGTACAAGTTTTTCTGTGTTTCATTCTATATACATTATTTTAAATACATTAATCTTTAACTAATATATAATGATGCTTATCTTCTTTTTGGTTGTAAAATAATGGTGCTTTTTTCCTCAAAATAAAGTATTTAGAGATATAATAAAGTTTAACATCTATTACTTACAGATGTAAATAATAATCACAAATTTTTGTTATTTCATTTTGCTTTCAATTATTTAAGGAGCAAAATAGTTTTTCCTGTTATTTGAGAAGTTACCTGAAAGTTATAAACTGCGTTCGTGGTTTATAAAAGTATAATGGTAATTGCTGGTTTTTCTTATTGTTTATCCTCATTATAGTATATGTGTGTATTTAAATACAATGGGGCATGTTCTATTACTATTATATTTTTACAAGCATCATCTCATTATTTAGTAGTACCATTAGTCTTATTCCATAACTAACATGCATTTATACTGACACATGTTTATCATTTTACTGCATTCTACATTTTTTTTTTTTTTTTTGTGTGTGTGTGAGTATGGGGATGCAACCCAGGGGCATTTGAACTCCAAGCTACATCACCTGACCTATTTTTTATTATTTATTTTGAGACAGGGTCTCCCTAAGTTGCAAAGAGCCTCACTTAGTAGCCGAGGCTGTCCAAGAACTGCGATCCTCTGGTCTCAGCCTCCCAAATGCTGGGATTACAAGCGTGCGCCACCACGCCCAGCTTCTTTCTATGTTATTATCTCCTCCCTATGATCATTGTTACTTTGCCTGAAGAGTACGCTCTAAGATTTCCTTTAGCATGAGAATGCTGGCAACAAATTCTCTCAGTATTAATTTAACTGAATATTTTCTCTTTGTTTGTTTACAGTCTTGAAGGATATGTATTTATTTCTTTGTATGGAATTCTAGTTTATTTGGTTATTTTCTCCTGGTACTTTGCATTTTACTTTCTAGCTTTATGATGATATTGAGAAGTCAGATGTGCATATTCCATTTGCTATTTGAAGGCAATGTATCATTTTATATCACTGCATTAAATATTTTTTTCTTTGTCTTTGGTTTATATCAGTTTAATATGCACGTAGGCATAATGGACCTTTTAGATACTTCACTATAAGTTCACAGAGATTTTTAATTCTGAGACTTGATATCTTTAACAGTTTTGCAAAGTTCTGAGTCATTAGCCCTTTAGAAAACATTTCTCTTTCATTCGTGTCAGACTTCTTCCATCTCTCCTTTATGTCTTCTATACTCTCTTATGATTTTCCATATTTATTTTGAATAGTTTCTTCTTATTTGTCTTCCAGAGCTCTAAATCTCTTTTCATCTGTGTCTAATCTCCTTATAAAGTTACCCAGTGGGTACATAATTTTTATTGCTGCAGTGGTTTTAGTTCTCAAATATCTAAATTTTTCTTCTTTATTTTCAGTTTTTTTTCATATTTTTCTTATATTTCTTTTGAATATTACAAGTATGCTTATTTTTAATTTATATTTATAATTTTAATATCTAAATTGTAAGTCTGTTTTAATTACCAATGTTTGTATTGATTTTGTTCATAATTAATGTTATTTGTGCTGATTTTTATTTATCTTATTCTGTGTGTTTTAGGCTTCTTAAGTGTGTGTAACATAAATTTTTTAAAATACAGAAGTAAGTCCAACATTAGGATTATGTTTTTTTTTTGTTTTTTTTTTTGTTTTTTCTGAGAAAAAGCAGTGTGTTAGCCAGAAGTGGTAACACACACTTTTAATCCCAGCATTTGGGAAGCTGAGACAGGAGGATCAAGGCTCACAGCCAGCCTCAGCTACTTAGTGAGGCCCTTTGAAACTCAGTAAGACCCTTCTCAAAATAAAGAATAAAAAATAGGCTGGGGGTGTAGCTCAGAGATTGAATGCTCTCCTGTTTTCCATCCTCCCCAGTAATGAAAAAAAAAAAAAAAAAAAAAAAGCAGTGTTTGCTAATGCTCAAAGGTACAATCAATCCAGTATCAGGTTTGGGCTAGTTTATAACTGACCTGTGGAAATTTATCTAGTCCCCAGTATTCCAAGGATTCACTCTCTCAGGGCCACAAACCCACTTTCTTTTGGTAAGCTCTGAACTTCATTTTCTTTATGCTAGGCCCAGGAGATATTTTCAAGAGCGCCTTAACCTTCAGCTTTCAGGAGATCTGCTCAGGTTATCAGAAAACACCCCAGGAATAAGGAACATTAAGAACTGAATCATTTTCTGAACTTCCTACCATTTTATAGATACTGATCTGGTGATATTCTTTGTCTGCCAATGGTTCAAATAGGCATTTATTGAATTCTTTTTAGATCTTCTAGCTTATTTTATTGAAAAGATTGGTTTGAATTACTTGGTATTTTATTACTAGAAGCTGAAGTTCTAGTAGCATTTATAACAATAAAATAATACATTCTTATAAAATATTTCATCATCTGCCGGGCATGGTGGTGCACGCTTGTAATCCCAGCATTTGGGAGGCTGAGACCAGAGGATCGCAGTTCACAGACAGCCGCAGCTACTTAGTGAGGCCCTCTGCAACTCTGTTAAGACCCGGTTTCAAAATAAAGGATAAAAAATAGGGCAGAGGGTGTAGCTCGGCGGTCGAATGCCCCTGGGTTCCATCTCTAAACCCGCAAAAAAAAAAAAAAAATAAAAATAATAAAATAAAAATATTTCATCATCTATAGCACAAAAATCTTTAAAACTTATATTTTTATATTTTAAAAAGTTAATAAAAACAATGTTGCACATTGCTAAACGATAAAAGTGTAAGAAAAAAATAAGGGAACAGCAGTGATATTATTAAAATTGGTAGATGAACTAAAATTAATAGTAAAAACATACTAAACATACACATCCCATTGGTTAAAGAACAAATGCATATTTTTTTTTACTTGTTAGCCTGAGAGAACTCAATTGATCTGCAAGGCATGATAGAGACCTATTTTCCTCTCTATTATTTATAAATTATTTTTTACGTCTGTAAAGTAAGGACAACAACAATTCTACTTCATAGGGTTGTTGTAAAAATTAAGTACACATAAAAATTTAGAACAATGGAAAGAATATAGTTCACATTGTATTCACATCAGAAATATCATCATCATCATCATCATCATCATCATCATCATCACTAAAAGACTGAAGATTTCACATTGTCTTTAGAGAATCTAAGAAACTCGGAAACATCAGACTATTTTACATGGATATCATATAAAATATATAAGTCTGAAAAAGACAGATATGAAAAATGTCTTTTTTCCACTCATTGTGAAGATGCCCTTTCTATGATCTATCAAAGGCTGGGTGAAATGCAGTCCTGTGGAACAAGTAAAAAATCTGCTACACTCTTTGTGCCTGTAGAGTCTGCTGGCTGCATGAGCTACAATGCTCTGCACAGGATTTGTCTTGAACTTCTCTAAGTAACTTCAGCACACATCAGATTTCATGAACAGTGGAGACAGACGCTTTAAATATCCATGGTCTACCCATAAACTCAATTTGTTCTGTACTGCTGGAAAGAAATTTACATACATTGGGAACTCCTGAGAATGGCAAAGGGAAGCCATAGATGACTTCCAGGTGAATTATGGATCATTCCTTGCTCAGAAATTGCATACTTCCTAGATAAATACATATTTAAATTGATTCCCTTTTTATATTTATTAGCCTCCTTCTTGCCTCAATGAAAGTAGACTGATTTCTCTCCGGAACTCAGTATGTCACCTTCCATAACAAAAGGGGGTTGGCAAATGTTTTCTGTGTAGGACCAGAGTAAAAAGGTTAGGTTTTCTAGACCATATGGTTTTAGTTGCAGCTACTCACACCTACTGTTGAGGCGAAAATGCTGTTGTGAAAAATGTAAATGAGAATGTTATCAAAAAACTTTATTTACAAAACCAGGTAGGTGGCTGGATTTGGGCTTGGGCAATAGTTTGTCAATCTCTAAAATGGAATTTAAGGTTGAAGCTTTTCCAGAATAATCAGGAGAGTTTTTTTTTTTTTTTACTTTAACATTGTTCTGATCTACAGCTGTGACTTGGGAAAATGGGTATTTATTTGGCATGTATAAAGTGATGTCTCTATTTCAGTCATTTCTACAAAGGGAGTGCTCCTTTCAGTTAACCATAGTTTGAAATCTTCATGGAGATTTTTTTTTGAAGGCCAGCACTGTGAGATATTTATTATTTATTTAAAGAATGCAATCCTGTGACAAAAGAATGTATGCATTATTCAAACTTGTAATAATTTTTTTTTTGTTAGTCACAGGTATATAAAGATACTTTGAGTATATTTGAAAAAGAGTTCTGTCTCTCACATTGTTATGCAGACATCCTTGAGCTGTAACAAATAGTTTGCACATCTGATTCCTTTCAGTATTTTCTCACCAACACTTTCATGAAAAATACTGTTATTTTAAAGAAAATTTGAAAACTACCATATTTCATATTGTAGAGACTCCATTTTGACATTGTCAGAAATGTAGCACTTTATCAGGAGGGAAAAAGGAAGAGTACTACTCTCTGTCTTTTTTTTTGTCTTTTTTTTTAATTTGTGCCTTCCTTTCTGCCTTCCTGCCTTCCTTTTACCTTCCTTCCTTAGCAGCACACAGAAGTCTTAAAAACTGAAATTACTCCATAGCTATGGTTCTTGAGATTGTGACTACCCTCTCTCTTTTTCTCTCCCTCCCTTCCTCCCTCTCTTATAGATTCCCAACATTTGATAATACTAAGGTAGGTCTTTTTTACTTAACAATGAGAGAGAGAGAAAAAAAAGGCTGAAGCCAAAACTCCTGAACATAATTTTAAAATTGGCATTGATTTCCCATCTGATCTGGAAAAACAAAAGTAGTTTCCTCTTTAACTTCTATTTACCTATCTTGTGGCAATAAAATGAAAATTAATTAATTGGTGTTAGTAAAACACTTGGAAAATGAATATGCCTTATATGAGCTGGATATCATTAGATAAAGATGTCCCTGTTGGAATGAATGATTCCTGCCAAATACTTTTAGAAAGAATATTGCCTTGCATTTAAAACCCTAATTTAATTTTCAGTAAAATGTTATTGCTTTTTTGTTAAATAGATTGAGTAACCATAAAGTCTTTGATCAAATAAATGCTACCATGGATAGATTATTGTCACATTTTGGTTGGAACATATACTAGATATTGATCTTAGTGATGTTTTATTCATAATAGAAATTATGTCACTATAAGCCATTTGGACAGATGGAGAGTCATATACTTAACTACAAAATTTAACTACCTGCCCTTGTTTCCTTAATTTTCTCAATTCATTAAAGTACCATTTTTATTAGTAAATTCAAGAATTAATTAGCTTGCTGTTTGCTTATATCACTGGGCTTTCCAGAGCATTTTCTATGTCACCTGCAGATTAGCCTTCAGGGCACACAAATTCATTCTCCTTGTCTTCTCTGAATCTTTACATGAAATGTGCTTTGACATTAGTAATAGCAGAGTAGAATTTAATGATTTTCAAATAAAATGCTGCTGGTAAATAAAACTGCAGAAATAGCCTTAAATTTGTGAATAGTGCTAAACTAAACATTGATATAATTAATGGAGAGTAGTTTTGCTACCTTTCTCTTAGATAAATCCCACCTTACATCTGCTTAAAGTACAGATGTTTTAATTGGTACGTTTTGCTTCTATTTAATACACAAAGGAATGAACACATTCTTTCCCAATGTAACTATTTTTACTTTGGGTGTGTGTTTGGCCAGTCATCTAAACAATCAGTGGTGAAAGTTGTGAATATTCCCTCTCACCCTTTAGTTGAGGACAGAGATACAAAATGCCCCTTGGAGGTAGCAGTATTTTGGGCAGCACTGCTTCTTAAAATACTGTCTTGACCCAGTTTTGAGGCTTTGAGTAGAGGCTGGTCAGTTCCCTTTCTTGAGCAACCAATTAAGTTCACAATTCCAGCCACCTCTCTTTTTTTGAGGAGGCTCACACTCTGGACCACAATCTACCCTCTGTAATTACCTCAGTGATGACAACCAGCATATGGCTTCTGTACCCATGAACCCACAGATATCGTGTAAGCAAACAGATGCTAAACCTACTCATTTTTGCTCCTTCCGGTTCCTTCCCAAGGAACCCCCATAAAGTATCTCACCCACGGTCCCCTCCTCCCTCAGCTTGTGCTGCACCCCTCCTTTCCAGGTGGGACCTGGGATTTAAATGAAACAAATGTTTCTAGGAAAGATGGTTATCCAAATCTAGAAGAATAAAATTAGACCCTACGCAAAAGTCTCTCACCAACACAAAGGTCAACTCAAGATGGAAAAAGTCCTAGAAGTCTCTCACCTACACAAGAGTCAAGATGGATAAAAGACCTAGAAATCAGAGCAGAGACTTTGCAATTACTAGAAGAGGGCACAGGACCAACTCTCTAGCATATAGGCACTGGTAGAGACTTCTTCAAAAAGACTCCCCAAACTCAGAAAATAAAATTAAGATTTAATAAGTGGTGTAGCCAGAGATCAAAATGCTTCTGTGCAGCAAAGAAAACCATCAAGAGTCTGAAGAGAGACCCTACAGAACGGGAGAGAAATTTCAGCAGCCACTCCTCCTATTAGAGGATTAATATCTAGAATGGCCAAAAAATATATGAAAAAGTGTTCAACATCATAGGAAATTAGAGAAAGAGAAATCAACATGACCCTGAGATTACGTCTAACTCCAGTTAAAATGGAAAACATAAAAATTATGAAGAGTAATAAGGGCTGTTGAGGATGTGGAGAAATTGGAACCCTTATACATTGTTGGTATGATTGCAAAATAGTACAGCCTCTCTGGAGATCAGTGTGAAGGTTCCTCCAAAGAATGGGAATAGAACCACCGTATAACCATCTTTGCCACTTTTAGGGATCTCCCTATAGGAACTGAAGTCAGAATATTATAGGGACATGTTTGTCCAGTCACCTAAACAAGCAGTGGTTAAAGTTGTGAATACTCCCTGGATATGTGTATATTCACATTTATAGGAGCACAACTTAGTATAGCCAAACTATGGGACCAGCCCAGGTATCTATGAACAGATGGATGGGATAAGAGAGTATGGTATAAAAACACAATGGGAGACATAAAGAACAAAATTGTGCCATTGGTAGGAACCTGGATGGAACTAGAGAACTATTGTAGAAAGTACAGGGTCATATGTTTTCACTCATATGTGGAAGCTAGAGAGAAAATAGGAAGCGAAAGGGGACGCCAGATGAATAAGAGGAAATACTAGAAGAATAGTGGGAGGGCATTTGGGAAGGAAGGTAGGGAGGCAGAAGGAGAGACTGGATGAAGGACTCAGTTCAAATGATGTGCTTTTCATATATAAAACTGTCAATATGAATTTTAACATTATGTGTGGGGAGAAGAAGGGAGCAGGGTGTTATCCAGAGGGAGACACAACAGGGTTGTGTGTATATGTTTCAGTCATGTAGACCCTATTATGATATACAATGACAATGCACCAATAAATAAATATAATAACTTATTATTCTACTTAGAAGTAGAAAGAAACTATTTCTATTGGTGGCCACCTCCTGATCTATTTATTTATCTTCTCAAACCTAAATAAATTAAAACAAACTGGAATTATTTTGGATATTTCCCCCTTTCTCCTTCCTTCTTTCCACTTTCCCCCTTTTCTTTCCTTCCTTCATTTCTTACTTCATTTATTTCTTCCCCACTCAACCCACTAGGTATAAGCAGATACCTGTGTTCTCTGACTCATCATTTGTACTTTCTTTTCTTTCTTTCTTTTTTTTTTTTTTTTGGTACCGGGGATGGAATCCAGGGGCATTGTACCTCCAAGCTATACCCCCAGCCCTATTTTTTTTTGTCTTTTTTACTTTTGAAACAGGGTCTCACTGAGTTGTCAGGGCCCTCCCTAAGTAGCTGAGATCCTCTGGTCTTCACCTCCCGAATGCTGGGATTACGAGCATTAATTATTGTGCCACCACGCAAATTCATCATTTGTACTTTCTAATGTTGACACCTGCTGCATTTTAAAATTAAGGCCAGAGTATTAAGAGAAACAGTAAACCATTTGTCCCTGAAGCTGCACTAAGCATTGTTATAGCACCAAGAGCAGAACACACTTGGGAGGGACAGTTCTTCTACTGCGCACTGAAGTGTCTAGCTCACTGCGGCCACCTCCAGCAGGTATATGGACATGTTTGAGGCTCGAGGAACTGCCTGCTATGTGGAGAGCAGAGGGCCTTTTGATACTTCTCATGCCACTTCTGTCATGAAACCACATTCATGTAAATAAAGGCAAACTAGTTCAGATGTAACCATTGGGAAAGTGACTTAATTCATGAAGGCATCACTCAACATTTTGTACTCAATTCCAATGAGGAAAGCTTTGCCCAATTCCCCCAACCGGATTTTTCCTACTATTTGCACCACTGAAATACCATCAATCCTATATTTCTCTTAGTACCAATCATACTTATAGGATGAATGCAATTTCTACTACATGTTGAAGTTGACTTAAATTTAAAAATGTAGTATGATGAAAGGTAGAGATTCCGAAGGCAAGCTGGTGTCTTACATTTGCTGCGTGGCTTTTAGCAAGCTGTGGACTTTCTCTGAGGGACAGCCTTCTCGTTGCTTAAACAGGCATAATACTACTAATTTACAGTGGGTTGCTGTGAAAACCGTAACCATTCCCACAGCCATTTCTTACTTTTTTTTCTTCCTCAATCTGCTTATTCTCTTCTCAACTGACAATATTTTTCAGGGAGTGGAGGTCTTCTCCAATTTTAGGGGAGAGCAGAAATGCAGAAAAACTTTGGTTTGTCTAAGTAATCATGTCTCCTCCCTTCTGCCAAGTGATTACTGATTTGACTTTAGCATCAATACATTTCTGGCCAATAAGTTGTGCAGAGAATCAGGTTGGGGTGTTATGGTTATAGGAGAGTGTTCCTTTTTCTCAAAAGAGGAAATAAAACAGTGACGTGAATTTTGTATTCTCTCTGTTCTTGGTTTCTAAGAGTTTCATAGCCATTTGGTAGGAAGGAAGGGCAAGGCTTGCTGAGCATATCAGAACCTCAACACTCTTAAGCAAGGGGATTATTCCTGCAACCACCTTCCCTCTGGGCTTCTTCTTGCAGGAGATAATAGCTTCTTCTTGTTGTTTAAGCCAGATTTAATTGAGTTTCTTATTACGTGCAGCCAGATGCAAGGGATAATAAAGATAATGTAAAAGCATGTATGTGAAAGTTGCCCAGAACATTTGGGAAGTTCATTAAATCTATTCTTAAAATCAATTTGAAATGTATAAAGGGGCAGATTCAAATAGCCAATCAAAACATTTTTTAAATCTACCTCGCAAAGAAAAATGAGGTATGATTTTTTACCTATTTAATTAGCCGAGATTAAAGAGATGATAATATTCAATGTTGCTAGTAGTGTAAGGAAATTGGACTTTCATGTGCTACTGTGAATATGTAAATGGGCACACATTCCTATGAGAAACTTATCACAGATATTTCTTTTTAATCAGTAATTTCATATGAACAAAGATTTAGAGTTTCACTGTATAATTGTTTATAATAAGCAAACACCAGAAACAACCGATTATCTTTAACATAGGGTTGTTTAAATGTATTGGCTATGAAAAACATCAATGTCAACCTTTTAAACGGATAGAAAAATCCAGGCATGGTGGCACACATTTTTAATCCCACTACTTGGGAGCCTTAGACAGGAGGATCGACCGCTGGTTTGTGGCCAACCTCAGCAGCTTCAACCTCAGGTGAGGCCCTGTTTCAAAAAATAATAAAATAAAATAGGGCTGAATTGAATGTGTATCTCAGAGGTAGAATGCCCCTGGGTTCAATACACACACACACACACACACACACACACACACACACATTTAGAAGAATGCCTTTTTAAAATAAACTTATTTGGAGAGTTTTAAAGAAAAAATGTGAAAATAGAGTTGAAATCAGAAAATATATATCTTCTAGCTTTGTTCTTTTTCAAGATCGTTGTGGGTACCTAGAGTCCATATTCCATATTAGGATAGATTTTTTTTCTGAAAAATAAATATATAAATATATGATAGTTTCACCTAAAAAATAGAAAAAATAAATTCCCTGGTAAGAAAGAAAGCAAAAAGAAATATTGAAATGTTATCTTTAAGTCATCAAAAGCTTGGTATCAGACAAATGAAAACTGTTATGTGAGACTATCATTTTTAATTTTTGATAATTTGCTATAATACTAGATGTCAATCACTAAGCCAAGCATGGGAGGGGGGGATAGGGAGAGAATGGGGTGGAGATCGGGTGGGGGCTGACAGGGCAATGTGTGCATGTATGTCTACAAAAGTATGTATCCCACTATGATGTATGAATACAGTGCACCAATTAAAATAAATAAATAAAAAAATTAAAAAAAAAAAGAAAATAGAGAGCTCCGATACACTCACAGACAGTTTCCCATGCCATTAACCTCTTGTATAAGTAGGGAAAGTAGGGAGAATTTCTTATAACTATCACTTCTTGGCCTTTTGGCTAAGATCAAATGTTAAATTTATTACAACTAATGAACCAATACCTACAAATGATTATTAACTAAAATCTATATAGTATTCAGGTTTTCTTAGCTTTCAGCTTTTTTTCTCTTTTTTTCTATTTCAATATCCCACGCAGGATGTGACATTTAGTCATCCTGTCTCCTCAGATCCCTTGTGGCTGTGACTGCTTCTCAGACTTTTGTTTTGGATGACTTTGACAGTTTTGAGGAATCACTGTCAGGTACTTTGTAGACTGTCCCTTAATTGGGAATTCTTAAAGTAAGGCTGCTATTATGAATTTTGGGAGGAGCCATATAGTGTCATGTGTATCAGATCATATCAAGATGACTTATCTTTGTTGACATTGAATTTGATTACCTGGCTGACTTAGGATTTGCCAGATCTATTTTTTTTTTTTTTACTGAAAAATTACTTTGTTCTTTTCTATACTGTATTCTTTGGAAGGAAGTCACTCTGTGCAGCTCACACATAAAGACTGAGGAGTTCTGTTCCACCTCCTTTAAGGTAGAGTAGCAGCATAAAGTATTTGGAATTATATATGGGAGATTTTTTTTCTTCTCTCTCATATATTTAGTCAATACCTTATTTATTTAACCTTGAAGTTATGGCACATAACTTATACTTGAGATCATAATTTATTTTATATATTACTTTATTGCTCAAATTATTTCAACCTTGCCATTTGGTACTCTTTCAGTTGACTCCTATGTCCCCTTAAACTACCCAATCACTGTATTTGTGTGTTTCAGTATTATCCTCACCCCCTGGCATTAGAAGATGTTCACCTTGTATAAGTTCACCTTGTATATTTTCTTCCCTAGGCTTTGACTCAGATCTTTTTTCAAAGATTCTTGGATTTTTTTTTCCTGGAGAGTGGTTTTGAGACCAAGTTCTAGGTACCAGGTATGTTCCTTGCCACTGAGAGGTCATTGTTTTTAGCCCTGGGAGAGAAGTGAAACATCTGAGAGCTTTTTTCTATTTTTTTGTTTTTCTTTTATACTAGAGATTGAACCCAGGCACATTCTACCTCTCAGTTACACCACCAGCCCTATTTACCTATCTATCATCTATCTCTCTATCTATCTATTTAGTTAGTTTGTGGTACTAAGGATTGAACCCAGGAGCATTCTACCTCCAAGTCGCACCCCAGACCTATTTTATTTGATTTTTTAAAAAATTTTGAAACAGGGTCTCACTAAATTGTGGATGGCCTTACTAAGTAGCTGAGGCTGGCTGTGTACCTGAGACCCTCCTGTCTCAGCTTCCTAAATACTGGGATTATAAGCATGCGCAACCACACCCAACTTTTTTTTTTTTTTTAAACAGTGTCTTGCCCACCCTTGCTTTGTGCTGCTACTGGAACTCCTTTCTAGAAGGCTTGCCTGGGGAAAGAAGGCATGAAGCTTGCTTCAGATTGCTGTATCCAAGGGCTGGGATCAAAATAACATGGCATACAAATGTCTGGTATTGATTGGAAAAGTACAGTGAATGATAATGAGCTGAAATTTCTCAAAAGCAAAGGAAAAGTGGTAGAGCCTAAACACACACACACACACACACACACACACACACACACACGTATGCGCGCTATGTTGCAGAGGGTCTTGTTACTGCTGAAGCTGGCCTTGGAACTATGATCCTCCTGCTTCAACCTTGGCCTCTATAATCATTCTAACTATAGTTGCTATAAATGCTGATGAATGTTTTCACATTTACCTATCTGTAATTACATCAGGCTAAATGTGAGTCTATACTGATGTCTCCAGCTCCAAAAGAATGTATGCTGAATTCTCCTTCTTTACAGAACATACTGTCTTTGTATTTATTCTTATACTTCCTAACCAAATTTTATGTTTTCAGTTGCTGCACATGTATATAAAGATTGTGAGTTTTTAACATTTTATAAAAATGGCAATGACTATATTTTCCTCAGCTTGCCTATTCAAGTTGAAGATATATATGACTCATGACCTAGGAATTTCACTCTCACATAAATGCCCTAGAGATACGCCCTCATGTGTGCATAGCAAAACGTGTTTAAAAATAATTTCTGCATTATTTTTCAATGCAAAAAAGAATGAAAAACAACCATATGTTAGAAATTAGAAAATAAGCGAGGGTGTTTATACAAATCGATATAATAGAAAATTTCCAATAAATGGATCAGATCCACATACTATCAACAAAGATATATCTCAAAGGACATTATATCAGGTAAAAATAATTGTGAAAATGTAGGTGAAATTGAAATACAAACTTTACCTTTGTTTCTAAAATAAGAGCAATGTTCTTCTTTTTTAAATTATTCAGTAGGCAGCCTGGGATCCTTCCACTCCATTATTTACATCACTCTTTTGCTATTTCAACATTTAAATTAATGATATGACCCATCTTGGGGCTTCACACAACTGGTCCACATTTTGAGGATTATTTTCCCTTGGATTTTTTCTTCTCAACATTTCTTGATTTTACCCTGAACTAAGTAATACCTAAGATGACACTCTCCAAAATTCTGGAGTACCAGCATCTTTCGTCTTTTATATTTCTCTTGTCATTTTGCAGTTTTGTTAAAAATGTACTTTTCTATTCATGAGGACTTCAGCCTCCTTGTGTCTTCAACTTTTCTTGCTTCTTCACTCCATGAGATTTTGGAGGAAGAGTCTTGCCCCCTTCTTGTTTTCCAGCCTTGTTCTCAGGTTCAGCTATTTTACCAGTGCACTCACCTATTCTATGTTTCTCTTTCTTTTTGCTTTTACAGTTCTGTTAATTTTTTTTAAGTTGGGTGCATCATAATTTTACACCATATTGGGACACAGAGTGTTAGAGCAGTAGGTGCACACAACTTTTGTTGGCTTCCTCATCGGGTCTCTCCTTGTTGTTGTTTTTTACGTTTATATTTTTACCCTAAGTAAGCTGCTGTGTTCATTTTTTAAAATTTATTCTTTGGCTACTCAACACTGTTGGAGCAAGTTACATCAGATACCACCTCAAACCTACTCATTTCAAACACAAGGCTACCTGATATCTCTACCATTTATTTCCTGGTTTGGTATTTCACACCTACCATAGTTGTAAGCCTCCTCTGCTCAACTCAAATGATCAAAACCTTACTGGAAAGAGGCAGGTTTTTTTTTTTTTTTTTTTTTTTTTTTTTTTTTTTTCTTTTTTTGTGTGTGTGTGTGTGTGTGTGTGTGTGTGTGTGTGTGTGTGGTACTGGGGGTGGAACCCAGGGGCTTTTCTACCTCCGGGCTACACTTCCAGATTTATTTTATATTTTATTTGGAAACAGGGTCTCACTAAGCTGCTGAGAGCCTCACCAAGTAGCTGAGGCTGGCTTGACCTGTGCGATCCTCCTGTCTCAGCCTCCCAAGTGCTGGGATTACAAGCGTGCGCCACCACGCACAGCTCAAAGAAGCAGTTCTGATATCTCATTGCCTTGAACTTTACTGGAAATAACGTTTGCCCAAGTTCCCTTTATTCTTCTCTATCTCAGTATAACTCTGTCCTACCAACCAGCATTTTCTTCCTCCCTCTTGTTGTAGGAGAAATATGACTTCCTCTTGTCAGAACTAACAGCTACCTGGGTGCCTTTGTTTTGACATCCTACATTTGTCAAGATTTTACTCTTTTACCTTTTCTCTCATATTGTCGGGTTTCCCCTTGTTCAGAGCCCCTTCTCTCCTGCTTCCAAACAATACTTAGATCTCGCCTCTCCCAAGAGAATTTTATATTTTCCTGTTCCTCCCAGAAACTATCACCAATCCTTCTCTTATCTTTTATTTGCCAACATGTTAGTTTCAACTTTTAAATTTAAAATTTATAATGATATCACAGAAAATAGTATGAAAGACTCTCACAATGAAGATTAGACAAATATTAATAGTTATGATATTTACTTAAAAATTTTAACAGACATGAATAAATCATAGTGCAAAAGCCCTATCACCCACATCTTTCCTTCTGAACTAGGGAGCAATTTCATATTTGTGTATCTTTTCATCAGTACATATAAAACTATATAAAGCATAGATGCTATTTTCTGGTGTCTTTAAAGAATTCAGATAAAGTTATGTACAACATGTCTCTTTCAAAATTTGTTTTCACTCCACATTTTGTGTTTAAAATTCATGTTAATACCTGTACTTCTGGTTTATTAATTTTAAGGGCTATGTAGAACAACGGTGCATGAATAAACCATGCTTTGTTAAGATTTAGATTTTTTTTCTTTCCTTTTTTTGTTTTTTTTTTTTTTTGGTTTTCAGTTTTACTATTACGGAATGTTCTGGCAATGTCTCCTTTTCCGTGTAGAACAGCTTATTTTGGAACAGCCTCTAGAAGTGAGGTCTCTGGGCTGGAGAACATGGGCGATTTTGTATTCAGCATTACTAAAATGAACTTCAAAATATTTGTTCAAATTTACAATCATACTGGTATATCTATCACTGTTTGCTCCTGAAAACACTCACCAACACTTTTTGCTATCAGATTTAATTTGTTTTGCCAGTCAGATTTGAATGAATGTTATCTTGATTTAGTCTTTCATTTTATTTATTATTCCCAAGTTGAGCAGCTTTTCCTGTGTTTATCGTTCATTTGGATGTTCTGCTCAATGAATCCTCTGTTTATATCACTTGTCTCCTTTCTCTTTTCCTATTTCCTACTGAATTTATTCATTAATTTCTTCTTTCAATCATTTGACAAACAGTTATCTAATGCCCATTACTTCCATGTACTCTTTGGATCCTGGAAGATGTGAATAAACAATAACAACATCCCTGTGGTGGTGGAGCTTATACTCTTGCAGAGGTACGAGACTAATGGAGAATGTGAAAAATAAGGAAACTGCAGTGTGTGTCAAGGTTATATGCAAAATGAAGGAGACAAAGAACACAGTGAAGTGAAACATGCAAGCTGCATCATGAACCATCATGGTTGGCCGAGGGTGGATTTGGTCAGGCTTGACATTGTTAAAGGAGTTGGCCAGATAGCTCTTGGCAATGAAAAGCATTTAAATGGAAAGAGAGCCTGTTCTGCCAGGGGACATGCCTATCTTATCTTCAGAACAGTAAGGAACACAGTAGATGGTTGGATAAGAGTAAACGGGAAACCAGGTAGAGATCAGAGAGCTATTTCAGGATTTAAGATGCAATCTGAAGGATGAGCACTATTGCTCCTTTGGAAAGCCAGAAGGTGCTATGGATTGAATTTGGGTAGTTATGCCCAAAAAATGGCTGGGTTTTCATCTAGACCTTAGATGATTTCCTAAAGTTGTATCATAATTAACCACTTTATGTGAAGCAGCCCACATGTGATCAAGAAGGCATAGTATTATATGGTTTCTCATTTTTAATTCCTCACCCCCACCATTTGGGTAGCAAATGCCCATATGCTAAAGGCATATGGTGACACATGACCCAAGGTGCTAAGGACCCTTACCAGGTGGAGCATTTAGCAGGCCCTGAAGTCACTGGGAGTGCGCCCCCAGAGAGTGTTACAGGCCCCTGTTCTCTTCCTCTTTCTCTTTGCTTTTTCACTTGGGATGTGAGCATGGGTTTGGACATAATGCATCTGCCATGATGTAGCACCCTTGCCAAGGCTGACATTAATGGGGCTCCTGATTCTGGATTTGAATCTCTGTGGGCTAAACAAATCTCTTTTCTTTTTTAAAGTATATTCCCCCTAGTATTTTGTTATGGTAACATGAAGCTGAGTAATACAGAATGGAAACAGATAGCTCTGTAGGCCGTTTTCCTGTCTCGATGATGGTGAATAATGTTGTGGTGGGAGTACTGATATGCTTTGAATTCCTTTGAATATGTACCTCAAAGCAGGATTGTGGGATCATGTGATTATTCTAATTTTCAGTTTGGGAGGAAAATCTATGCTGTTTTCCATAAATAGCTCTACCAATATAGCTTTTCACTGGCATTGTATAAGTGTTCTCTTTTCTTTACATTCTCACCAGTTTCTTTCTTTCTTTCTTTCTTTCTTTCTTTCTTTCTTTCTTTCTTTCCTTCCTTCCTTCCTTCCTTCCTTCCTTCCTTCTTTCTAAAATGTAGTTGCCATCATAATAAGTGTGAAGTGATAGCTCATTGTGGTTTCAATTTACATTTAACTAATGATTCTTGAAGTGATGTAAAAACAGGACACATAAAAATGGAATAACATTCAACCTTAAAAGACAAGGAAACCCTGCCATTTGTGAAAATATGGATAAACCTGGAGGTCATAATGTGAACAAAAATAATCTAGACATAGAAAGACAAATACTACATGATATCTCTTTTATAATAGCTAAAATAAAGCAGAGTATGGAACTGTGGTACTTAGGAGTTAAGGGTAAGAAAAATGAAGAATTACTCCAAAGGCACAAAGTTTAGATTATATGAGATTAATGGGCCCTAGAGATCTACTATCAACATAGTGATAATTAATAATACTGCTATGATCACATGTCAGTGTTTCTGTTACAAATAATGGTAATAATAAACAAATGAGACAGTAGAAAGAAACTTTCTGAGGTGATGAATAGGTACTAGATCTGTAACATCTGTAAGGGATTAAATTAGAAAAGCAGACCAAGGGCAACTCTCTGTGATAATTCAATTTAAATACTTCAGGAGTTTTAAAAAAATTTTATTGGTACATTGTAGTTATATATTTTAATGGGGTACAAGATGGTAGTGGCATACATCACTCATTTAGCCCTTTCTCAATTCCCACCCCATCCCCTCTCTCTCCCTCCTCCTGTTTGGCTTAGTGATTGACTTTGATATGTTTTTGAACGTATATCATCTGCATCAGGGAATTTCCCTCCCCCATATACCAACCCCCTCAGTTAGGTTGCCTTATTTGCTCATCTATAGTTTCTTATTCTTTTTTTAGAGTTCCTCCTATGACCCATTGTCTTCCTACCTTCCACATACTAGGGAGAGCATCCGATTTCTTAGTTTTTGTGGTTCACTAATCTCACTTAGCATAATGTTCTCCAGTTCTATCCATTTTCCTGTAAATGATGTAATTTTGTTTCTCTTTATGGCTGAGAAAATTCCATTGTGTACATATCCCATAGTTTTGTAATCTATTCATCTGTTGATGGACACATTGGCTAGTTCCATAGTTTGACAATTGTGAATTGTACAGATGTGAACATGTGCATACATTAGTTTGGTAGTTTGTTTTTCATTCTTTTGGGTAGATATCCAGAAGTTGTATTGCAAGGTCTCTGGTTCTATATTTTAATTTCCAAATCTTTGATCCATCTTGAATCGACTCTTATGCAGGATGAGAAAGTGGGTTTTATTATCATTTGTCTGGATATGGTTAACCAGTTTTGCCAACACCATTTGTTGAAGAGGCTATCTCTTTTTCAGTGTATGTTTTTGGCCCCTTTGTAAAAAATCAATTGGCTGGAAATGTGGGGATTTGTTTTTGAGTCTTCTATTCTGCTTCATTGGTCTATGTATCCAGAAGTTTTTAATATAGTGTTTGTAATAGTAATTTAAAGTTTTAATAAAATTAAAAATTTAATATAAAGTCCTATTATAATTAAATTTAAAAATATTTTATTCACTTTATCACCTGAGTAAGGGCTTATGATTTTCTTCATAAAAATTTGAGCTATCTTCTGTTACATTTATTACTATGGACTTTGTAGATTTCAATAACATCTACTCTAAGATTGAATTTTTAAGTGTTTATTGTTTGTGTATAATAACATTGATTAGGTTTGTATGTCGCTCTGTTGGGTTCTAATAAGTTGTCTTTAGATTTTTTTGTAAATAATAAATATATTTTTTCTTTCAATTATTTATAATACATTTATTGTTCTTATATTATTACCCTGTTAGAATCTTCTATAATATGAAATGGAAAAAGAAGAAAGACACTGTTGACTATTTCTTGACTTTAAAATAAATATTTCTAACTTCTGTAATTAATATGTGGACTATAAGTTTTGGTAGAAAACCTCATCATATTTACAATGTTTTCTCAAGTTTGATGATTTTTTAAAATCAAAACTAAGAAGACTGGAGTAGTGGTGCATGCATATAATTTTATTACTTGGACAACTGAGATAGGAGAATCATTGGATTGAGGTCAGCCTCAGCAACTTAGTGAGACCCTGTTTAAAAAAATAGGGATGGAGTGTTGCTCAGAGTTAGAATACTTCTGGGCTCAATCCTTAACACTATAAAAAGTGAAAAAAGTAGAAATTTATTTTATTTTTATGCTTTGAAGTATTTTACTTTTATATAAATTTTATTAGCTCATTGCAATTATATAACATATTCATAGCCAAAGTAATACATTTACAAATACACATATCACTGGTATATTTATTTTTACCAAATTATTTTAGGTCTTTGAGATGATCATAACAACTCCCTTAACCTGATAACAATATTTAATTATATCAATAATTTTAATTCAATGCTAAACCATCCATGAATTCTTGAGAAAGTGTTTATTTAGAAAATATTTTCTACCATTGCTTTATTTAGCATGCTAATATTTTACCCAGGATTTTTGCTTATAAAATTTTAATTGAGATAGGCTATAATATATACTTTGGTTTTGTTATCAAGGTTAGATTAACTTTTCATAACTGTTGTAGAACATGCAACGTTTTCACTTAAACAATGTCTAAAAAGCCTATGAAATGTTTGTTTAAACCCACCGTGATCCATCCTCCTCACCATGTATTTTATCTTATTGCTGTATGTGGGCTGAACCACTGCAGTAACTTCTCACTGGTCTCCTAACATCCTCCATTGCCAGAATGATCTTTGTAAACTCTAAATCAGGTCATGTCACCTTCTAATAGCTTCCCATGGCTTGTCATGCCCTGAGTGATCTGGCCCTGCTGGCCCTTCTGACCTCATCCACCATCACTCCCTGCCTTCCCCAGTCTGTTTCAAGATGACTGACCTCACTGTGTTCTTCCAGCATACCACGCACATCCTAAGTCAGGGCACTGCACTCTGCCCTGCCCTTTGCTTGGGCTGCTCTTTCCTTGGATCTGAGTTTGGCTGGCTTACTACATCACTGACATCTCAGTTCAAACATCAGCAACCAGATAGGTTTACCTAATTTCTCTGTGCAAAAGATCAACTCCTCTTCTCACCTACCAATGACCAAGCTGTAGATTTTCTGTTTTGCTAAAAGCTAGTAATATCTATACTTACAATTATTATTTTTGTTTACGCTAGCTCATTTATTTTTGGGTTTGGTTTTTTCTCTATTACCAAAATATAAGTTTCATGAAGGTAAGTTTCTATTTCCCTTTTTTTCATTAAAATATTTCTAAATCTTATAAAAGCTTCACAATCTAGCACATGAACTGTCAGAAATATTCATTGAATGGGTAAATCAATAAATGGATGAAAAAACTAATCTGGTTCAAAAAATTTGATGGCTATAAAATCAAAACTTTGTGTCATTCAACATACATTGTATTATACATATTACATATATATTATACATATTAGTCAACTGCACTGTGCCAGACACTGCCCAGGACACATGGTAAACAGGAGCCAACAAAACAATCCTCCTGCCCTCATTGTGCATGCATGCTTGGCTGGTGAAAACAGTAACAATGTACAGAAGCAAATGTATATAGGTCTTGTGGTGTTTTGGTAAACCAATCATCCCCAAATGAAGCATCCTGCTTGGTAGCATTTGCCCATTTCCATAGTTCAAATATTCCCAAAGTGGCCAATTTCAAGTTTGAATGTTTTAACAAGTACCTGGCAAGACTCTTTGAAATTTGGTAATTGACCCTCATGATCAGGTATAAGTATGGCGGCCAGTGTTGAGTACTATAGAATATGAAAAAGAAGAGTGCTTGCGAAGAAATGGAAGGGAAGCTATGTTAGTTGACACAACGTGATCGAATGACACGTGAGAGCAGACTTGGAGGAACTGCGGGACTAATTTTGTGAATGTCTTAAAGAAGAGAATTGAGGAAATAGGAAAAGAAAATGCAAATACTAGGGGCAGAACAGATCTGGACCAGCAAGCAAGAGGGTGTGATCTGTAGCAGAGTGAACAGGTAGGGAAAGGTGAAGTCAGATGAATCAAGGAGCCTCAAAGCCCATTTCAAAGATTTTTCACTTTAATTCTGAATGAGATCGGACACCATTGGCTAGGAGCAGAGAAATAACAAGATTAATAATATATAGTCCCTCTAAAATATTAATCACTATTGTCATGTTCTGCCTGAAAAAACACATACTAAAGCTAACACAAACTGAGAGAATCCTACTTAGGTCATTATGAACTTGAGTGCAAAATCTTTTTACAAATCTGCAGTGGGAATTTTTCTTTATGAATGTCAGTTACAGATGTGTGAACAGCAAATGATTTTGTGGATAATTTAAAATACTTGTTTGTAGTAACTCCAATGGCTTGTATGTCTGAAATGTTTGTTTGGCAATTGCTGGTCTGTAGTTAGGATAAATACCATTCTATTATGTCATATTGCAAATTTCCTTAGAAGATTAATTTATGAGGCCTACTTGGGCATTTAAGGGGACATCCTCATACCAGTTTAGTGACAGCATAAACGATATTCATAGACTTTTATAGAAAGCTGATTTTTTAATGTTAGGACTAGTTTTAATATGAGTGATTTTGTGCTAATAGCTTTTCAAAGTGCCACTTAACTGCATATTATGGCTAAAGAAGAGAGTGGGTAACACTGCAAGAAATAATTCTGAATTCTGTATTCATAAAACTCTGGTCTTGGTTTGTGAATTGCACTGATGAGGTCTATCTATGTATAAGATGGTTAATATCCACTTGGCCTCCTTACAAACGCATTCCCTGACAAGAAGAGGGCTCCTATGAGAGCGCGGATGGTTCTACATAAACACATGAGAAGGAACAGAGGGTAAAAGAGTGGCCTCTTGTTGAATGAGCACTTACTATTTGTCCAGTACAAACCTATCGCTTTGTTTACATGATCTCCACAATTTCCACAGAGCCAAGTACTATCTATAGGTCATATCCAAGAACTAAAGTATCATACAGAGTCGTGGAGGTTGTAAGCGGTGGTAGGAAGACATTATAGACTGTCTTCTCACCTGCCATGGACCACTGCCTGCAGGTGGAGAGCCAGAGGTGCCACGTATGAAAATAGCATTTCTCTTTTTTCTTCAGTACTGGGGATTAGATGCAGGATAATTTTAATACGAAGCTGTGTCCCCAGCCCTTTGGGGCTTTTTGTTTTGTTTTGAAGCAGGGTCTCACTAAGTTGCTGAAGCTGGTCTTGAACCTCCAATTCTACTATTTTAGCCTCCCAAGTACTGGGATTACAAGTGTGCACCACCAAACCTGGCTAAAATAGAACATGTTCCCCCAGGATGTTTCCCCTTTGAGATCTACAAATTATCCCACAAGTCATTAGAGGTTATGACAGCTTTGTCTACTATACACAAGAACTTAACTTTTGACTTACCATGAAAAATTTAAAGTATCTAAGTTAGCATTTACCAAATGCTACTCTATGGATCACTAATATCATGGGTTGTTATGGCATCTATGGCCAAATTAAAAGGTTAGACTGTATAGCTTTCTATGGTTGTATAGATTTCTATTGTTGCCATTTTCGTAAAGAGTTAAACAGAGTTGTGTAGATTTCTATGGTTTCCATTTATGTATTTGTATGGGGGACCTCTTAGTCTCTCACTAATATTCTTTATGGGTTGTTAAAAGGTCAGACAACTCAATTGACTGCCTGAATGAGTTTAATTGAGGAGCACTTTCTCCTGACATAGCAAGGCGTGGAATGAGCACTTTTCAGGATCTTTTTGTTTTAGAAAATCTTCTCCAACTCATCCTCACGTTCAAGTTTATATTACAGACAGAGGAATTGTCTTTGTGGGAGAATGCCCGTCCAACAGTTCAGCATGACTTCTGAAAAAGATGAATTAGAAACCCACACTTGTTTGTTTAAAAAAAAAAAGAATTCTGGCACTCATTCAGCTTCTGACAGAGATGTGTAGATCTCACTGGAATCAAAGAACAAAATTGTATTCCTTGAAGATAACTCTTATCACATTCTTAGACACCACAGGGGTATTTTCTTTGTAGCTGGTAAGAGATTGAACATCACCCAAAAGCAAGCTTGCTCTGTTGTAGACACTGACTGGAGGCAGGAGTGGGAGCCTCCTGTGCTCTGCCCGTACTTTCCTGCCTAGAGCAGGTGCTTGCATATCTGTGTGTGAATTTGTGTTCCTTACTAACATTTTTGGCAAATCTTGGTCTTATCAAAATAACATTACTATCAGATATTAGTCATCAAATCTGCCTGTTTCCCCAGGAGATACAGCAAAATGCTCCCTAAAACCAGAAAAATGAATGAGGATGGATGGTCCTTTTGCTGAATGGACATGTTATCTCATTAGGCCTATCCTCACTATCTTTCAACTTACCTGCCCTCTAAGCTATGGATCAGAAAATAAAAACCATCATTTAACAGAGGAAGAAATAGTTACACAGAGCAGGGTGGGATTCAAGGTTGGTAGGTGAGGGCTGAACTCAATCACGGCTCCACCTCAGTGTTTAAAGAAAAGGTGCTGTTTTAGAGGGATATTATTCTAATATATCTTTATCTATCTATCTATCTATCAATATATATATATATATATATATGTATGTGTGTAATATATATATGTGTGTGTGTGTGAGATAAGTGTGTGTGAGAGAGATAAGTGATGTTTATATGTGATTTTGCTATATATAGTGATTTCATATATATATATATATATATATATATATATATATATATATATATATAGTCTGAAACTGGAACTTGAACATGGGGCATTTTATCTCTGACCTACACTCCTTGCACTTTTTATTATTTATTTTGAAACAGGTTCTCACTAAGTTGCTGAGGCTGACCTTGAACCTATCATCCTCCTGTCTTAGCCTCCTCCCAAGTACTAGGACTGCAGGCATGAGCCACCACAACCAGTGCATGCACGTGCTTGTGCATGTGTGTGTGTGTGTGTGTGTGTGTGTGTGTGTGTGTGTTATGAAATACCTTTTACATTCCTAGACTTTATTTTCATCACAGGCCCATGACACAGAACAAAGTTGACAATCCTTTGAGCCTCACTTTTCTCATCTACAGATTGAGAATTTATAGGATGGGTCCTGAGAATTCAATGAAATTTTGTATACAAAGTGTCTAGTACAGTGTCTGGCATACAAGAGGGGTAAATGAATTGCAGTCATCATAAAACCAACATGAAAATAATTCTTACTTATTCCTAGCAAGCTCAACTGAAGAAAAATTCATAAAATCAAGAATATTCCTTTGCAGAGGAGGGAAAAGCAGCATCTGCTTAAATTTCATTTTTGATTTCTTTTAAATATCTATAGTTTCCAAAGCACTTCTTATTGTCTACCTATTTCAGCTTGTTTTAAAGAAAAGATGCTGTCTTAGAGAAGTATCATTCTAAGTTGCATTATCCATGAATGCTCTAATTCATTTTGGTTTATCAGATTACTTTACCAATCACCTGGCAGAAACCTAAGAGAGTAAGAAGTTGAAAAGCACATTTTAGGAAAAGAGATAAAAAAGGATCTCAAGCCAAGGGGCTGGGAAGAGAGCTAAAAAAGGAGATTAAAAAAAAAAGTGGGAGGGTCTAGAAATTCTAAGAGAAAAGGCAAGAAGACCAGTACTAAATTTCCACAGTGTATTCCCATCAGACTGGAAATGCAATTTCTATCTATCCCAGCTTACTAGAACCTCCATGAACAAGAAGCTCCTGTCTGGCTGTCACCAGAGACCATTTTTCCTTTGTACACTACACTGAAGTTGCACACATCTTTCTGGCCATCAGACTCCAAGCTGGGCCTTGGTGTTACTTCCTGGGCTTTGCAGATCTTGCATTTGTCTGGATCTTTCTACTTGTAATGCTCCCACACAGGCCCAACGTTCTCAGCTCATTAGCAAAGTGTCCCCCGACCACCAAACTTAATTACAAGTATCCTCTAACGCATGACTCTCTTTTATTATTGTCACTGCACTTACTATTTTCTTTATAAGCTTTCATTTTTGTAAATTGTTTGACTTCACCCTCTTTTTAGAATATAAACTCCATATATAATTTTTTTAAAACTCTGCTATATCCCTAGATCAGGGAATTGTGCTTGTCATATGGTAGGATTTAAAGAAAAGATAAACAGATAAATGATTGAATACTGGCATAAATAAAATCCTGGAAAGGGAGGTGGAGGAATGGCAAAGGATAACTTCACCAGACCGGCAATTTTGCCTGGGGCCAAAGCCGAATGCAACATTAATAATGTTCATTGATATTTTCTTGACTAATTTTGACATCTTTAAATGAAAGAATTGTTCTCTCATGCATGTAATTCCAGGAAATCAGCTGCTCTTCTAATCAATGTCTTGCTAATTTGGGCAGTGGTTATTTTAAATTACTTTAAAGGTGTATTTAAACCTGTGTCACAAGAAGAATTCTATCTTTCCATTTCTATTTATTAGAAAGGAGAAGTAACTTTTAAATTTATGTATGGGCAGCTAATAGGTAGGTGTCTGTGGTATAGTACATATTATCAAAAAAGAACAATGGCAGGTCTTATTTTAAGGGACGCTCAGAAAAAAATATCATTATCTTCATTCTTCTCTCAAAATAAATAACCAAATAATTACTTACCTTGTTTCATTTTCTTACTGACAAATTTCATTACTTTAAGACATTTTTCAAATCCCACAATTTCCATATTTGCTATTATATTATTTCTAAGAATGTCAAACTCCTGCTAATCCACAAATAAAATACTCAATGCCAGCATGTCAAACATAAGTTTTCATTCAGAGCTTAAAAACATCTTGTGTGACAAGCCTAGTGGCAATTACTGATGCAAAAAACGTATAGCTCCCTCATGGTTTTTCAGAAATCTTGATTATTTAATCAGTGTGCTTGATTTGTAAGGCTAGGTAGCTGATGTCTCCGAAAATGTGTCACATTGGACATTATCCAGATGGAGTGCCAGTTTCCATTTGAGACTAAAGAGGTAAAATCCAAAAAGAAGGTTTTCCACCATCTCGGACTATAGCTCAACTTATATCCGTTGACAAATGAAACTTGGCAGCCTGCTTTGCCCATGATTTTAAAACAGAAACTTCATTGAACTGTCAGTTACCAAATGAGGTGATTAACTCTGATGTTGATTAAAGTGTTATTCTATGTTTTTATTACTAACAAATTTCTCTTTTCTTTACTCTTTTAGGGAGGGGTCTAGTTCTTTCAGTATAATTCTCAACTCCTGTCTAAGATTTCATGACACCATTTGGGTTTTGATACCTACACTCACTGGTGCTGTTTCTAAGGTTTTTCTATTGTACACACGTGAAATTAATGTAAGACAGCCTAAATGAGGGGAAGGGAGGGGGAAAGAAGGAAACTCTCTAAAGCACCCGATGTACTTAAAACATATGGAAGTCAACCACTAAGCCAAGCAAGGGAAGGAGGGATGGGGAGGGGATGGGGTGGGGATTGGGTAGGCACTAACTGGGTAATGTGTGCATGTATATCTACACAAGGTTTTTACCCCATTATGATGTATGAATACAATTAACCAATAAAACATTTAAAAAATTAATATACAATGTGCCTTACATAGAAGAAACCTAAATACTATTTTTCTTTCTGGGTTAGACATAGGATTACTCTAGCAGCATTCAAGTTAAGTGCCTGCAGATACATCTCTCTCTGGTTGTGTTTTTCTTTTGTCAATTCATTTTGTACATACTGAGTTTTAGGTTTTATTTTTATTTATTTGTTTATTTATTATTCATTCATTCATTCATATATTTATTTTTTGGTGGTACTAGGGTTCCTGGAAGCCCTTCTACCTCCGGGCTATACTCCAAGACCTATTTTTATATTTTTATTTGGAAACAGGGTCTCTTAACCCAGCAAGGCTGGCTTTGAACCAGCGCGATCCTCCTGTCTCCGCCTCCCAAGCATGGGGATTACAAGCGTGCGCCACCACGCCCTGCGCGTTTTAGGTTTTAAAGATTTGACATTCTGATTCATGCCTGCATCATCTTTGAGGCTGATGGCTATGGTAAAGAATAAATGATCCTTACAAAGAAAACTCAATTAGAGATTGGATGACAAAATAAAAGTAGTAAAAGAAGTTATTACAGTTTCAGTTCAGCTATTGGCCTGTGAGTCTAAAGTGTAAGAGGTAAGGAAACCATCCCTTTAGATGTCCAATCTACAGGGCATCCTGGGCCATGAGATGCATGAATCTGAAGAGCAACAGCAATCAGGTCATGGGGCTAAAACTCATCAAAAGATGCAAGTAGCCTGGGCTGGAACTATAGTTTCTTTGGATATTTTTACATATCCTTTAAAAAAAAAGATGTTTGCCCTTTCTTTAGCTTCCATCCTAAGAAACATTCTACATTTTTTTGGACAGATATTCCTTCTTCTGCCTAGAACCGTTGTCTTCCTCCCTACATTTTTCCTGATCGTCTAGATGCTTTTCTCCTAATTTTCACTACATTATCACCTCCAGCAGGAAGACTCTGCTGACTGCACATTTACAAGTGGTCATCTCCTAGGACCCCGGATGCCCTGTATTCCAGGCACTGAGTACCTCGAAGGCAAGCACCATATTGATCCTGAAACATCTATCTTTTCTCCAGTATCGGCTATAATACCTTTCAACGGTTCACCCAAGATTTGTTGAAGGAATACAACATTGCTTATGGGTACAGGTGGCTATGGGGACTTGAGTATAAGCAGGAAATTGATTGCAGCTTGTTGAAGAGTGAACAGTATAGCAGTAGAAAAATTGATATTGTAGGGGCAGGGTTAAAGGAACTGAGATTCTTGACAGTGATATAGGATGAAGCTCTAACTCTATAGTATTCCATTTGGCAGTCACTGGCATGCTGGTTAGATATTAAGAAAGCTGCTAATAGTAATAATGCCTTCCAATCTCAATGCATTTCATACCCAAAGGATCTATTGAGCTTTATAAACAATGATTAATCATCCTTGCCCCAGTGAGGTGGGTAAGAGTTATTATGCTCATATTATAGGGAGGGGAAACCAAGAGAGATTAAGTGGTTAACCCAAGGTCAGGCAGTGAGTCAGAGAGAACTGGCACTTAGACATGGAGTTTTAAACTTGGAGCTGGGTGCTTAGTCTATTAAGCACAGAACTGGAAGTCGGATGACTCCCCTGGTCCAACCAGGAATGACAGGGAGTTCTCATTATCTTAAGTTGTGTCAAGTATCCTGCCTAGCAGTTCCCACACAGTATGCCCCTGAATTCTCGCCGGGCATGGTGGTCCATGTCTGTGATCTCAGTACTTGGGAGTCTGAGACAGAAGGATTGCAAGTTTTGAGTCAAGCTCCAGCAACTTAAGGAGACCCTAAGCTGCTGTGATCCTCATTTCAAAATAAATAGATAAAAGTAAAAAGGGCTAGGGATGGAGCTCAGTGGTAGAACTCCCCTGAATTCTATTCCTAGTACCAAAAAAAAGTAAATAAGTGAATCAATAAGTAAATAAATAAAAAAGAAGTTGCTGAATCCTGAAAAAGTAAACTTGAATTTTTTTTTTACCATTTTAAAGGTGAGAAACCCAAATCTCAGTAATATTAATTAACTAAAAATAGGAAACCTGGTCTTCAGATACATTAATCTTGGATGTAAAAGTACACACTGTGTTGTGTCTTATAATTTAAGCACTTGCACTCATATTAGTGCCTGTGGGGTCAGGGGAAGGATGTGGGTAGGTGGTTTGAATCACAGAGGACAGCGGGGTGCTAGGATACGTTTGATGCTCAGTAAATATCCGTGAAAAAAGTTAAAGAAACGAAAATTCTTCTTAAGACCTAGAAAGCTGAGGCCAGATTCTGACACTCATAGGCTCAGGGTCACAGAGGGTGAACTAATATGAAGGTCATTTTTGTGACCCCTAGTTGTGGAGGGCACATGGGGGGGGGTCTGCGTGTTGTCCTTTAAAGGAAAGCTGGGGTATGGTGGACAGCGGCCCAGTCTTCCTCCACATTCCTTCCATCTCAGCAACACACAAGAACCCAGCTTTATTCTGCTCATTATGTGTGCATAAAAAGTTTAACAAACCAAGAAATCCATTACAATTCTGCTTCAGTGAGGGAAAAAAATCCAAAAGCCACCTAGCTATTATTCAACAAATGAATATTAATTCAAGTAACCAGTACCTTACACATTTGCAGCTATTAAACATAATGCATTGGAAGGGAATCTTACAACATGTCAGCAGATCTAGTACATGAATAAATGCAAAAAGAAAGTTAAAATAAATAATACATTAAATAACTAGGTCTTGTTTTGTGAAATAAAATATATGTACCAAGCTGGGGATTATGGTGCACTCTTGTAATCCCAGCATTTGGGAGGCTGAGACAGGAAGAGTACGGTTAGTGGATAGCCTCAGCTACTTAGTGAGGCCCTCTGCAACTCAGTGAGACCCTGTTTCAAAATAATGAAGAATAAAAGGTAGGTCTGGGTATGTAGCTGAGAAGTAGAATGTCCCTGGGTTCCATCCCCAGTTCTGCAAATAATACCTGGGTTCCATCCCGAGTTCTGCAAATAATAAATGAATGAATGAATGAATGAATGAATGAATAAAATGCATTTTATTTATTTATATATATACTTATTTATCTTACAAAGTTCTAAAACAATGTTATCAGACAGTAACTGTCCTTATCTTTGGAAAGTAGGAAGATGGGCATCTCTCTTTGGTTGAACTATATTTTCTGATTCCATTGAAATGATCATGTATTGTTCTTGCAATGAGCATAACAAAAGTTATTTTTAATGTAAAAAAAATTAAGCCAGATGTCTCTTGGGGAAGAATGGAGTTTGAACTACTGGATTCATAAACCAGGCACCAGCTGCCACCTGAAAATCTCGGCTTTAGAATAAGCCACAGACTCCTAAACATACCCAAGCATGTGTTTTCCCTCCCTCCTGATGGAAGAAATAAAATGATTCACTCTGCTTCCCTCTACCTTACCCTGACATAGCAAAGATGGAATGTGCACTATTTTCAAATCAGAATAGGCATAGTGCTGCAAGAAGCACTTCCAAATGATGAAATTAGATTAGAAGTTAAGACAAAATACGTTTAACTGGCTTTTAAAGAAATTTGGTGGAACACATTACTATAAACAGTACATTTGGGCAGCCAAACAAACTTTACCCAGAGAAAATCAATTTTACTCCACAAACAATGAGATAAATTACTTTAGATTTGACATTAAATATTGTCGTAAGTATTTTTTTAAGAAGCATTTCTATAACTCTGTGTAGAAATAGGAGTCAAAGGATGCCTTTGTTACCATGGTAACAGTCTCCCTCGGAAGAGCCAAGGATAAAGTAGCATACATTCCCCCTGCATACATTTGGCCAATCAATAAACAAAAGACTTAATCTGCATGCATCACATTAGGAAAGTGGTCAAGGTGTTCATGATTAGTAAAAGGGTGGGGGAGGTCTTTAAGAATTCTGGATTCAATCATCTAGACTAATATTCAACTGAGCGTTGTTAACATTTTCTTCATTAGATGCCCATTAGGAGGATAAATTATCATTAAAATGTTTAGAGATTCTTGAAAATGGAGATACTGATTACAAAATTTTGATATATCAGTATATAATATGGAGGGATAAGCTGTGACTCAAAATATAAAGAAAATGTGTGAAAGATACACATCCCAAATCCCTAGGAGTAAAGAAAATGGTAACAACAGCTCATATGTCCTGAGTATTTACTATGGACCAAATAGGAGCTATGTGTTTTACACAGATTATTTCACTGGAATTTTACAACTACCTCAAGACTTACTGCTTTGAGTTTTCATTCTGACTTTATAAATGATGTGAGAATGATTACAGTTCCCATTTTTCTGATAAGAAACTCACACATGGAGATTCAAGTGTATATGTTCTGCCTTAGAGACTGAGGACTTCCATCTTAGTAAAGATGGAGCCCAGGTTTTAGCCCAAGCAGTGAGTTAGGAAGGCATTATTCTGTCTACTTCCTCACACTGACAGCTTAGCCAGTGACCAACAGGATGACTTTGTGAAAGCTGCTTTACTTCTCTGAGACCCAGGCATCTCATGGACATATAAAAGCCTGGGAAAGAGGTTATAATGAGATCATGCTTGTTAAGAGGAAGCACATAGCAGGTCTTCAGAAAATGCCCCTTCCTTTCCCTCAAAAGCCTTCAGGTCCTCAGAACCAAATTAAGTTATTATGACTATAAATATTTTTTTAAATAATAATACAATTCTTCAGCATGAGAGAGAACTGAGAATCATTAAAATAAAGTAGTTCCACCTTGAATACCTAAAATCTCCAGAAAGATACCAGAAACCTCAGAAAGTATCAAATAGAATATACTATGATTTTTTTCTATACATATATACCTATGATAAAGTTTAATTCATAAATCAGACAGTCTAAGATTCACAACAATAACTAAAAATAAAACAGAATAATTATATCAATATACAATACTTGAACACAATGCAATACCAAAACAGTTGAGTGTTGACCACTGTAGTCCTACATTGCTTATGGTTAAATACTGTACACATGACTAGTTGACTAATGGGCAGGTAGTGTGTACAGTGTGGATACACTAGACAAAGGAATGATTCATATTCTTGTGAAGAGCTATTGAGAAGACAAAATTTTGTCATGCTACTCAGAAGACTACACGATTAAAAACTTATGAACTTTATATTTCTGGAATTTTCCACATAATAGTTTTGAAGGTCAGTTATCCATAGGTAACTGAAATAATAGCTACATCCGAATATGTGTAAAAGTATGAATGGTTAACCTGGACACTCATTGTTGGGAGGGGGAGGTGGGATGCGGGGGAGGGGAGAGGGAACTAAGCACAGTCTAAATGTATACCATTTTCAATATGTTCCACATATAAATAAAAATTTAAAAAAATAAATAAAACCTCAAAAGTAAAAAAAAAAAAAGAAGTAACTCTCCATAATATGATTCTTTCTTTGAGCCAAGAGACCCCGCTTTACTTAAGCCCTGTCAACTGCTCATACTATGTTTCTGGGTTTTTATTCCAGGCTACAGAGAATGAGTCATTTTTAACTTCTTGCTTGCTGCCTGCCCTCCAGGTAGCTTACCTGCAACCCACAGGCTGATTTTCATTCAGAGATATTTATGTTTTAGTCCTATGTCAAAAACTTCTTCTGTTTTCAGTTTTCTTTTTTATTGAAATATGTTCCTTAATCCAGTTTTTATACAAATTATCACTCAAAGCTAGAGACCTTATATTCTATGCACAGAGTCCCTGAAATTTCACACCTGCCTGAGCATAACATGACGCTACTATTTATGACATCTATAGGGAACATTTTCTTGAAAACTCCTCGTGTGATACACAGGGCTCTGTCTTTGGTCATGTGGAGCTATGCACTTCATGCCTTAAAGGACACAACCCCAAATGCCAATTGTCTGGCTAAAGTGTCAGGTCCATTGTTGTCTCAAATACCAGCTGCAGTCTGAATTCACCTGGAAGGGAGTTTTCAAGAAACCCTTTCTAGCGTGAGGGAAAGAAGGCTGGGTGTCTCAGAAATCATTCCATGTTGGAACGGGGAGTCTCAAGAAATTTCTCTCACCATCCTTCCAAAGTAGAATTTGCAAGCTGCTGGCCCACGGGTTACACCCAGAAGGGATGATATAGGCTGCAGTGCTAGCGAAATAGTGTTTTACATTTGAATTAATTGCCAATGTTTAAAAATCATTAGATTTCACTGCTTCTCTCGGAAAAATCTGGCAACCTGACCCGCGTCCCCACATGGCGACCATCTGCTGGAGCTGGGTAGGTGCTGCTCTTATTTACAGGGGCATGTGTGATACAGAGCCCCACTGTCCCACCACTCCTGAACGTTTACTCTTCAATGGGGCTCAGTCACATCATCTTTATCGCATCTTACAACTGGGCCACTTCATCATCGAGGTACTCATTTGAACTCATTCATATTTAGCAGTGGGTAGGGCTTGGGCACCAGCCAATCAGAACTACTACAGACACTGCTTTTATAAGCTAGAGGCAAGGCTCCTGGGCTCCCTGCTCTGTAGTGAGTTAACCCTTTCACTCTGGGATTGCATGCCCAGTGAAACGGCCTGGGACACCTGAGGATCTTGGGGAACTAGAGGTAATGGATATTTTCCACCTGATGTGGAAGCAACTGGACCAGATGCTAAACACCAGCCTTGTCTTAGGGATTTAAGTTTGGGACCCTTGTTCTAAACTTAGGTTCTCTTTCCTGAGTAGGTATAAACAGATCATTCTAGAGGGTAGCACTCCCCAGCTACAAATTATTCCAAATCCTTCTGCATTCAGCCTTCGCCAGCATTACAACTTCACCTTGGATTTTTTAAAAAGCAATTTCCCAGAGAAAATGCTAAGTGGCATATGAATGACTTCAAATAGAATCGCTTCCATGCACAGGGGAAAAAACATGCTTATTGATAGAGAATATGAAGCAACATAGACTTGTATTTCCATCTTCCATTTGAGCGTGTCAGAGTGCTTAATTCGTGAATTGCCACACTTGATTATGTTTTAATTTAAAATATTAGACCACTCTCTATATATTATGACAGCAAATCTCAGAGACTCCCAAGAAGCTTCACACATGGTCTTATATCAGGATTTCTCAACTTCAGCACTACTGACATTTTAGACCACATAATTTTTCATTGGTGGTAGGCAGGAACTATCTTGTGTATTGTAATATGTACACAGAATTCCTGATCTCTACCTCACAGATGCCAACAACCAACCCCAATAGTGAAAATCAAAAATATCCAAATGTGCAGCCACAGTGGCACAGACACGTATTCCTAGCACTTGGGAGTCTAAGACAGGAAGATTTCAGATCAAAGCCAGCATAGGCAATTTACTGGGACTCTTTCAAAACAAAGAGGACTGGGGATGTAGCTCAGTAGTAGAGTCCCCCTGGGCTCAATCTCTATGACCATGAAAAACAAAAACAAAAACAAAAATTTCCAAATGCCTCCCTTATTTAAAAGGTACTGTTTATATTTTCCACAACTTAAAAGAGGCATGTGGCCAATAATCATGTTGCTTATACCCCAAAATATAGTATTATAATGCATCATTAAAAACATAATCATGATCGATTTTATATTACCATGACAATGGTAAGGTAATATACAACTTTGTTTGACCTTTAGTTATCTTTTTCTTTGGGGAAGATGTAAAAAAAAGATAGTTTTAGGTAGGTATTTGGTACCTTCAAATTTTGTCTGAGATTAGAAAAACATATATATATATATGTTTGTCTTGTGCTTTTCAGTCTCATTAAAATCCTATCTCATTTTTGTATTTGGGGGAAAATGTGGGATGGTTTCAAGGTCTTTTCTTCAGAATACTTAACGTGACTGATTTTGACAACACACATGTGATTAATTGTTGCTTTGCCTGCAAATACAAGACTATACAGAAGAATCAGACTGAGAGAAGTTAAGTGTCTTCTCTATAGTCACAGATGGTTTATAGATTTGATCCTTATGATTATCATTGATTTCTTCAGAGATAAGGATCTTGTAAATTATTTGCAGAGGCAGTATATTAGTTTCTCTTACTCTCTGTTCATGGTGTTTTCCAAAATATTATAAGAAGCTATTGCTCCCAAAATTACAGAGAACATTACTATGTCCTAAAGTGTCCTTGAAACCAGGAAAAATGATGAAGTCCAGAATTTTTTTTAATATTTACTAATACTTATATTTACCTGGAGAGAACTTTAGAAGCAATACTTACTGTCTCCCTCTCCCTTGTTACCTGCCTTTAATAAGCAGGGTGGAATCTGCCTTAGAAGTGGTTGTAAAATCCTTTCCTCCTACACACCTCCATGGACCCCTGTGTTCTCTATCCACATCTTTTGCAATCATCTCCAGTTAGAACCTTGTTTTCTCAAGTAATCCATCATGTTGATGCAATAGTTACTGGGAATCATCCCCAAATTTGATTTCATACTTTTGCCTAGAAACCTCACATCACTTCCTGTTGCTAACAAGACAGAAGCCAAATTTCATATAATAGAAATGTATGTAAAATCCCCAACAGGGGCTCCAAAATATCTATCTTCAGATTCTACCAGTTCTTACTATGCCCTAATTTATATATTCACTGGTTACTTACAAAATAACCCATTATGTCCCTTCCCCTTTCTTTGTTTGGCTTATGATATCCCTGGTTATGCTACCTAGAAATGTTCCATGACTTCTAAGCTCACATGGAAGGCACCATTCCTGTACTTCTTTGTATGCCCTGGAAAACAGAGCCCTTCTTTCTAGTTGGTCTATAATGAAATCTATAATAGAATCATTGATTTAAACATCTGTCTCCTTGCTGGACTGATTTCTTATAAGACAGGGAAATGTGTTTGACTGTTTTTTTTAATATGTGTATCTTTCATTTGTAAAGAGTCCATCTCAGAGATATGTTTTTTAATATTTATTTTGTTCACTATAAAAAGGATATATCATATGGATAGTAGATATTTACTGAGTCAATGCCTTATTTGAAAACTTGTAATTTATTTAAATAATTTCTTCAACAAATATTTGTTGAATGATTTCCTCTGTTTTAGCTCCCATTCTGGGTCACTTAAGTCAATAACATGCATGTGTAGACATAGAAAATAAAGGTACTATAAAGTACACCATATTATAGAGAGGAATGTATTTTTGGGGATAAAATCAGAGATGCTGACTATCGATTTTTTAATAAAAATAGGTCCAAGTTAGATTTTACTGTATAAAATTTTCAACATGGTTATCATGGTGCTTAGCCCTTATATATAATTATATAACTAAATTAATTATAATTGAATGTCATTTGGTGGGCATTACTACTACTACTACTACTACTACTACTATTTAAAGAACATTTGCAAATTGAAAAAATCCAGATAATGTAAGAAGAGAAAAAAAAAGCTGCAAAGATCAAAATCTCTAATCTGCAGTCAAAATATTTTCCTGACAGTTCAATTTCCTTTTGAACCCCATAAATATTTACTAAGTCCAGTTAAACAAGAAAAATGAGTGGGCTGTTTCAGCTACAGGGGAAATATATTAAAAAATACTAGACCTATAGTGATTTACAATATAAAAGAAATTAAGAAATGATATAATAGAAAATTAATGGTATATTTACATATGGTAGAGATAGCACCTATCTGTTGGTTAGAATATTCTACCCATTAGCCAGTGTCACTAACCACACATCTGAGGTGCTGATAAGCAAGACACAGGTTACTCATTATTTTCAGTGTGGAACTGATAGACACTTACCTCTTCAGCACTTGGGTCTTGTCTTTTTGTGCCATATAGTGATAAGTAGATTTGCTCAACAGTGACTAGTCCTTATATAATAAGTCATATTAATTTAGAGAAATCCTACTTCCTTAGAACAATCCAAATTTGTTTGGGGGATATACTTCTTGGGTTTTAAAATGTGTAGAAACTTACCTATCTGAAAAAAATTCGTTTTTCAAAATTTTTGACAAGTACTAATAAGATATACTGGCAGTTGCTCAAATATTTGTTAATCATGGGATTATGTTGTTCAAAAATGTCAACATTAGCCACTTGGGACTTTCTTAAAAATTTTTTAGTGGTGCATTGTAGTCATACAAGATGGTAGAGGCATACATACACATATCATTCATTTAGTCATTGTGGCTTATGATCACTTAAATATAGTTAGTTTGAATTGATGTATTCAAGGACACATTGAAAAAAATACAATAGGTCATATATAAAATGGATTATATAACTACCTGTTGGAATGATATTTTAGATACATTGCCTTACATGAATATTAAATATTAATTTCAACCACTTCTCTTTTTTAATGCAGCTATCAAAAACACTTAAATTGCCTACACAGACCACCTTATATTTCTCTTAGACAATGCTGGCGTAGATACTTTGTTCTTAGAATGATTCATACCTTTGTTGTTCTTTTTCAGTGTGTTAAAAACTACTGAAGGAGAATTAAGGGATCAATCGTTCCAGTAATCAAGTTTTACACATGAGGTCCTGAGACATCCTTCCCTAAGGTCATAATGGATAACTGATTGGAGACAGAGCAGAGCTGGAGCACATATCTATAGACTTTCAGGCTCGAATTAAGTGACTGGCAAAGTAGCAGATAGCAGCAGAGAGTAGCTTTGGGGAGAACAAGTGCATAGATGCTGTTTCAATACTCTGCTCTATTCCTGTTCTCTACTATACGATTCTGACACGAACCTTGCTTGAGTGCAGTATGTTTGTGGGTGAGTGGGGAAGACCAAAGCAACTGTGTCTAATAATGATAGTAAGATACTTAGCATCCTTAAAAAAAATCCCAATAAATTCTGATGTGGAGCCTTAAACAGCGAGAGATACGGCCGATGAAATGAACCTGCCACGGGCTCTCTGTCCACCCCACATACTTCAGTGACTTTGTTTACAAAGTGGAAAGAACGTGACTGAACTGATGAATGAAAAATAAGAGCTACATTTCTTGGGAAGGAGACATCCGTCTTTTTCTATTTGTAAATGCTGACGAGCAGAGTTTAAGGAGGGCTAATGTCACCCATTCATCTTAATTAAAGAGTTAATTGCTCGTGTATCCTGATTTAGTTAGTGCAGTCTGGTAGCGCGGGAAGCCCTTGCTCTATGTATTTTATTGACCAATGCAATGACATCATGAGTCAGTCGCAGGATTTATTCATGCTCCAGCCTATCCTCATAATGTTAATAGCCTTGTACATGATAAAACTTTCAAGAGGAAAGGAGTCCTTGTGCGTGGCACAGAATACAAAAAGGACCGTGGCAGAAGCTGCTAAATGTCTTACTTCAGCTGTCATGGGGGCATTCCTTCAAAGTCTAGGGTAAGGAGAACAGCAAAGGGTAACTTTTGAATGCTGGGTTTTCAGAGACTGTTTGTGTGTGCAATCATGCAGCAGAGTTTGATAACCACACTTTAAATATTTGGAAGGTGGCAGTTTTCATTCAACATTGCCAAACCACAGTTAAAGTCAGGTGAGCTTGTCTTACAGAGAGGGTAAATGCCTCCTATTAACATATTTAAAACAATTGCTTTAAAAGAAGAATTTGCTACAGAGATTATCTTTATCATTTGTTCATTCATTCATTCATTCATTTTTTGGTACTGGGGATTCCACTCAGAGGATTCTACCTACGAGGTACATCCCCTGTACTCTTTTACTTTTATTTCAAAGATATTTCAAATATCTTGAAGATTTATAAAATGTGTGCAGCTCCATTCCCATGCTCCCTAAAGTGCAGGGACGTTTTGTCTTTTTCTAGTTCCAGTTCTATAATTTCCCACCTTTCAGTCTTTGTGTTCAGTAGTGAGGGGAGTAAAGGGAAGTCCAGGTAATGGACCAAATTTTGTGGAATCCCTGGAAGAATTATTGCTTGTGTATTTGGCCTGTTAAAATGATGATTGAAAACCAACCCTAAGTGGTCAAGAAGTTTACAATACGATGCTTTCAAAAGATGTTATTAAAATGTTACCAGAAGCCAGGCATGGTGGCGCACGCTTGTAATCCCAGCGCTTGGGAGGCTGAGACAGGAGGATCGTGCAGGTTCGAAGCCAGCCTCAGCTACTTAGTGAGGCTCTCAGCAACTTAGTGAGACCCCGTTTCCAAATAAAATATAAAATAGGCCTGGGAGTATAGCCCAGAGGTAGAAAAGCCCCTGGGTTCCACCCCCAGTAACACACACACACACACACACACACACACACACACACACAAGTTATCAGAATTCCATCATATTTTGAGTTCTAGATAGCACTGGGCTTCTTTTTTTTTTTTTTTTTGATGGTACTGGGGTTCCTGGAAGCCCTTCTACCTCCAGACTACACTCCAAGACCTATTTTATATTTTTGAAACAGGGTCTCTTACGCCAGTGCGGCTGGCTTCGAACCTGCGCGATCCTCCTGTCTCCGCCTCCCAAACGCGGGGATTACAAGCGTGCACCACTATGCCTGGTTAGCAGTGGGCTTTCAAAAGCCCCTCTTGGGAACTTTTAATGGAGGTCATGACCAACTAAGTTTCAGAATTATATTATTAGCTTTCACTCAGATGGTATTAATATATAGCGAGTCCAGCTAAGGTGTGGTTAGTGCTGATACGAGGATTATTAACTTGGGTCTTTTTCCCCTTTACCCTACATTCATCCTCATAGCTGAGCTATCCATGTTGTCTGATGTGATGAGTGTTTTATTCACATGAACACACACACACGCACACACATATAAACACACTTGGCAAATAGAATATACACATGGATTACATCTATCATAACTGGATTACTGTATATAGTTAATTCAAATATGAAAATATCAGATAATGTCTTCATCAGGTAAGTTGTTTTGTGTGTGCTGATACATACATAACTGTACATTGATGTGCTTTCTATTCATTACTTATATAATATATTTTGCCTATTTATGGTAAAAAGCATCAATATATACCATTATTTACTCTATGAACATGCGCATAAAATTTTTCATGATTAAAAGCTTAAAAATCCACTATGGCATGAGTTCCCATGGAAATATTTCAGAGAAAAAAATAACAGGTATTGATTAATAGTCCCTCCAAATGCTTCTTTACTGGCCACAAATTCCTACAATTAGCCTTTACCCTTAAGGAGGCAATGTAGGTCTGTTTCTGTTTCTTAAGCACCATTAAATTAATTTTACTTCAGTTTCAAAGAGTTATTGAGTGCTTTTTATGAAGGTACAGTAAACTGAGAACAGGAAACGTCTGTCTCCCAGGAAGCTCAACAGGGACCTCGCACAGTATGATTCACACCAGGTAAGATGAAAAACCATAAGAAATATGCATGATGATAAAGAATATAAAATGAAAATACAGGCAAAACTTAGCAAGGCATATGTTCAACATATTGATGCAACTTAATTAGGGAAAATTTTCATTTAATGATATTCATGTCTATTTTAAATAAACTATCAACCGAAGCATTACATGAAGACCTCAAATTAAATTTTTGGGAGTTCTAGACTCAAGTACAGTTTTGTAATGCATGACAATAATATTAGAATCAAATTTAAGACTCTGAAATTATTGATAAGAAGAAAAGTAGAACTTAGTTTTTGCTTTACCTGAAACATATGATACACCTTAAAAAGACAGGAAAAAAATTTGGTCTTTTTCCTCACATGTTTAACAGGTGACAAATACACTGAATACAAAACAATGCTCTCTCGAAGACTCTTTTTACTTCAAGAGGTAGAACCTGCTTTGCCAGTACCCATTTGTAAATCTGTGAGGCTTAATTTCTAGAATTTTCCTTCTCTTACAATAGCCAAATTGATGTTAAGGGTCACGGTCTTCTGCAAAAAGTATTATGTAGAAAAGAAAATCCATTAAGGGGAGGAAACTAACAAACAGAATTTTGTACTAGGGGAAAAGAATAATTTATTTGTGGGTGTGGGACAATGAGTTATTTGGTCCTTGTTCTCAAATGAGATAACTGTCATTTCCCATCATATCCCACTACCATGAATTATATATAACAACATTTGGTGAAATATGAAATTCTAAAAATATACTGAAATGCTGGAGTCTTCTTAATGGTTTATTATGATAGGTGTTCCTGGTTTTGAAATATCTTCTTTCATAGAAGACAAATGGGGGCGACATTATTTTAGAAAGTCCACATCTTTTAAAAAGATGGATTAAAAGCTCTTTGAGACAGCTGTGCTGTTTTATCAGAAGAACAACATTTTCTTCCTAAATAGTTCTTAAGGGCATTGAATAGAATAATCAAGGGTTGCTTTGAGTTCCATTCAAAATTGAAGCCCAAGGGAATGTAATAAAAGAGAAGTCAGGATAATTGTTTTGTTGTTATTGTTGTGAATGTAAACATGTGAATAAGTTCAATGAAGAAAATTCGACTCAAATCTAAGCATTTTCAGTTCCAGAGGACATGTCCTTTCTTGGTTTGTTTGTTTGTTGTCTGTTTTTGTTGTGCAGTGCTGGGGATTGAACCCAAGACATCATAGATGGTGCACAAGCGCTCTCCCACTGAGATACATCCCTAACTTGACATTTCCTTTTGGTACCATTGCTTTGCTGTGGTTGAGAACTGGGCTTTGGAGTCAGAGAACACTAGATGTGAGGACTTTCTCTGTTTTGTAGTACATATGACCTTGGTCAATTGCATCAAACTCTTAGAGTATCCATGTCTTCTCCACTGAAACAGGGAGATTCATTTGTCCTTATCTTAGTAGGAGTGAAGATTAAATGAGATAATACAAGTAGTGGGCTTATCATAGTGATTGTGTCTTGGAGAGGTGAACAACTGCTATTTTGAGGCCTATGTTGCTTGTAAGCCCACATACTCTGATATCAGATCCTTAAATTTACTCTTCTAACTTTCTATAAAACTGTGAGACTCTCTCCTCTCTCTCTCTCTCTCTCTCTCTCTCTCTCTCTCTCTCTCTTTCTCTGAAGGTCAGTTGACACATCTAAAAAGTAGAGATAATACAAGGACCCACCTCTAAAACTGAGAAGGTGAAAGTGTTCAAGTGTTTGGCACAATGCCTGGCACATAATTACAAGAGCTAACAGGGACAGGCATAGGTTTAACCTAAAATAACAATGCAATCAATATATAGCTAATATAATATTCACAACTTACAAGCATTTCCCCCTATTCTAAGGGTCTTCTCATTTTGTTCCTTGTCTATTTTCATATCTCTAAAATGCCTCAGGGGAAAAATCCTAAATATAACAGAGACGCAGGGCACTGTGAAGCACGGGCATTGCACCTGTCATAATGTCACTCATAATCACTCTTCTCTGCTCAAATGTGCACACCTGGGAAAGGTGGAAAACTCAGTCTCCTACATTATCCCCCATTACGGTTGGGTAGGGAACATCTGGCCAATTAATTTTCAGTAGTCTAGGAGGTTGGGTCACCAATTACAGCATTCAAGGGTTCTTATTTTCATTAACTTCCTAGAGTTAGTACACACTAGGCTGAGAGAGCTGTGTTCTAGGAAGGCTGGCATTGCTAACATTGTAGAGAAGAAAAGAAAGGGCCACAGATCATACAAGGCAGAATTGTAACTGGATATGATGTGCTCTTTAGATTTCTCTTACAAACATCCAAAGTCTCTGTATATAAGTCAATGTACTCAAGTTATGAATGCAAATACTGTGCCCAAGAAAACAAACATTTGGATTAACCATGAAGCTAGGTAACCATTTTTTCCCAAATCCCCACATATTCTTTTCCTTACTTAAGGAAAGGAAATGTACTCTTCAGACTATGTATTCAGCATCTCCACATTTTAATCTGAAGAGGAGGGTCGATCATTCATAAATGATCCTAACTTTGGAGGTTCCCATTAAAACACCAAATTTATTATTGGAATACTAACTAAGATTCTCCATTTAGACTCCATCAGTGAAGCACAAATTTAGAGGTTGGAAATGTTTATGTTACTTGTTTCTTTTTTAGGACTCTGTGTTCTATGTAACTACCATTTGTCCAATAAATACAAGTCTCTGACAGTTCTATGGTGAACTCAGCAGGACCTAGGCTATTATTTAAGGCTTTTTTAAGAATAAATATCAAATAATCTGAAAAGGCATCTTAAAGGGTGAAAGTGCAGCCATTTTTTTATGGTTGCTAGCTGTGGGAATTCAAAGGAGAATTTTCTTTCTCAGCAACACAAATTTCCACTCTGGCTAATGGACATATGTACTCTGGGCATAGATCTTCGATCTGCCTGTTCAACCTTTGGGAGCCCAGTAAAGCAGGCAGAAGTACTGGGGGAAAAATTGGATAGGTATGACTTTGCAACAATGTCCCTCTACATATACTTGTATAGTTATATGATGTGAGTGTTTATACATCAAAAATTGCATCTGAATCCTGAATATTGACTTCAACTCTATGTCTCTCTGCACAGAAAATATTGGCAAAAGAAGCTTGGCTCCTCTGTCGATGGGTGAACATTTCACTCAAGCTAGACTGTTCACAAACTGTGTCCTGAGATTGGGGTTTTGATCAAAATAACAATAGAAAGAAAATAGCAAAGAGCTGAGTCGTTCTGATAACAGATCCTACAATGACTTTCCACTAGTTTCTGCTACATATATTCCAAATCTTCTTTAGTTCCAATCCATTTCTCAGCTTCAATTTTTCAGTCATTTATTTGATTCTGTAAGATAGCCAATATGCACTCAATTTATTCTTTTATTTCTATACTTTAATCACTATTTCTCTCTATGGCATGCAACCAATAGTTTCTTGTTCATGATGTGTATACCTTTCCATGCTTCCTATAACTTTTCATTTTGCAAAATTGGACACAAGATTATATATATATATATATATATATATATATATATATACACACACACACCCCTTGTGTCTAATTTTGTATATGTATATGTACATATACATATACTATCTCCCCTACCCTCATAAAAAGCAAAACCAAGCAGAGTGTGGTGGTGGGTGGTGGCATGGTGGTACATGCTTGTAATCTCAGTACTTGGGGGGGCTGATATAGGAGGATCATAGATCCGAGGCAAGCCTTGAATACTAAGACCTTGTTTCAAAATAAAAGAATAAATAAATAAAAAGGGCTAGGAGTGTAGCTCGGAGGTGGAACAGCATGGGTTCAATATCCAGTATCAAAAATCAAGAAAAAAAAACTAAAATAAATAACAAGCAAAATTATTTACTTGGGATTTAACTTTTCAAATCTTTTAATGTCTGATTTGAAATCATGCTTCAAGAAAATTAAAAGGATATTCCTTGAGGAGCAATAAAGTGATTTTAATATGCATTTTATTTCATGTTTTTTCCCCTTTCCTACAGTTTAAAAAACTCTTTTTTTAAAAAAAAGAATTGATTTTGAAACATTATTTTTTTTTCAAAACATGGACAGAACCTGGCTATATGCTAATAGGTTAGTTTCTGTATCAGGATGTCGGTAGCAATATTTTTCCAAGTTTTAAATCATCCACATAGCATGTTAAATTATAGTCCCTCTCTTTCTCCTCTGACAGTTTCCAACCTTTTGATTCTCTGTCTTCTTTCTTTGCTACAGTAAATTGATCCTTTAAAACTTCCAGGTGCAAATGAATTAATGGCTTTCCATTGTGAGTGAGAATGAGGGAGTCCCTCCTCCTCCTTCCCCACATTGAGGTCCTTTCCCCTTCTGAGAAACCCACATATCAATTAAACTCACCTGCTAATTAAAAGCTTGTTTGGAAAAATCCTTGCTAGTTAGAAGCAAAGGAAAGTGTAAAGGTGTCTAAAAATAGAGGCTTTGAATGTCAATTACTTCCTTCCTCCTGGATTCCTGGTTTCTTGAGCTGATTTGAATGCTGGAGAAGAGGAAAGGGGAAAAGAAAGAAAGAGAGCAGAGAAAAATAAAAAAAAAAAGGTAGGTATCTTTTCACCTAATATTTCCCTGGGAGTATATCAATTGGTCTAGTGATTTCAACTTTTTGTCAGCCACATCAGGAGACATGGTTTTTATTCATGAGACAGAACTCTGTTTCTTGCCCCTTCCTACACAGCCACACTGATTTCCCCTCTAAAGACAGGAGGAAGCCCAGTTCTCACAAGTAGACTGTCAACAATCAGCCAGAGGTATTGCGAGCTGGGATATCAAGGGATGCCAGAAAACGTGTAAATGAAGCCCTGTTCTCGTTTTTAAAATGACACCGCCTGCTCTTAGATCCTAACCACGACTCATTCCTGTCTGCCTTTCCGGAGAAATGGGTCCTGAGGGCAGATTTATACCACTATCAGACTGTCTTCTCTCTCTTTTCTACCAGACTTAAAAGCTACTTTTCTCTAAAGTAACATGCTAAGTATCAAACTATATAAAATAAAAAGAAAATCATCAAAATAGGACTCGGGAGACTGGGAAAGTCACAAGTTATGAACAAAGCCTCTTTTTAATGTGCCAGACAATAAGAACAAATTAAATTACAACCTGCCTTAGAAAATGACAGCTAATTTATTCATTTATTCATTCACTCAATAGATTTTTGTTAAGGGTCCACTATCAGGTAGTTATTGGGTTAGGAGGTGGAGTCGGCATTGAAATCAAGATCTAGTCTCAGCCGACTGGGGATTTGGCCTAGGGAAAAAAAAATTGAGAGTAAGTAGAAATTACAATAGTATATGATAGTGTTGGTAATATAACAATAAAAGGCAAATAACATAGATATGGGAGGTCAAAAAAAGGTTTTTAGAAATAAAGCTGAGGTAAGGCTAAAAGGTTGAAACTAAATTAACTGGGAGAAAGAAGTAAGAAGGGGAAAGACATCCCAATGAGAACAGACCATGCACATTCTGTGGACTGTTCATATTTTAGTTGACCTGGAGCACTGAGTAAAGAGAAAGGTCAAAGAACAAAAAGCAGTGTCATTTTTAAACTTCCTTCTGTCATAATTAAAATTAATTTTTAAATAGGAAGTATAAATAGAAATTGGAAAGGGTTAAAGTTTTTTTCTATATGATTAAACTTTCTATATGATTGCAAAAACATAGCAGGGTATAGAACTGTGCAAAAAATTGTTTACCAAAAAACTATTGGTTAAACTGACTTTACATAATTCAAATCCAAAATAGACATATTAAATCCACAGGCTTAAGGTACATTGCATAGCACCGAATGAAAACAAAATGGTGATTAATATAGTAAAGCCCTATAAAAATAGAAAAGGTTTTTTGGGAAAATTATCAATATGCTTAAGGTCAAAAACAAAATATGTCTTTTATTTCTGGAAAAAGAGGAGATATATTCACTCAGTGGAATTTTTTGTCTTACATAGATCAAAATAGCATGATTGTTTTGTCCAATTAATATTAATTAAGAATTGTTCCGACCTACTTTGTTCTAAGACCATATCTGACCACCTTATTGAAAAAGTCCACAAGTTCCCATTATTATTATTAATATTATTATTATTATTATATTATTCTCTTCTGTCATGTTATATTCCTTCTAATCATTTTTTTTTACTTTTTTATTGATGGATTGTAGTCATACATCTTCATGGGGTACAAGATGGTAAAAGCATACATGCACACATCACTCAGCCCTTCCCCAATTCCCACCCCATTCCCTCTCCCCTCCTTCCTTCTCATGTTTGGTTTTGCGATAGACTATGATATGCTTATGAATATACTTCATGTACACTGTGGAATTTCCCTCTCATCCCCCTCAATTAGGTCACCTTATTTGCTCTTCTGTAGTTTTTCTTTCTTCATCTATCATCCCCCCTAGGTCCCTTTTTCTCCTTAGTTTCCACATACTAGGGGAAGCATCTGATTACTTACTTTTTGTGACTAATCTCTTATTATTTGAAATTTCCCTATTGCTTGCGATTCTCTTTCTTCCAAACCTAGCAAGACTGTGAGTTTCACAAGGAAAAGTTCATGGCACTGCTCATCCTAGAAGAATGTCTTGTGTATCTTCACATACCAACTAGCATGTAAGCAGGTCTGCAGGCCACATTCCATGGTATTCCTGCATATCTATTATACATTTAGAATTTTTTCTTAAGGAATTTCAGAGATAAGAAGAGAGACAAGGAACAAAACCATAAGACTCTGAAGATAGAATAAAACCCTTGTATGTTGTGAATATTATATTATATATACATTAGTAGTATCCACTTTGAGGCTATACCATAAGACTCTCAAGATAGAATAAAACCCTTGTATGTTGTGAATATTATATTATGTATACATTAGTAGTATCCTCTTTGAGGCTATACCCATGTCTGTTATTATTAACTCTTGTTATAATTGCGTGCCACACACTGTGCTAAGCACTTTATACCTAATGATTAATCTTCCCAACTTTAAAAGTAAGTACTCTGAGCATCTTAACTATGTAAATGTATCTAGCTGTGCTTTAAGCTTGTGTTTCCTTGATGAATAATAATGTCAAATATTTTTTTTCATTTATCTGTTGGCCATCTGTATGCTTCATTTGAGAAATATTCATAATATTCATTCACATTCTTTGCCCATGTTTTATTAGGTTGTTTTTCTTTTATTGTAGAGGTTGTCTCCTCACTCTTTTTTTTTTCTGTGCACAGAATTCAGGTGCAGTGTAATACTATCTATTTTGATTGTGTTTCCTGTGCTTTTGTGGTCACTTGCACAAACCAGTCTCTAGAAACTTTTTTCTTTATGTTTTGTTCAAAGAATTTTATAGTTTCATATTATGTTAAAGTTTTTATTTAATTCTCAGTGAATTTTTGTAGGTGTTGCAATTCCAGTTCCATTTAATTCTTCTGCATGTGCATAGCCAGTTTTTCTAGGACCATTAATGGAAAAGATTTTCCTATCCCATTGTGTTTTCTTATCATTTTTCCATCAAAGATCAATTTATTGTAAATGTGTATATTTAATTATTACTTCTTTACTCTATTTTTTGGTCTATACTTCTCTTTTTACTCTACTACCACGCTGCTTCAACATGAGCCTATATATAGAAAACCCTAGGAAATCCACCAAAACCTCTTAGAACTAATGAACAAATTCAGCACAAAAATCAACGCATGAAGTCACTGATGTCTCTAGTTACTGGTGTTTCTCTAACCAAGAAATATCTGAAAGAGAATTCAAGAAAAAAATTCCATTTCCAATAACATAAAAAAAAAACTTTTAGCAAGAGGTATTTTGATTAAAAGGTGAAAGATCCATACACTGAAAACTATAAAATATTGATGAAAGAAATAAAAGAACATACAAATACATGAAAAGATATTCTATTTTCATAGATTGGAAGAAGTTATGTAGTTTCAAGGTGCATACTACCCAAAGTAATCTATAAACAAAGTAATCTTGATTAAATATTATAACAGTGTTTTTACAAAATAGAGAAGGCAATCCTAGAATTGTATAGAACCTCAAAAAAAAAAAAAAAAAACCTGGAAAGTCAAAGCAATTCTGAGCAAAAAGAACAAAACTGGAGGAATCACACTGCCTGTTTTCGAAATGTACCATGAAACTATAGCAACCAAAACAGCATGGTACTGGCAGACCTTCGTTTAAGTTGAGGAAAGCTGTATACATTGCTATCTGTAACTGAAAACTTCAGAAATAGTTATAATATTATAATTTATCCCATTTTAGTGGTTTGGATATAAATTATAAGTCTGAAAATGAATAGATTTACATTCTAAAGGCATCAAAAAATCTCTAAACTCTCCATTTCTCTACTTCCAAATAAAATGTTTAAGATGGATTAGTTATAAAATGTACTTTGACCTGACATATGATCCAATGGGCACAAAGCAATGAAGGACAAGAACATGTACTGTAATTTCCTTTAATAATTTAACCTTCAAACAAATTTTAAATATTGAGAATAAAATATCTTCACTCATATTGGTCATAAAATATAGTATGATGAATATTATTTTGCAAGGTCCATATGTTACTCTTTTATTTTTTATAAGAATTAAACACCAGATTTTACCAGTAACTAGATTGTGGAAGGACAACCTAGAAGAGGGCAATGTGTACACATTTTTGTCTAAATTAGGATCCTGGCATGGGGCAAATAGTATTCTGATACAGTCAAAAAGAAAGATACTCAAATTCCCTCTCCAAAGTTTATTCCTGTAAAATTGCAATAAATACAATAGAGTTGACCATATATGTGGGACTTACACTAAGTAAAGTTTACAGTGGTCAGGTATTTGTTTTTTTTTCATAGAAAAAGTACATTTTAAGTTAGAGAGGTAGCATACAATCCAGTTAAAAAAAAAAAAAAAAAAACACATGGATGTTGCAACTTGAAACTCCCAGACTCAAAGCTTAGCTCTCACTGGCTATGAGTTCTTAAGCAAATTTGATATATGTTTGTAAATTACAGTTTCCTCATCTATAAGAAAGTACAGATAGTAATTCTTATTCCTGTAGAGTCATGAGCTTAAATGGAATAACATATGCTCAGCATAGTTCCTGATGTTGCAAAATCTCAGATAATGGTAAAAATTACCATGAGTCTCATTATTTTTAGCAAGAATTTAAAAATAAATTGACTATTGAAAAGAATATTAATGGAAAGATTTGAATTAACTTTTGAGCTTTAGATATCTAAAACACAGTAATTCTTAATTTTTGCTGGTAAATATTTTTTTCTAATTTATAAATTATCCTCTTGTTGTTATGAGTAGACATAGAATGCCTGAGGTACTCATGTACTAGTGTTAAGTTGATGTAATTAAAAGTCATGAAGGTTGTAATGTCTTCAGTGAATAAATCTACTGTAATGGATTTACTGAGTGGTAACTTAGGCAGGTGAGGTGGAGCTGCAGAAGGTAGATACATGAGGTTGTGGCCTTAGGGACTGTGCATTTGTCTTTGAATACGCTGGCTTGTTTGTTCTCTTTGTTTTCACCCTCCATGAGGTGAGATTAGAGTCCTTTCTCTTTCTCTCTCTTCTCCTTGACACCATGCTCTGAACTCCAAAAGACCCTGGCCACACATGGACCAGGCCCCCAAATCTCTAATAACTGTGAGTAAATAAGTCTTTCTTTCCTCTCTAAGTTGTGTGGTCAGGTGTTTTGGCTTATACCAGTAAGAATGTTGAACAAGACATTGTCATGCTGTCTTTAGCAAATCTGAAGTGTCTGTGAGCTGTATTCCTGTGTATTAACTTATATATGATGGAAAATGCTACTGCATACCTTCAGAGGTGACTAGTAAGCCAGATTGACTTATAAAACTTGTATATGGTACTTTTTTCACCTTATCATCTATCTATTTCAGTCCTGTGATGTAGTTCTAAAAGTCTCAAGTCAGAATATGTGCAGTGCTTAACAACAGAATGCAAAACCTCTTTCATCCCCTTCTAGCTTAATCATTTATTCTCTTTGAAAAACAAAATTCACCTTTTTTTTCCCTCTTGTTGAGTAAGAATATTTCATTTTTATAAAAATCTGCAGTGTTTTCTTACCCTTGAAATGTGTCTATGGAAGAACAACCTGAACAGGGTTTTTTTTTTAAAATATGGTTATTTGTACATTATACAATATAATTTTTTTAAATCCTCAACCAGCTGGAGCTCGAGAGATCTGAATTATGTGCTAACTACTCCGGTTAATTAGAGTGCTATTTAATTTCTGTAATTCACCCTGAGCCTGAATAGTGCAAAATCCATTTGACCTGTATCTTACAGTCATCAACTTGCCACAACTCTCAGACCTTTCTAATGATGAACTGCTCTGACTGGTAATCACCTTTGGGCCTCCTGTTCCTTCTCTTTACAAATTAAAAAGAAGTCTGCAAAAACAGACTGGTGCAAGGTGCACAGCCAATACAGTGTGGCTGTGAGGGTGGAAAACTCTAAGCAGTGCTGAATACTGATGACTAAAAAATGAAGTGAAATTATTTCCAGCCATCCTCCACTCTTTGTGGACTTAGTATTAAAAAAGGAAAAAAGGGAAGCAGGGGAAGCATCAGCCACTGGAATATGAGGACAGTGGGAAGGAATGACCTGGACAGAAAGATGTGGCCAGGTCCTCTCCAGGGCATATATTTGTAGTCTTAAATGATCCTAAGTACAGGCATAGAAGAAACTAGAGGGGGTAATTACTAAAGGGTACACACAGAGAAATCAGCTTGCTTTATGTATTCCAAGCAAGAAAGAGTACTGATTTGGCTTTAGGATGGGACTATTTCATTCATTAAATAATATTTGTTGAGTTGCTACTATATGTTACAGCATATTATAGATGTCAGGGAAAGAGTTTTAATTATAAAGGTTAAGAGATAGAACTTCAGCTTTAATTTTGGGGAGAGGAAGGTTAGGGATTGAACCCAGAACATTCTACCTTTGATCTATACCCCAGCCTATTTTATTTTTAATTTTGAAACTCAGTTTTGCTGAGGCTGACCTCAAATCTACAATTCTCCTGTCTCAGCCTTCTAAGCACTAAGATCACAAGTTGTTTCACACACTCAGATAAAGCTTACTTATCTAGTTGGAGGGAGCTGAGAAGAAGAATGAAGAAATAAAAATAATAAATAAAACTAATCATAATATTATAGGATATCATTCAGGAAGAGTGGGGGGAATTTCTATTGGGGTATTACAAAGGAAAGATCCTCTGGGAAAAAAAAAGTATACCAAAATAAAGCACCAGCCCAGAGGAATAAGCCGGTTTCAAAATACACTAAGTAGGAATGAGCTTGATACATTTAGGGAAAAAGAAAGTTTCTGCAATTGAAGCAGAGTGGGAGAGTGCAGACTAAAAGTTGATGAAGTCAGATAAAAAGGACTGTTTAAGTTGGGGAAGTTTGGATTTTAAATAAGGATTGGTGTGAAAGCAAATGTTATGATAGAAAGTGAGTTTTTAACATATAGAAATTCTTGTGTAGAGTACAGGGGATGAGAAGACACACAGGCAGACCAGTTCATAATTCTTTCCTTCAGTACAAGTACTGAGTCAGGAAGGGGGTGGTTGGATGTACAGCATAGGTGAGAAATGGTGCTCTGCAGGGGACATTAGTCAGAGAAAAACTAAGGCAAAGATGTTATTATCAAGCTGCCTTTACAACATCCATGTAGATAGGTTAGATTGTAAAGCAGCAAAGAATAAATAAACATGACACTCTGGAAATGAAGTGATGCTCTAAGGCATGAGTACAGGTAGATGGAGCCAGGTCATCTGAGCAAGCAAAGCAGTAGACACCAGGAAGAATGAGAAGGTTTGAGGAAAAGCAGGTTTCATCCTTAATGAGAAGCTCAAGAATTCGGAGGTAGCATATGTGAGAAGTGCTGGGGAGGACTCAACCGAGGAAAGAGGGAGAAAGCAGAGCTTTGTGAGGAGGGCTGCTCATCACAGGACTTGTTGATGGATCAGATGTGCAACTCACCATCCCATGACTAGTCCTGGCCACTGCACACTCCTTTCCGCTGCTTCCCCTAGCAGGGTTCTGCCTTATAATCCATTTTTAGTTGACTATTGATTCTGTGACTCTAACATTTCCTTTATACTACCTCTGAATACAGAACCCTTCTTTACTCAGAAGCAAACAAGAAACTGCATCTGCCTTTCAAAGCTCAGCTTTAATCACGTGTCCCATAAAATGGCCCCATACTGCCCCTGCAGAATTTCTTCTGGAATTTGCATAGCATATATTTTGTACCTGTACATAGGGCTTTTAAAACTCTGCCTGGGGTGTTCATATTCCTTTTCTCCTAATATAGTGCAAATACCCTGAGGGTAATCACTAAAAAATGTGGGCTGGGACAACAATAATAACAGCAACAACAATAGCTACCACAAAACAATACTAGAGCAGGAGCACCATCCCCCAAATACTCATTCATATCTGTGGGCTTCCTAGGTGTCAGGGGTGATGCTTAGCTCTTTAACAAGATCACTTCACTTAATATTTCTCAGCTCTTTGGGGGCAAATGACACTGTTGTTCTAATTTAATAGATGCAGAGCCTGAGGCAGAAAAAGAGGTCAAATTTCCAAGCCCAGATGACTATGATATATACAGCCTGTGCATAAGAAGAACTGAATTTTATCTTTCCAAGTCTATGTGGTCTTTCACATCATGGTATGTAGGAGCAGTCACTAGACTGAGGACCAGAGAAAGTCACTACAGAAAGGGAAGAGGCATTTAACTCATTATCGACATTATCAATACCTTCCTTTAAGAACTCCTTTGGCTTCCAAGTCAATTAAGAGTCACAGTTTAGCCTGAATTGTACAGTGTGTATGTGTGTGTGTGTGTGTGTGTGTGTGTGTGTGTGTGTGTTGTCTTCAATTTGCTATGACCCACATAAATGTTTAATTCAGATCTCCTCATGAGGATGGAACACTAAGTTACTAGAATCCAACCCGCATGTGTGCCCAGGGCATGGGGAATCTGGTTGAAGCTGACAGCGTGGAAACTGACAAAAAAGTAAAAGCTGCCATTGGACCATTGGGCAAAAGAAAAGGGACCTAGAGAGGACTTGCCTAAAGGACCCCTCAGAACAGCACAGTATGAAAAGCTGCTGGGTTTTGCCAGTCTCCTATTGCTCAATGAAAGGAGATTTCATTTCTAATTATGGGTGAGCTATTTTTATCATATTCCCCTACAGGGTCACTGCTTCCAATCCTGCACTTATTAATTTGGGAAACATTTTGGAAAATAGTTGAGATTAAGACTGATGGGTGCTATTTTAAACTCTGCTCCAAAGAGGGAAGCTGAAATAAGCAAGTCAGAGCATCCTTTGGTAAGTTGACAGGTGGTGAAATGTAGCAAAAAGGAATTAAGCTCCAGGCCAAAATTAAGTCTTATAAAGCATCCTAGCTTTATAACCATTTCTATGGCTGTGAAACCTAGTTCTGTTAGCATGGGGATATTTAGTTGCTAGAGGAATTCTATTTGAATGCCTCTAAATTACAATACCAGTCAGTGGAAGTCTGAAATAGCTTGTCTGGTTTTTATAAAAGCAGTTAAAGTTTGTCTTTTCTTTTGCCTGGTCTGGGTCTTCAGCATCTTATATATATGTTCCAATAGTCTCTGAACCAACTTCTCCAACAGCTGGCCCTCCTTATATCTACTTCATTCTCTAAGCAAAGACCAAATAATTCTTTATAAAACACCTTGCACCATGCCATTTATTCTTTTTCTTTGCTTAGGAATATATACTTTGTCTCTGATGTCCATGGAGTAAGTGTGATATGATTGAGCTTGACACTGAACTGGCCCTCCTCTATATATTCAACTTGAATAGTCCTGCCGAGTCCAGATTCTTCCCTGTCACATAAACACACAGACTTAGCATTACTTCTTATCTCTTCTTATTTTTATTTTTGTGTGTTTCTAAAATATGTTTAAATTACCTTTTTAATAAACCTCTTCCAAATAACTCTCTACTCTTTTATTGAAATACCATTTCAATATTGGCATTCAGCACAGCACAAACTACATACATCTAACATCCTTAAAGTATTGCTTTGCAATTACACTAAATATTTTTCATGTGCATGTATTATCTCAATTAAATCTTAAATTCCTTGATGGAACATATAAAATTTTTGTGTCTTATATATTCTAACAATGTGTTAGGCAAGCAGCAAGTGTTTAGTGCAAGCAGCAATGTGTTAAAGGAAATGAAAATGTTCTTGTAGATTAGAAAAGAAAATACCGGATGAGAAAACCATAAAGCAGGTTATAATCTGAACTTTTGTACTTATTGGTTATATTGTCTCAAGCAAGACCCAGTTTGCAAATTTTTAAAATGAGATAACAATAGTGTCTTCACTGGTTCTTATAAAAACATGATATGATTATATACAATTTTTTCTTTAAAGCCAGGTGTGGTGGCGCACGCTTGTAATCCCAGAATATGGGAGGCTGAGACAGGAGGATGGTGGTTTGGGGACAGCCTTAGCTACTCCCTAGTGAGGCCCTTTGCAACACAATGAGACCCTGTTTCAAAATAAAGAATTAAAGCTAGGCATGGTGGCCAATGCTTGTAATCCCTATGCTTGGGAGGTGGAGACAGGAGGATCACGCAGGTTCGAAGAAAGCCATGCTGGCTTAAGAGATCCTGTTTCAAAAAAAAAAAAAAAGTATAAAGTAGGTCTGGGAGTGTAGCCCAGAGGTAGAAGGGCTTCCAGGAACTGCAGTACCACCAAAAAAAAAAATAAATAAAAAAAATAAAAATAAAAAATAGGGCTGGGGGTGTAGCTCAGAGGTAGAATGCCCCTGGGTTCCAGCCCTAGTACCACAAATTTTTCTTTTCTTTATGAAAGAAGAATTTTCTATATTTACATTTTATGTCTTGCTTAGGAGCAAATTTCCCTCCAGTTCATAGGTATTTTTCCTAGGTTAATAGAATGAAAATGGGTGAAAAATGGCTAAAACTATTATAAAAAGCAAATTATAATATAATCAAACAAAAGAATGATACATAAGCGTCACTGGAAACTATATTCAAAATAACTTAAAATTGAAAACACACTGAAGATCTATCTATTAACAGGTTCATCAATTACCAACTTGCGGCATAATCTTCCATTGTAATACTACATAGGAATTAAAACATGAATGAGCAAAAACAAATCGTAGAAGAATGAACCTCAAAAGTATTATCCTGAACAAAAGAAGCCACACCCAAAAATGTATGTGGCATATGCTTCCATCGAGGTAAGTCCTAGAGAAGATAATTCCAATCTATAGTGCCAGAGAAGCAAAGAAGCAGTTGCCTGTTGCCAAGGTGTGAGCTGGGACCAACTGAAATGGGGCACAAAAGACTTTCTGGGGTGCCTGAGATGATCTATACCTCGTCAGGGGGATTGCATGGTGCATATGGTGTGTGTGTTTGTGTGTCTATGTGCATGCATTTTATTGTATGCAAATTCTAATTTTACCTCAGTGTCTTGCAAACAAACATTTGAAATCTCAGTATATGTCTTCAAGTAATTCTTGCAGAGAAATGAAAAGCAAATGTTAAGTATTATATATGAACTTACTTCGAAAAGTCAGAAAAGGAACAGAGTTATTTCTCCCTTTGAAATATCACTGAGAACAGCCACCAGTAAGGCTGTGACTTTGGCAGTGAAGAAAGCAAAGCAAGATGGCATTTGTTCATGGGCCTTTGAGATCAAATACATCTGCACAGATCAGGGGCATTACTGTTTTCTTATGAATTTCTTGATGAATTAAAATTCATTTATTTTCAGAGTCAAAAGAAAAAAAATATCATTATGTCATCAAAAACAATAGTATCTATTTTAGGCAAGACTTCAATCAGCTATAAAATGACCAACCCCCATTCTGCAGAATCACATTTCTATGCACTCAAAAAAAATTTTCAGCAAATCTGACAACTGTACAGCTTCTGCATTCTCCAATTATCTCCTTTCAGAGCCAGAACACACAAACACTTTCTTGCATTTAATTAAGTATTGCAATTCCAGATTATCTTTGATTAATGAAGAGCGATATGGCGTATAGCTAGAATTATGTGATTATTTCACAATTGATCTTTAATTATTCCATCTGATAATAATTTCACTAATTTTTCATAATGTTCTCATCTAGCTTCTTATAAATGAGCTATAACAATTAATAAATTTCATTAATTTTTCTTGAAAATGATTTGAAGTTGTAGAGAGAACTCTTAACCTTCAAAAACTGTTTTAAAATTTTTAATTAAAGGACAAACTATCATATGGAAAACAGCATAATTTGTTCACATACAGCAAGTAACATAAACACTCAGACATTCCCTTCTCTTTTTATACCTCCAAGCTACACCCCCATCCCTATCTTTTAATCTTATTTATTTTTTATTTTTTTTGTGTGTGGTACTGGGGATGGAAACCAGGGGCATTCTACCTTTGAACAACACCCCCCAGTCCTATTTTGTAATTCTTTATTTTGAACAGGGTCTCACTGAGTTGCAAAGGATCTCACTAAGTAGCTGAGACTACCCTCAAACTGTAATCCTCCTATATCAGCCTCCTAAATGCTGGGATTACAAGCGTGCGCCACCACACAGGGGTTCCTTATTGCATCTGTTAACAGCTTAGACTTCAGTGTCCACCAGTTGTTAGTTTTATCCCAACTTCACCACTTTCTGTGTGACTGTGGCCAATTTATTTAACCTCTCTTAACTATTTAAACATTGTCAGTAAGATAGAGACTGAGCTTTCAATGGGAAATAGATGGTGTTTTAAGGCAGGGTTTGAGCCAGTCAGAGGAAGTGGAGGACAAGACAAAATCAGAGATTTTGGGGTCTCCACTTTCACTTAATCATACTGAATACTGCCAGGGAAACTGAGAGGGGACTGTCTGTAAGGCTGTAGGAAAACCACAGACATCATGAGAGCCAAAAAGAAGGAAGAGGTTCAAAAAAAGTTCATCATGTACTAAATATCTCGATGAACACTTAACATTCATTGTTCCACTTTTTGCCATCAAAATACACCTTCAGAGATTAGATAGTGTCATCACCATTCTAAGAATCGAAGAAAAATAAACCTATCAAGGACATACAGCTAATGAAGGTCAGGACATGACTTCAAAAGCTATCTGATTTGAAATCTGTTTGCAGAAATGAAATCAAGCACCCATATCCTTCTTCCTAATGCCTGGTCATAGTATGTGTTCAGTAAATGAAAAGTTGTATTGCCTATTTCTAGATTATAAACTCAACTGGTCCTTTTAAGCTGTTATCAAGTTGCTATGCAGACTGAAACTGTGTATGCACTGATGGTGGCCAAGGCAGGGGGACAATAAGGTGACCCTGACACCACCTAACTATAGAATCTAATCTTCAAGCAGCTGGGACTTTTGGACACTGTTTGAACTGCAGGAGATCAGGAAGGGACACAGCGGGACTAATGACTGTTGATGAACTTACCCCTTTGTGCTGAGTTTCATGCTAATGATATTTAGAGGGCATGCCGTCAAAGTTTTTGAAAAATACATTGTCATTAATTAATATTTAGAAACTCATGCATTATTTCTGAATGCAGTAATTTGACATTTAAAATACAGATATGTACCATTTATTAAGGAATCCAGTGTGTTAGTCAATGTGCTATGTGTTCAGTGTATATTCCATGTCACTGGGAAAGAAACATCATTTTTCTCATATTCTGCTGGAAAACTCTGGGATTTAAAGATTGTGAATGCTTTGATAAAAGTTATGCCACTTGAAAATGGCCAAAGCAAGACTAAAACTTACTCCAGAGTTAACAGTATACTGTGTGTGTGTGTGTGTGTGTGTGTGTGTGTGTGTGTGTGTGTGTGTTGTCCAGAGCAAAACATTAACTTGGAGAGCAATGTACAAGGTTATTGGGCACCAAAAGTGGTTATTATTAACTATTTTTGAAGCAGCTAAAATAATCCTTAAAACTGATAATTATTGGAGAAGAGAATCCTTTGTTAAAATTGCTATATGCCTTACATCCTCCTACAGCACGGAACACTAGACAAGGGTTCACATTTGGTTGATAGCATAAGGCATCCATTCTATTCATCAGTCATAGTACTCTTTCACAGGTGTGAGACCCAGTGGGTTGCAGGTTAAATGAATACAACCCCTGCACCAAGAATTTATTTTCAGGGAAAAAAAAATCCTTTAGTCTTAGCTGGCTTTATTTAGAACATTTGCATTTTTCTTTAAAAGAAAAATGGAGAGAAAAGGGTGTTCACATGTCAGACGTATAACACAGCCAACTTTTTACAAAATATATTAAGGAACCAAAGCTCAAAATATCAATCTCTCAAGCAATTTCCTCCTCCTCTGGAAAATGACCTTGTACAGTGGCACTGTCTTTCTTCTTTGTCTTGGCAACAGTAGGCAGAGTATAGTTTTCTATTCCTGCACAAGTGACTCCAGGAGGAAAACTACACCTGCAGGTCTGTCTGACCCACTCACCATATGCCCACCAGTGCGGGCAGAGTGAAGAAAATCCAGCTTCATTTCAAGAGAAGTTAAAAGAGAGGCCATTTAGACCCCTGCACAGTGCTTACAGCCAGAAGTTGAGAACATGGAACAGAAACGTATGTTTGCAATTTCGACAAACATATCACACACACACACACACACACACACACACACACACACACACAAACATACACACATTTGAACTTTAAAGTTATATTGAATTTGAACATTCTTTTGGTACAGTATCTCAAAAATCTGATTAAGATTCTGGGGCTATAATAAAATGAAAGTAAAACAAAATGATCACCTATACAGTCCCTTTTAGGTCACACAGAAGAGATTAGCTTTGTTCTCTGCAGATAATTTTGCTGTTCTGAAAGGGTTCTTCATGGGATATACCAAAAGATCAGTGAATTGGCCAGAATAATATAACACTATTACTTTTTTATATTATAAAGTTGAGTGATAATAATATACCTCCCTATAACCTATCACTTTTATGGAAAACTAGGATGAATGAAAGATTAACTGAGGCCCAACCTATAGTTGAAAATAAAACATACATTTAATTGGTCATGTAAAACTGTTAAAAGAGTTGGCTATGAGCACAAGTATTTGCTCTGAACTAACCATAAAGTAGTTTTGTGGTTCTATGAGTAATTGATTTCTTTTAGTCTTATTTAGCTTTCTATCATGTCTCATTTAAAAGCTCCACAGTTAACAGATGAATAGTGTTCACCTAATTACTATTATTTATACACATGTTTAATCCTCCTTTTCTTCTCCCACCTTTCATTATTTTTTTCCATCATATTTCTCATCTTTTTTTTCTCTGTATTTTCTAACCTTTGTCAATTATATGCTGGTAGGTACATTACCCGAATTTCTTAAAGACACATTCGGAATTTATTTTCTTTGGGATGCATTTTAAGATTTTCTTTACATCATTACTATCCACTTGGGGAAACACATTTCAGCTTTTATTTTCTATGGTTTAGGTTACAACTTGTAGATCTACTATTGGATAGTTCAGCTTCCACTGCAGTAGAATAAATGACTTCATGTCATTCCCAATTAGGTCCTCCCATCATCTGTCCTGATTAGCACAAAGGAGAATTAGGTGAAAATGTTGATTCATGTTTTCAGAAGCTAAGGTGGAAATCAGGGGCTGGCTGATTCTTTCATTAAATGCCCCAGCACCTGTTCCCGCTGCAGATCTGTCTGGTGATGGATGTCCCTTTAATGTGGCATCCAGAAGCCCTGAGGGGCTGTGGATACTTAAGTGGCTTGTTAGAGAGCTGCTCTCTCTCTTCTGTCCTTGCAGCTAGTATTCTTCTCCACACATCTAACTGGTGTGCCCTCTGGCCTCTCCATGGCAGCTCCTGATACCTGTAGCCTCTCTCTCCCAATCCTCTTCAGTGCCCTCCCTTCTGAGCTTGTTCCATGGTTCTCCTATGACTCTCAACATTTTGCTGAGCAACTTCACTTTCATAGCAGCAACAGGATGCCCCAACGCCTTTCTTTTAGTCATTCTAGCACCAGGATTATTTCTAAGAGTTGGGTCTTGGCACCTCAGATCTACAGGCTTATTCAATGGGGAAGCCATATTCTCGTGATGCAGAGCTCAGCTTGTGAATCAGAATCTTGACTCCACATTCCAGCAGGATGGCCTAGGATAGGCTGCTTTGTGTCAGTGAGACTCAGTTTCTCCCTCTGAGAATTGCAGGCAGTAAGAATAGTACTAACCTCAAAGACTTGCCATGATGATTCATGGTAGTTTTATACACCAAAGTATTTAGAACAGCAACTGTGACAAAGTAAGCATTCAGTCCATCTTAAATATTTGAAATTGTATTGTATACTATTTAAAATATTATTTTTCTTTAGTTCAAAAAATAGTTGTTGTGTGTGTGTGTGTGTGTGTGTGTGTGTGTGTGTGTGTGTTACTGGGATTAAACTTAGGGCATTCTACCTCTGAGCTTAACCGTTAGCCCTTTTAATTTTTTATTTTGTGACAGGGTCTTGCTATGTTGGTAAGGGTCTCTCTCTCCTTTTGAGGCTGGTTTTGAGCCTGCAATCATCCTCTCTCAGCTTCCCAAATTGGAATTACAGGTGCATGGCACTATGCCCTGTACCAAGAAGTAATTTTAAAAGACATGTGCAGGATTTAGTTTCCTGATGATGCTTGATATGTTTTAGATATGTTGGGTGTTCTGTAAGTTTCATGATAATTTTTCATTGTATTATTTTTACTTTTTCATTGCCCCCAAAGAACAGTGAACGCATGCTTACACACATGCACACACATGTACACACATCCACAGTTGGTTATTCTAGCTCTGCAGATGCTACCCTGCTCATTTAAATCAGAATGATTGCATGCATCTGCGAAGCAGAATAGACACATAAGCTGGTTGACATAATAAACAAGAGGTTCCTTGAGATTCGTGTTTGGAAGCTCCGTGAACTTGAATTCAGTTTTTATTTTTCCTTCCAATGCCATAAAAATTATACCTGCCATTTATGAACATGAAGGAATTTGATCACACCTTACATTCATTTTAGATGAATGCTAATAAAAAACATACACTCCTTTATAAGTGCTAAAAATGAAGTAAGGGCAAAGACATATCAAGAAAGAAAGCAGCATGGGGGTAATTCTGTTAAGAGTGGCTTAAAAGCTTGTATTGTACTACTGCTGAGGAAGTAGGGGGAGGCTGCTGCCAAGCACATTTCTGAAATGACAATTGTTTAAACTACAAAAAGCAAGACAGCTCCATGTGAATATCTTAAAGCCTCAAGGTCACTTATAAAGCAGAACCAGGTGGCGAAACACTGGAGAGAAAAACACGGCCCTGTCTTGACACTGGTGACCCTCTGGGAAGAGACACTAATATTTCCAAAGGCAGTTTTCCTTCTGTCTGGATTAATGCAAAAATTTCAAGAAGCAGAGAGAGTTAGGGATGATATTTTGGTTACTATGACACTGTCCACCTGATTATCTTTCTGGGGGCTTTGTATCAGAATAACTCATATTCCAAGACCCCAAATAAATAGAACAGAATTTGAACTATCCTAAGGCTGGGGTCCAGTTCTTGTAGTCTGGAAATGTTTCCCAGGTGTTCTTAACACACACCTCTTTTTAGGGTCACAGATCTAATCATATAAATTTCACAGATGAGGTAAATAAAGACCTAGAATGTTAGGATCAAGGAAAAGAGAATTAAAATTCTCTGATCATTTATAGAATGCACAGAGAGATAAAGCAGAATGATGATAAAGACCATGGGTTCAAATCCCACTGCAACTAATTACTCCCCTTATAGCCTTGGGCATGTTAACCTTTTGCTGCTTTTTTCTTCTCTGAGCAGGGGTTTGTTCATTTTGTTTGGCACACAAGGTTATTGTGAGAATTAGTGAAGAGATGTAAGTATGAAAAGCAGAGCTTCACAAGGAAAAATACTCAATAAACAATAGATGAACATATTAGATAACACCCTGTCCTAAAAATTTGCTATGATCTGGAAGTATGCCCCAAAAGCTCGTGTGTTAAAAGTTTGGTTTTCAGCCTGTGGTGTTACTGAGATATAGTAAAACTTTTAAGAGGTGGAGCCTAATGAGAGGAGGTTAGGTTACTGGGTACCTGCCTTTTCTACTTTCTGGCCACCATGCGGTGACATATTTGATCCTGTGCCAACTTCTTCACCACTGGCTCAAAGCAACAGGCCAACTGAGCAAGGACTGAGGCCTCCAAGACCATGAGCCAAAAACTCCTTCCAAGTTGTTCATCTCAGGTATTTCATTATAAGGATGAAAAGCTGAGTGATATGGACCTAATTTTTTATATTATTTAATTCCCATATCAACTTTGAATAAGTCAATATATCCCCATTTCACAGGTAGACAGATGCAGAAATCTTAAGTAACCTTTTCAGAGCCCAGTCACCAGAGTCATTCAAATCCATCTATCAGTAACTCTTAAAGAGCCAGTTTTATGATAGGAAAGTCACTTCTCCTATGAAAAGCACATTCAGTTTTTAATTTGGGGGACCACTAAAAAATACAAAGGAGTCAAGGTCTTTAAAAGTTAGAGAGCAACGTCTCTCCCAGGTAAATGAGAATGATCTATTTTGTTTTTACATCCTAGTTTTAAAGTGACACATGCTGAAATGAGTGTATCTAAAAAGACTACATTCTCTTAGGCACATATTATTGTTCTTGGCATACAATGCATGTGTAATTGTCATTGTTTTGGAAAAGAGGAGGGGAAGAACATAATCCTTACAAGTGTAATATAACTGCTGCCATCTGCCTTTGGGTGAAATTCTGTAAGGTTATTTTGAGCTGGATTCTGTACGGACTGAGAAATCTGCCATTGCACCTACCACACAGCAGTACCAGAACCATGATGGCAGCCAAAGCATAAGAGAGTGCCCTTTCACATTGCAGCTGCTTGACTGGGCCTCCGTCACGTTACCTCTCTCTTTCTCCCTCAGAAGCCTCAAGGGCAATAGGTATCCAGGTGATATGGTGCAGGTTTTTATCATAAGAAAGTAAAGACAATTAATATATGAATGTCTTAAATCCAACCTGGAGTCCAGAGGGAGACTTCATCCATGAGAAACAAGCCTCCTCTGCAAACCATCTGCAGAATAACCACATGACAAGCCCAGTGGTGATCTCCTAGTTGCCAATAAAACAGGCTTAGAAGCTTCCCAAGGAGACAAATGTTTCTGAAAAATATCATCCGCCGCTTAGCATATGGGTCTGCAAACGCTGCCCAAACAGAAGGATGAAGGGAGGTAGGATGGAGTTGGAGAGGAGAGATATTTCTCCTCCTTGCTTTTGTTATAATAAAGAGCTGCTTTTCTTTCCACGACTCTCCTTCACAGAGACTTAGAGATCTAGAAAAATGCCCAGTCATTCTAACTGATATTGGTGTTGACTGTTATTCTCTCCAGTGCTCAGAGGAACTCGATTTGTTCAGGAAGATGCAGGTCTTGATTTTTTGATTTTTGGTATTATTTTACATTTTGGTAGCTTGACATCTTCTCCTGCTGAAACAAATCGGGAGATGCCAATAGAGGAGTTGGCAGAGATCTTTTACATTTGTCTCTTCCCATTCTCTCCATTCTGCAACTTGATACCAAGGCAGCCCTTCCCTTCCACGTTGCATGGATGTGGGATTGTGAGACCAGAAGGTCTAATCTGCAGGGCAGAGCAGCATCATTCATTAGCCTGCTGTGCACCCCATGGCTGGTGAGGCAGGGAACTCACAAGTTTGGAAGGGCATCTGACTGGAACCTCCTTGGCCAGAGGTACTGAGAAGAAGGGATGTCTTCCCGGCAAAAAAAAGTACCAATGTCATCACATTCTTTCCCTTCCTCTTCCAGGTCCCACCTTTTTTTTTTTTTTTCTGCTTTGGAAGAAAAAAATGATAGCATACAATATAACCAAAAAGGTGAGAAAAAACACATTTCTCCCTAAGATCTATTACAACAGAAGACAACATGTCCAGAAGTAGAAATCTGAATAACCACATCCAGTTTTGCCAAATGCTTCCTATGAATGACAATTAATTGGGTTTCTAATAAACTCCAGAGATAAAAGGAAGCCCTGTGGGATGAATAATAAGAATTCAAATGAATTGTTCACAAGCCCACCCAAACACTCAGCATAAAGATGTTTTACTTAGGTGGAATGTCAAAGATTTGCTTAAACTTTTCAATAAATAAAGGAAAAAATAACTGTCTATACTCATCTGACAAAGGAGGAACAGCTAAAGTTAGAATGATAATATTCCAATACATATGTCATAGAAAAATAACCATTATAATCCCTAGTGATTAGAGAATATTTCATCATGTGGAGGTCTTTAACCTAGAATCAGGACCAGGGTAAGACACAGTATCAGGAATAATGTAGGTCAGGTCAGCTCAAGTGACTACATTAGTCAAAATGTAGGTGCTCAAAGTGATGAAGGGGATTTTATAGAAGAGAAGGATACAGAAAAAGTGGATTTCACAATCCCTTTCTTTACAGGTGATCACAGTCTGATGCAAGACTAGACAAGACTAAAACAAAAGACAATTAGGGAATGAAATAGGATCAAACACAGTTAGGTGCAAACTTACATGAGACACAAGTGCCATTTGTATTGAAAGTGAAGAAAAAAAATCAATGTAGTCTACAATTCTTAGGCAAAGCCCTGTAGAGGTGGAACTTGAGTGGAATCTGGAAATTCTGACAGAATTTTAGTGAAAAAATGTTAGGGCAAAGATTTCAGATGAGAGAAAGCTCATGAGCAAAGACAATTTAAGTGGAAAGAAGGAAGGTGAGTAGGATTAATAAAACAGAAAAAGATAAAAGCATATGATACTCAAAAAGAAGAATGGTGAATGATTAGGATAGATTAACTGGTCTGATCATTTAAGTAAATCTGTATCATTTGGGTTTTTAGCCAATAGGCTCTCTGAAGTCTTTTAATAATGTTGATATATGTGCAAGGTCCTGGTTTGATCCCTAGGTCCACAAAGGTAATATTAATATTAGTACTAATAACTTTTTATTATGGAGTTCTTTTGTATTGAGGGTTAGACTCAAGAGCATTCTACCTCTGAGTTAGGACTCAGCCCTACTTAATTTTGCTTTTTGAAACAGGGTGTTGCTAAGTTGTGGAGGGCCTCACTAAGTTGCTGAGGCTGGCTTCAAATCTGAGATTCCCCTGTCTCTGCCTCTCAAGTCCTAGAATTAGACATGTGCCTCCACACCCAGGCTACTATTGAGTAGTGCTTAGTAGATAGATCCTCTGAGCAATTTGTGTACAGGATTTTATATACTTTTTCAGTAACCTCGTGTGATAGAAATCATTATCATTTCTATCTTATGATAGTGTTGAAAATTCAAGAAAATTCAGAAAATTGTCCAGGTTTATATAATGGTTTGAATCAGAGCTGTATGGTATCAGACCTTTAGTTCCTTAGTTCCTTAGTCTCTTGCCATAGCCTCTTTAGTAAAAGAATGGAGAGATGAAATCTAGTCTTTTCCATATTAGTAGTAGATGAAAAAGCATTAATTGATTTCCAGCATAGTCATAATTATGAAACTCCTACTAGATCAGGGTAGTTTGCTAGTTGTTCTTATAATAACTTATGTCAACTACTACTGCAGGTGGATATTCTTTCTTTTTCTCTCTTTCACACACAAACACACTCACACACTCTGAATAACAATTAAAGAATTAAACTAAGGTCCATAGAAACTAGATAAACTATACCTAAGGTTATGCATTTGCAGAACCAGGATTCATTTACAAACAGAATTCATATCTAAATTAACCTATCTCCTAAAACACAGTTTGGCAAACCACACTCTAGAAGCCAAATTTGGTCCACAGCTGGTTTTTGTATGGCCCAATGAATTAAAATAATTTAAGTAGTTGAGAAAAGTTTTTAAGAAAGAAGATTTCATGAAACATGAGCACTGTATGAATTCCAGGGACTGTGCCCATAAATTACACCATTGTAACACTACACTGTGTGTTTTCTGTGGCCTGTGGCTGCCTTCACACTGCAATCACAAGGCTTATTGATTGCAACAGAGACTGTCTACTATGCAAAGTCCCACATATTTTCTACCTGGCTCTTAAGTTTTCTAGCCTTGTGCTAAATCATTAACATTCTTCCCTTCATGCTAGCTTCTCATTGTGTTGCACTATCCCTATAACACACTCATATAACAGAATTAAAAAAAAAATTACAAAAAGGTAGGTCAGGGTCTGGAACATCCCAGCAATTAAAGGATATTCCTTCATCACTTTTAACTTATGGTTTGTAATAATGGGCATGTGGAAGGCTATTGTCTTCGAGGCTGGAGACCTGAAACTCAAATGCAGAATGGTGAAAAAATGTGTTATCTGGAATGACTTAGGTAGATTTTTTTCTGGAAAAAGAAAAATGAAAAGTAGAGCAGAGACAAGAAGACCACTTGGCTGGTCAGGGGTTGAAATCATAAGCTGCTAGGATGTTTGTGACAAGGTACTTGCAATCTTCATCTGAGTCATCCAACCAACTGCTTCTCTTGGAGAACTTTTGGAAAAAATCAAAATGAATGTCCTAATATATTTTAACGCAACCAGAACTATATATTTGACTACTGGGGCTCAAACATTGACCAAGTAACAAAGATTTAACCCAGATAGAGCAGCCCTTTAGCTGTTAACATTAACCCAGACATCAAGAAAGCCATTCTCAAAATTTCATTTTCATGTGCTACTCCTTTTGTGAAAAACCTTGACCCAAAACTATGCAATACAAACTCTTCATTCCAGAATTTTATGCCTTGATGTTCAGAGACAACTGCTGTCAATGTTTTAATCATGATCAATGTAGCAAGACTGGATATATCTATCAATTTTGTGTCCACTGTATCTTATGATTTCAACAATTAAGGCAGAGACTGGACAATGTGTGTATCTCACTGTGGCAAGGAAAGTAAATGTAGCAAGGTTCTGACACTTAACCCACTAATTATCAACCACAAATTATGAAGTGTCTGACCCTCCAGCCCCTGGTATTTTTCAGCTAGGAAATCCAAACAATGACAGTATATTTAAAGAAAAATACTGCTGCCTGGTTTTTAAGAATCTGATCCTGAAAAGTCTTTTTTTTTTTTTTTTTTGCTTTCTTTTTTTGAGCTAATATGTCACATTCTGAAGGTTGTGTCGACCATAAAGGTGATATGTCAAAGTGACAATCAGTTTACTAAGGTAAAAATAAATGTCTTCTCTCCTCAAATACAGTTTGTTTAACCTAATTTTAAAATATAAACCACCGAAAGCAGACAGAAGAGAAATTTGGGCATTATCAGCTGTACACATTTGAGTACCACTATCCACTATCTAAAACAGCACACACCAAAAGCTTTTTTTTTTTTTTTTTTTTTTGGTGGTACTGGGGGTTGAACCCAGAGGCTTTCTACCTCCGGGCTATACTCCCAGACCTATTTTATATTTTATTTGGAAACAGGGTCTCACACTAAGTTGCTGAGAGCCTCGCTAAGTAGCTGAGGCTGGCTTCGAACCTCCGCGATCCTTCTGTCTCAGCCTCCCAAGCGCGGGGATTACAAGCATGCGCCACCACACCTTTCTTTGCCAAAAGCTTTTAAGAAGGTGCTGTGGTTTTTTTTTTTTTTTTTTTTTTTTTTCTATAGGGTCAGTCTGCCAGGTACTTATTACCTGGGAGTTTTGGACTATAGTCTCACTTTTTATTTTCTGTGCTAGTAAAAGTGAAGGGATGTGCCCCATGCCCAACCCTACTTTCTGGTCTAAGTGAAATTTTTCTGGTGTTAACTCATGCCCCAGCTTCTTTGTGGGCTTGAGAGCCTAAATGTTCTTCCACATCAGGTCATCTTTTCATTTTAAGGCTCCTATTAGACAGAGTCAAAAGAGCAGTCTCCATAGAGGTTGATGGGAAGAATTGAAGAGAATTTGAGAAAAAAGGGACAGTGGAGTATTGTATGTATTTGAAAAAGGCTAAGGATAAAATGTTGGGCTTGGCCAAACAAATAGCCTGTATCAGGACTTCTTTATCCAGCCCACCTCTCTTGGTCCCAGATAGAATGGGATTGGGAAGTTATTTATATTAAAATATCAGCGACATTCTTCAGAGACCTAGAAAAATCAATCATGAAATTTATATGGAGAAAGAAAAGACCCAGAATAGCCAAAGCAATTCTCAGCAATAAGAAACATGCAGGAGGCATCACAATCCCAGACTTCAAATTATGCTATAGAGCAATAGTAGTAAAAACAGCATGGTACTGGCACAATAACAGATATACTGAACAGTGGATTAGAATAGAAGATACAGAAACAAACCCACACATCTTTAGCCAATTAATCTATGACAAAGGGGCCAAACTCATACGCTGGAGAAAAACCAGCCTTTTCAACAAATGGTGCTGGGAGAATTGGCTATCCATTTGTAAAAAGATGAATCTAAACCCCTATATCTCACCATGCACAGGAATCAACTGAAGATGGATCAAAGACTTAGAAATTATACCTGAGACTGTGAAGTTAGTAGAGGAGAGCATAGGTTCAACACTACAACATATTGGCACAGGCAGTAACTTTCTCAACAAAACCTCCAAAGCTCAGGAAATAAAAGCAAGAATAAACAAGTGGGATAACATCAAACTAAAAAGTTTCTTCTCATCAAAGGAAACTATCAATAACCTAAAGAGGAAGCCTACAGAATGGGAAAGGATCTTTACCAGCCACCACTCTGATAGGGGGCTAATATCCAGAATATACAAAGAGCTCAAAAGACTCTACACTAGCAAAACAAACAACCCAATCAAGAAATGGGCAAATGAACTAAATAGACACTTCACAAAAGAAGAGATACGAAGGGCCAATAGATACATGAAAAGATGTTCTACATCATTGGCCATCAGGGAGATGCAAATCAAAACTACACTGAGATTCCATCTAATCCCAGTCAGAGTGGCAAGCATAAAGAAATCAAATAACAAATGCTGGCAAGGATGTGGGGAAAGAGAAACTCTTTTACACTGTTGGTGGGAGTGCAAACTAGTTCAGCCACTATGGAGATCTGTATGGAGATTCCAAAGAAAGCTAGGAATAGATCCACCATATGATCCAGCTCTACCACTCCTGGGTATTTTTACAAAGGGGTTGAAAACAGAGAACTATAGCAACCTATGCATATATGCATACCTATGCATACCTATATGCATACCTATGTTCATAGCAGCGCAATTTGTAATAGCCAAAATATGGAACCAATCCAGGTCCCCATCAACAGATGAATGGATTGCAAAACTCTGGGAAATACACACAATGGAATTCTACTCAGCCATAAAGAAGAACAAAATCATACCTTTTGCAAGAAGATGGAAAGTCCTGGAGAGCATTATGTTAAGCGAGACCAGCCAAGCACAGAAGGAGAAGGTACATATGTTTCCTCTAATATGCCCAAACTAGGGAATCCAGAGGATACCAGTGGTACTCTAGATAATGGAGGGGAAATACCAGCAAAGCTTGAATGGAAAGATAGAGGAGGAGGAAGACTGAACTTTATAATGAGGGACCACAACTGAATGTAAAATTATGAATATGGCATGATTACCTGGGGCAATCATTGTTTTATTGCTGGGAGGGGGGAAGGGAAAACAGGGGCGGAGGGGGGAGAGGGCATCAAGTATAGTTTAAATGTATATACCATTTATGTTCAATAAAAAATAAAATTAATAAAATAAAATAAATAAAAAATAAAAATAAACAATAACTAAAAAAGTATAACTGCCAGCATTTAGAAATTGGAGATAAATTTTTATATTTAAAAAGGATATTCATACTAAGAAACTTAGAAAGCTGTGTGCTTGAGACACTAAAAAAGAAAATATCTAAAACATGAGAGGAGGAAAATATATGTATTATTCTACAGTTAGTGATACAATGCTGTGGAATTTGTCTTCAAAACTAGTTAGTTTTCATAGTAGATCATTAAACAGGCAGCTCTTAGAAAAGAGATTATCATTGTCAACTAGCCTAAATTTACTCTAAACAAACAAATCATGACAAAAAAATCTAATTTCCTTTGGCATAAAGGGTTACTAGATTGATTGGCCAGTTAAGCATTGTGGAGATTCTATATCTGGATTTCAATTCAACAAATGACAAAGACTCCCATGTTATACTGGTCAGACTAGATAAAAGGGTGGAAGATCAGCTGGCACGCTTTTGGCACATGACACAAGCCTAATGCCAACTGGCTAAAGCAGAAGAATTCTTATTACGATTCATGTAACAGAAGAGTCTAGACCTAGCTTTCCCTCTGGGTCAGACTCAGAACATGCAGTGAGATTTCATCTTTCTTTTTCTTTTGCCTACACTTTAATCTCCATCGCCTGCATGCCTGTTAAGCCTCTGCATGTTGTGGTTTCCTGCAATCCCATTCTTGCATCTTCCCAGTTTTAATTCCAATAAGAGTCTTTCTTCCTGAAAATTCTACAAAGATCATGAACTTAAATATCAAAGACTTAGATTATGTGTCCAATACACTTTAGCCAGGGGAAGCTGATACTCTTCATCCACATTTGGTCATCTGACAGGCTGAGAACTCGTGTGGTTTCACCTCTCAAAATTATAGAGGAAGAATAAAGAGTGATAATTCCTTAAGGAAAATATTGCCAGAAGAAACAAGGGTGAATGTTGGACAGCAAAACAACAAATGTCTACTCCATATTGTTAACCATGGCAGGGGGTTGTTGATGAATCATTATATTACCATGGAGAAATTTTTGACATACATTTCAGGGATCTACCTTCTGTTTGGTATTATACTGAAATCACTGAAAAGAAGTTTTTAATACTTTCAGTTGATACAAGAGTTCACTTAACATTTCAGTGCCTTTTGATGTTCAAAGTCTTAAGTATGTCTCAAAATATGTCAAATTTGACATATTAGATTCTTGAGTCAACATCAAGATGATGCAAGTTTACATGTATACAGATTTAAATTGATGTTCAAAAACCAATTGCATTAACAGAGGATAGGGGAATTTGGTATGATAATAGTTAATTTAAAAAATCATAAATTTGAGTTAACCACAAGGTTAGTTCAAAAGTTTCTGCTAATTTCACTTAACATAATGTTTGGGGGTTATATGTTTTCCTTCATAGTGTAGGGAGTAATCAGGATACCAAGGGTTTTCAGATAATGGACGAGAAACTCTAGTGGAGCAGGGAGGTAGTCTAAAAGAAACCAGAATTGGGGGAGAGAAGGTGTCAGAATTAGTGGGGAGGTGTAGAGGGAGAATCAATGAAGGAGTCATTTCCAGTGGTATTATGTGCATAGATGAGAATATCAACCTCAATCTCAATACCTGTATGGGGAAGTGAGGGAATGTGGGGGAAGTTGAGGGGAAAGCCCACCCAGTGCTATGTGCATGTATGTAACCATCACTGTGAACTACATTATGTTGTGAGACGACTGTAATGCAAAATAAAAGTATTAAAAAGTGTCTGATAACATAATCCTTAAGCGATAGGATTAAGAACATAGTATTTGGATCAAGGTTAGTAATAGCTTCTCTGTTCTGGGCAGATCTAAATCAGATCCATGATTCTACATAGTTTTCTGGGTATTCTATTTTGGTTTGGAGTAATATTTTTCTTACAAATATACAGTTAAGAGTTATATATTTGTGGTACTCTTTGATTCTTGTTTACCTGCCTCTTGTTGAATATAAATTTCTTGAGGTAAAAATATTGTGTGTATGTTTGTGTGTATTGTGGCATGTGTGTATTATAACTGGATTATTATGTGTTTTATGAAACAGTAAAATAAACTTGAAAGTACCTGTTATGGTTTGAATATAGAATATCTCCCAGAAAAGCTCACATGCTGGCATTGCAAAAATATTCAGAGGTGAAATAATTGAATCCGGGCTCTACTCTCATCAGTGGATAAACTCATTGATTGATTAATAATTTAAATGGGTTTACTGAGTGGTAACTGAGGGAGGTAGAATGTGGCTAGAGGGGGTAGGTCTTTCAAGATAGGGCTTTAAAGACTGTCTTTACATTGTCTCTCTCTCTCTCTCTCTCTCTCTCTCTCTCTCTCTCTCTCTCTCTCTCTCTCTCTCTCTCTCTCCTCTCTCTCTCTCCCCTTCATCCTCTTCCTTGCCAGGAATAAAGTTGTACAAACACTTTTTGAAACAAATGAGATATTGTATGGCATTTGGAGATTGCTTTTGGGTGTATCTGTATATTTTTAGAATTGAAATGATTATTTATAGAATCATTTTTATATTTGCATAGGGAGCAAAGTACATATACATGCATAATCCAAAGTAAATGTTAAACTATTTATATTTCAAATAAAGATTGGGCTTAGGTATGTTGTTTATATTCCAAAGGAAATGACTTATCTTTCTTTCAAGCACTTCTATCATTTGAAGGGCCACACCATGTCCTCTTTGAATATATAGATTATATCCCTTCTAACCAAGGCAAGCCCTACTGTTTCGATAGATCTTTGCAAATTTTATGTGCTGTTATCACTAGTTTTTTCTGACTGTGTAACTCAGATTCCCCAGTTTCAGCATCATGTGCCCAGCTTTGTGCTACAAAGGTCACTCGTGGTAGAAATTTCAGTTTGACTGTAAGAAATAAGAGGCAGCCGGGGTGCTGCCCTCCATGGGAAAATGCACAATTGCCCCACACAATCCTGGGCACATAATGTTTTTTCAATTATTAAAATAAAAACTGAGGGCCGTGTGTGTGTGTGTGTGTGTGTGTGTGTGTGTGTGTGTATTATCCATCCCTACTAATTTTTATCATTTCTTCAAATGCATCTGTGGAAACTCCTGGGGCTGTAAGTCAGTGCTTAGATTCTTTAAAAAGTGTTTTTACAAAGAATTTCATCTATAATCAAAGCAGCAATAATGAGCCAACCTGGGAAACGTGATAATTTCTCCTAAGGGTTAAATTGTTTCAAATCAGAAGTCAAAATTATATTTATACTAATGACAACCTTAAAAATGTAACACAGCATTCAATTTTTTTGCATAAAAATTACACATTTTAAATACCAAAAGCTTGATGTGAATTTTACACTCTGTTTATGTTAAACCAAAAAAGTGAACTTAAAAAGTAATCATGTAAATTGAATGATAATAAGAGTTCTTTTATATTTTTAGACTACTTCAAATGAATAATTTAAAAGGCATCAAGCAAAATATTTTATTAACATAAAGTTAATGGTATATTTTTATAGTACCTGATTTTCAAAAATTTGCACTAAGACATTATCATAATCAGCTCATGTCAGTTGTATGCCATTTTACATACACTATTTTTGAATAAAGTTAATGCACTCATTGGCACAGAAGCTTGGTTTAAATCTTATCCCTGAACTATCACTGCTGGCCTTATTAAAATACTTTTAATTTGCCAACTTCTACGCAAATCTGAAGTGAAGATGGCTCACTCTTTGAAATATAATTTCTATCAGTTGTGTTTCTGACTATATAACAAGGTCACACACACACACACACACACACACACACACACACACACACACAGCTGAATCGTTTTTGTTAAAAGATGAGAAAAATCATAAGAATCATCAGGTTACACACCATGAAATGGAGATGGAAATATTTTTACGCAGAAATTACATCATGGTACAAATAAAACTTTATGGTGGTTACTCTCCCATACATTGGACATTTATTTCTTTCCCATTAATGTGTCCCTTATCAATATGTTTGCTTGGATTATAATATAAATCTGTAAATTACATGGGCTAATGGAAACTGGCTTCTTTTCAAATATAAATTTTCTTTTATAGTAATTCGGTGGCCAATAGCATTTGCCACATAAAATCAGGTAGTTATTTAGTAATTTCTCTTTTACATATTAAAACAAGAAAATAAAAAGCCTTTGATACTATACAATATCATGTCCCCATTCTATTAATTTACAGTGAGAAATAAAAGATCCTTACAAAGTTGGTTTCAAATTTGATTTATGATATTGGTCCCTTTCTCTTTAAATTAGTTCTACGAGTTTTATCATCAAACAACTTATTTCAAAGTAACTCATGGCAGATACTATAATATATTGATATTCAATTGGACAAAATCAAGTGCATTTTTTGAGTACCCAGAAAAAAAGGACTGTCCTGCTGGAGAATTCTAAACACCCTTTGATTTAACGGGCACCTCATTTACTTTCATATATTTTTTCCCCTTTCTCCTTTGTCTACTATCCAGAAAACCACAATAAGAGTCATATTCCATCCTTGATTTGCCACAGCAAGTCTCAGTGGTGTTTTGTACTTAAATCAAAGGCCTAAAATAGTCCTTTAGAAGCCTTTAAATAAAGAAATGGATGGGGGGGAAAGGATATATATTATTGCTTGTAAGAATTTTTTTAAACTCCCATTGGTTGTCCATGAACAAAGAACATTTTTTTTTTCTGTTTCTCTTGATGTCTTAAACTTTTTGTTTTCTTAGAATCTAGGTTGTTTTTTTTTTTTTCCGTTTCTGGTGTATGTGTTTTAGTCTAATAGTGCTTTTGAGTGCCCAGGTACCGCTGTGATAAGTGCCACAGAAATACTTATGTAGAAAGATAGATTACTCTGAACTGGCTTTCATTCTCTTTTTTTTTTTTTCCAAACACAACTTCCAATGATAGGGAAAAAAAATGCCACTAGTTTATAAAAATCAATGATGTTTTTGTCTGCATAAGAAGTATAGGATTATGTCAAAGGAGTGATATAATCAATATCTGATTCCTAGAAGATGGAGCCTTCTTTTTAGAAAAAAATAAAGAGTAATGTCTCAGAAGCATGGTATGTCTTTGAAAAATTCACCCACATAACTTGTAAGTGATCGGGTTCTTTTTTTCTCTAGCTTTCTTGCTAAATTTACAAAAAATTAAAAGTAAATAAATTACCCTAGCAGCATAAAATTAAAACACAGAAAGCAGTAAGCTAAGTACAGTATCATAACCAATGGATGAACAACTGAAGATTCAGAGCTCTAGAAACATACTTGGCATACTTAATTACCCTTATCAAAGAATGTGGAACTTTGATAATATACTCTGTAAAATTGCCGCAGCATTTGAGAATAGCTAGAATTAAAAATTCCAATTGATGGTGTGTCAACATAAAATCTAAAATGATGATGAGGGTGAATCTGGCATCCTGGGAGACTTTCTTCAGTACTTTAGTGTGTTTATAATCACCCAGTAAACATTTGAAGCCCCAACATGTTCAAATGATTAATTTAAGAAAGAAACAAAGCAAGAGGAATTTGGTATGTGCAGACCAGTGGCCTACTTCAAAGATTCCATGAGAAGAGAACACTTTGTGATGGAAATGCTTTTCCTCCTGGGGTTTCCCAGTGCCACTTGGTATTCAAGATGCTTCTCTCTATTTTGCCTTGTGTAGTTCAGCCTTCTTCTCTAAAGAAGCCATGCAATTCTTTTCAAACAGAGAAGGTGAAGGTAGTCGTGACAGAGTCAGTTTCATGACAGTGGTGTCACCTTGAGCAGCGAGTGCTCTGTCAATGACTTGATGATGCACGCAGTACTAAGTGGCTTTGCATACTGTTTGTGGGCTTTGATAACAAAGAGGAAAATTTCAATTAATATAAAGTTTTGTTTTGCTCATTCCTGTCAATGCTATGCTATTCACGACACTATTCAGAAATCAGTCTATCCTAGAAACATTTCTATTCTTCCCAATTAGATTTAAACTTGCCCTTCTTTTCCCACACTCAACCCCAACACTTCAAAAGTCTACTGTTTTGTCACTATTGAATATTCATGAATTCAGACCTAATAATAATTATGTATCTCCCACCCAGAATCCAGTCTTAGACTTTTATCCTTGGTTAGCTGGTCTTCTCCCCATGCACGCTCTGTCATTCTAAACTGCTCATTGTCTTGCCCTCACTGATTACTTTTATGGCTGTTGGGTTTTAGATATTCCTTTTTTCCTAAGATCCATTTTCCTCCCTCATTCACTTGAAAATTCCAATGATCTTCTCTGGGAATTTGCCCCAGTCCTGTACCACCCCAATTAACTAAACAGGATGCAATATTTCATTGTCTGTGCTGGTCAGACTTGGCACACACATTCCATTAAGCGTATGTCAAAGGGCAGTCCCAAGTGTCTTCTTTTCTCCATGCTTTAAATACATTGAGTGTGTTTGTGTGTATATGTATGTATGTGTACACATATATATGAATATATATATATATATTAATATATGTATATTTATTATGACCTGAACATTCAGCAAGCTCTTGCCATAAAAATAGACATCTGATAAATCCTCGTTGCTTGCCTTCATATCTTCCACATTGTCTCACATAATTATTTGTTCTGGACTAACACTGAATAAGATGGGCTAAATTAGATAATCATTTGAGGAAAACATACCATCCTAGTTGTTGAATAAACATAATAAACATATCAGGTTGTTTGTCCTGTTTATCACAATCTTCCTTTCTCTGAGCAGAAATTTTACATTATGTACAATCTGTCCTTGGCTATTTATGTTTATTTCAAGTCAAGGTACCTGACCCAAGCTGAAATAGTGAGAATTTCTTTCCCAAAAACTGAGGACTAGAAACTGAGGATATGGCTCAGGGGTAGAATACTTCCCTAGCATGCTTCAGGCCCTGGGTTCAACCCCCAGAATAATAATAAATAAACAAAGATCAAAGAGTAGATTCTAAAAAATAGAAAGTGTCTATCATTGGGTAGCAGTCTCCTAACATGTAGGCTTAAGATTTTTCAATCCCTATATTCAATTGCACAGACTTAGTGCACTAAGAAAACTAGTCTCATGAGAGTTAAAGAGAAGGGAAATGTAAAACAAACAAACAAACAAACAAAAAACATCTACAGAGTATCCTGTAATTCATTATAGCTATATCCATTCTTATTGGGTTTTGAAAAATACTCCTATATTCTTATAATCAATTCTCCACTCTGCTTAATCAAGCTCATTTTGGTTTATTACTTATGACAAAGAGAGTCCTTATTGTTTCAGGAAGGAAATGTGTTACTAGGAATATTAAGTATCTTAAGGAAGGTGTTTGTCAGCGATGATCTCCATTACTTCTTTCTTTTTGTATTCGTTGTTTATTACTTCTACCTAACAAATTACTATAAACATGGTAACTTAAAATAACATAGGATTTTTATATTATAATTCTGAGGTCAGAATTCTAATATGGATCTTAATGGGCTTAATAGGGCAGCATCAGGAGGGAAACACTTCATTCTGGGGATTGGAAGGGAGAATCCATTTACTTATCTTTTCTAGTTCGTAGAGGTTTTCCACACTGCAGTAGGAATGGTCCCCTTCTCTTATCTTTAAGGACAATAGTGGATTGATCTTCTCACTCAGCATTACTTTACTTCCTCTCTGTACCTTTCTTCCATTTTTAATGACTAAATGATTAGATTGGGCCCTCCCAGATAATCCTAGATAATATGATAATATACTCATAAGCATATCTTAAGCATATCTGCAGAGTTGCTTTCATTACATAAAGTAATATAACTTTGGGACTAGGAAGTAAACATCTTTGAAAAAGGTTAAAAATAGCCATTTAAAAACAATACAAAAAACCAACAAAACTAAAAGTTGTTTTCTCAAAAAAAATTAACGAGAGAGAGAGAGAGAGAGAGAGAGAGAGAGAGAGAGAGAGAATCAACCCAAATTACGAAGATAAGAGATGAAAAAGGAGATATCACTACTTACAGTGTACAAATCCAGAGGATTATCAGAAACTACTTTGAAAAACTATACTTCAACAAAGTGGAAAATCTGGAGGAAATTGACAACTTCTAGATAAATACACCCTGCTTAAACTGAGTCAAGAATATATAGAAAATTTAAACCAACCACTAGCAATCAAACAGATTGAAACAACAATAAAGAGCTTACCATCAAAGAAAAGCCCAGGACCAGATGGTTTCCCAAGTGAACTTTATAAAACCTTTATAGAAGAGTTAATCCCAATACTCCTCAATCTATTTCATGAAATAGAAAACAACCAGGATTCTCCCAAATACATTCTATGAATCCAACATCACATTAATACCAAACCCAAATAAGACAGCTCAAGGAAGGAAAACTACAGGCCTATATCTTTGATAACTTGAATGCAGAACTGCTAAACAAAATACCGGCAACATGCATTCAAAACCACATCAAGAAAATCATATACCATGTCCAGGTAGGGTTCATCCCAGGAATGCAAGGCTGGTTCAACATACAAAAATCAATCCATGTAATTCATCATATAAACAGAACCAAATACAAAAATCACATGATTACTTCCATAGATGCTTAAAAAGAATTTTAAAAAATCTAACATCATTTATGATAAAAGCATTGCAAAGAATCTGAATAGAAGGAATATACCTCAATATCATAAAGCCAGTTTACAATAAGCCCACAGCCAAGATCATATTAAATGGGAAAAAAATTCAAGAATTCCCCCTAAAAATAGGAACAAGGAAAGGATGTGGATTATCACCACTTATCTTCAATATAGTACTTGAGATTCTAGCCAGAGCAAGAAAAGGAAATCAAAGGAGACAAATAGGAAAAGAAGAACTCAAACTTTGACTATTTGCAGATGACATGATACTATTCTTAGAAGATCCTACAGACTCAACCAAAAGGCTTGTAGAACTGATCAACAAATTCAGCAAAGTGTCTGGATACAAATAAATTTTAAAAAATCAGAAGCTTTTTTGTACAATTCCACATAATTAAAGCCATTAATTTTTGACAAAGGGGCCAAAAACATACACTGGAAAAAAATATCCTGTTCAACAAATGGTGTTGGCAAAACTGGTTAACCATATACAGAAAGATGGAAATAAATCTTACTTTTTCAATCTGCAAAAGAGTCAGTTCAAGATGGATCAAAGACTTGGAAATTAGACCAGAGACCTTGAGGCTCTGGCCTCAAGACCAGATAAAAATTTTCTCAGCAAGATCCCAAAGGTATAAGAAACTAGAAGCCAAATCAATACATGGGTTTGAATGAAACGGAAGAACTTATGTAGAGCAAAGGAAACTAACAAGAACCTCAACAGAGAGCCAATAGAATGAGAGAAGATCTTTGCTAACTAGTCCTCCAGTAGGGGACTAATATCTAGAATATACAGAAAACTTAAGAAACTCAGCACTAAGAAAACAAATAACCCAATAAAAAATGGTCAAGTGAATTAAATCGACACTCCACAGAGGAAGAAATTCAAATGGCCAATAAATGCATAAAAAAAATGCTCAACATCATTAGCAATCAGAGAGATGCAAATTAATACTACCCTCACAAACAACAACAAATGCTGGAGAGGATGTGGAGAAGTGGTAATTCTAAAACATTGTTGGTAGGATTGCAAATTAGTGCAACCACTTTTGAAAACAGTATGGAGAATCCTCAGAAGAATGGGAATGAACTTACCATTTGATCCTGGAATACCACTTCTGCCTATCTACCCAAAAGAAAGCAAACCAAACTACCAAACTAATGCATGTTTATCTATGTTCATAACTGCACAATTCACCACTGCTAAACTATGGAACCACCCAAGATGTCCATCAACAGATGAATGAATTACAAAACTGTGGGATATGTACACAATGAAATTTTACTGAGCCATAAAGAAAAACACAATTACCATCTTCTACATGGAAGTGATGGAACTGGAGGTCATTAATGCTAAATGAGATTAGTCAGTTACAAAAAATAAGAAATCAGATGCTTTTCCTAATATGCAAAATCTAGGGAGAAATGGGTAACAGAAGGAATTCTAGATGAAGGAGATTCTATAGATGAGCAAATAAGGCGATCTAACTGAGGGGATGGGAGGGGGGAAAGAGGGAAACTCTCTAAAGCACATGATGTGCTTGAACAAACATATCAAAGTCAATCACTAAGCCAAGCATGGGAAGAAGGGAGGGGGAGGGAATGAAGCAGGAATTGGGTAAGGACTAATTGGATGATGTGTGTATGTATGTCTCCACCATCTTTTATCAGATTAAGATGTATGACTACAATGTACCAATAAAAATTTTTTTAAAACTGACCTAAAAATAAGGGTTAATAGAATAAGAATTATTTTTGCCACATTACCTTTTAAATCCAAAATAATAAATTGTCTCTCTTGTTTTACCATGTATTCCAAATCCCTACTCATCCCCCCTCAAAATATCCCCCCAAATCAGACCAAATGTAGGCTCCACAAAAGTCTAAAATTTTTCTGTCTTGTTTATTATTGTTCCATTTGGGATCTACAACAAAACATGGCTTAGTACAGGTGTTCAATAAATAATTAGATAAAGATTGAATTTAATCAGCCACTCTATAAACCCTGCTACTTCTTTTATTTTATTGGGAATCATTTCAAGAACTAGTGTATCAGTATATAATTTCTGGTATGTAAAATATATCCCTATTGAAGGTATATCATGTCCATGTGCATGGGCTTTGGGCTAGTCAGATCTTGGTTGGATCCCTTTCTCCAGGAAATCTCTATTGCTTTGCTTGAGATATAAAGTGCAATTCACCCAGTCTAGTTGACAATGGGCTAAACACTGTACTAAGCATGTTGTCTGCACATGATTCTCTCATTTTCATGGAGCTCAGGAATATTTTCAGGTTGGCATAATTGGAGGCTTCCTACTGGGGGTAAAATAAGAGGTACACAGTTCTTTTTGCCCATGATGTGGTAGGAAGATTAATGTCTGATTTCAAAGTTGTCTATGGCCTCATCCCCAAAGATATCCTTGTCGTAATCTCTGGGCACTGTGGATATATTAGGTCACATGGCCTAAGGGTAATTAAGATTTTAGGTGGAATTGAGATCGTAAATCAGCTGACCATAATATGGGGAGAGGATCCTGGACCATGTAAGTGGGGCCATGTAATCAAAGAGGTGAAATGCTAGCGACTCGGGAGGCTGAGGCAGGAGAATCTTAAGTTTGAAGCCAGCCTGGTAACTCTGTGAGATCCTGTTTCAAAACAAAAATTAAAAAGGGATAGGGGGTGGAGCTCAGTGGTATAGCAGTGCTCAGTTTAATCTATAATACTGGGAAAAAACAGAAGGGAAAGTTACTATAAAATATGATCATAGTAAGGGAACATAATTGGCTTAGATCATGGAGAATGGGGCCAAGAGCCAAGGAATGGGAGCCAACCCCACAATATGAAGAGAAAGGGCAACTGGCTTCCTTCTCAAGCTACCAGACTGAGACATAGCTCAGCAGCCATCCAGAGTGTATTCCATCAAGACACATGTTGAAAATTCTGATAACACAAAAAACAAAAGTATTCTTTTAATCTACTAGGATTGTGGAAATTTGTTATAGCAGCAAATAGAAAGCTAATATTGAGTCATTTCTTATTGTTTGTCAAGCACATTTCACTGCGATATTCATCTTTTTTTCTTATTGCAGATTAAATCTAGAGGTGTTCTACCTCTGAGCTATATACCCAGACCTATTTTTATTTTTATTATGAAACAGAATCTCACTAAATTGCTGAGGGTCTTGCTAAATTGTTTAGACTGGCCTCAAACCTGGGATCTTCCTCACTCAGCCTCCTAACTACTAAAGCAGTATCTGTCTTTAACAAAAAGAATAAGCCACACTCTTCTCATTTTAAGTGAAACCAAAGTCTTCCTAATATAATTTTCTTTGGAACAATCATTGCTAGACTTTTCTTTTCTCATTTCTCTTTATGCATGAAGTAAGGAAGGGTTACCAAATACTATTTTTAGTTTCTTTACCAATATTTCATTTGTAAATTTAAAAGCTTCATATTTAACTGACATTTGACTCACAACCGCTCACCAAGATTCTTTCCTAATAGCACCAATTGCTTAAAAAGTGAGATAGATTGACTCTTTTCTTTCAAAAAAGTCATTAATGTTTATATCTGCAACAACAATCTTGGCCTATTCCTCTCCTTCCCTATTTTTTTTTTTTTCCTTTTGGTACTGTGGATTAAACTCAGGAGCATTCTACCTCCAGCCTACACCCTGACCCTCCATTCTAACTTACTTTTGATTTTGAAATAGGATATTTCTAGGTTGCTGACAGATTTGTGAAGTAGCTGAGGCTGGTCTGGAACCTTTGATCCTCCTGTCTTAGCCTTCCTTAGTGCTGGGATTATAGTCATGTCCCATCACATCTGGCTTTGCTCATTCTTCTTAAATACTTATTTCCTGCCAGGCATGGTGGCGCAAGCTTGTAATTCCCGCGCTTGGGAGGCGGAGACAGGAGGATCGTGCAGGTTTGAAGCCAGCTGCACTGGCTTGAGAGACCCTGATTCCAAATAAAAATGTATAAAAATAAGCCTGGGAGTGTAGCCCAGAGGTAGAAGGGTTTCCAGTAACCCCAGTACTATATATATATTTCCCTCAAATTTTTATCCTTCATTTCTCCCTGATTGCCTTCTGCCTCTTTCTGTTCAGGTCTGGATATTGACCACCACCAGATAGCAAATATAACTATTTCAGAGAAGTTGCTATTGTTTCAGGACCATGGATAGTGGTACCACTTGCCTAGAAAATTATTCTACTCTAAAATTCATTCCTAGATTTTTCCTTTTCTCTATACCCCTCCTTTCTTCACCCAGGTATGCTACCCAAAGCTGACTCTCTGTCTCCACTGTCTTATTAGAATTGATCTTTTTTTTAAAAAAGACATCCATTGGCACCACAGATTATCAACCCCTTTATATTTTGATTTGTCTTCTCCGGCTCATTTCTGTAAATATTCTTTCTGTATGTTTTTTTTTTTTTTTTAGCTGTTTTACCCCCTAATAGTTATCTTCGCATTTGGAAACTTCAAATTCAGGCTATTCAGTATTAGTTGGAACCCACCTATAAATTATTTATATTTAGGCTAAACAATGTGAAAAAATTTACACATCAAAATAAAAACTATGTATACAATAAAAGGGTCATATTATTAGCAATTTTTAAAGTTTACCTAAGTAATTTTTATTCCAAAAATATCTCCAATAGAGTTTTACAAACTTTTCACCTCAAATTAAGAACCATACTTGGTATTGTGTTATTGTTGTTGTTTGCTTGTTTGATATTTTGTTATACTGGGGATTGAATGTGGGAGCATTCTACCTCTGAGTTATACCCACAACCATTTTTATTTTTTTGTTTTGAAACAGGGTCTCTCTAGGTTGCTGGAGCTAGCGTCAAACCTGGAATTCTCTTGTCTCAGCCTCTCAAATACTGATATTAGAAAAGGTATGCACCACCATTTCCAACTCATACAATTGTTTAAAAAAGTTATTTCTTTTTTACTATTTAAGATAAGGTGATCTTAAGAAATCATTTCTTATTTTTTCATACTTTATATTCTTACTTCTTTAGGCTTTCCATGTTTTCCTCTCCTATGCCCGTTGCCTCTGATCTCAGTAGAGTTTCCCTGGCCTCACACCTAGTAAGACCTGCCCACATCTTTGACATGCAAGCCCTAAACTCTCATCTGGAATGTTCATTCTTCCTTCCCCTATATACTCACCTTCCCCACTTGCCTATATCCTTGCTTTCTGCCTTCAAATCTCCTGATTTTGCTTTCTTAAGGGAGGTTGCCATGAGGTTGCTGTTGTTGACTGACGTGTCCATCAGCTTAAAAAATATAAGAATATTCTACATTCTCTTTCTTCACTTCTCCTCACTTAGTAGACTTTCAGACCTCATTGCTTTAAGGAATTCATTCTCTCAAATTTACCACAGATCCTTCATTGACCAAGATGAGGAGCTATTTCTCCTTCACACTGGTCTGACTAATACCAACCTCTGCCCTTCCCAAGCCTATCTTACAGAGCATCCATTTATCAGGGCTACCCACTTTTGCTTCTTTCCCTACTCCTCCACTCCGCCCACTCCAGGATGAGAGAGTGAGTGGCCTATGTCATTATGACACATTACTGCAGATGTTTCTATTCCCATAAGTTCTTTTTATTTGATTAGACTATTTTTATTCAGAAAATCTGATCTCCCTATTATTTCTATATTATCTTTTGCCATTTTCCTTTAAAATTTCTACATTCTCCCCCAGTAGAGAGCAAAAATCAGATTTTGTTTGCTCTATGAAAATATTTTTGTTTTATCTTATGAACATTTTGTACCCTCATTTCTTTTTAATGCATAACAATACTGAGTAGAGAAGGCCTGTTGAAAATATGTCCAGAGATCAAGATTTTGTACCAGTGTGTATGTGTTGTGTGCATATATGTGTATGTGTGTCTGTGTGTGTGTGTGTGTGTGTGTGTGTGTGTGTGTGTGTGCATGTGCCTGTCTATATGGAGGGAGTGGACATGAGCTTTGCCAATTAAAACTGCATGATCAACATTTATAGTGTGTTATTTCCTTTGAGATTTATTGTGCATATTATCACATTGAAGGCTCTGAAAAACCCTTCAGTTAATAAACCTGTATAACTTAGTTTAACCCCAAGGTCTCAAACTGATTTGACCTTATAAACATTTTGTCCATCATTTTTAATACAACCCTGTGAATATTCAAGCAAATATCATCATAGCATAACAGTCATTTTCTTTGGAGTATGAGAAACCTTCTCAAATCTTGGTTTTGCTACTCATTAGCTCGGTGGGCAAGCTACTTAGCTTCTCTGAGTTTCTATTTCTTCAGCAATAATAACAACTACTTCGAATACCTATTCTGAGGATTAGAGACAATGTAAATAAAAGACCGTCCATGGTATTTAGCACACAATAAGTGCATTATAAATGTTAGTATCATCAACATTATTACTATCACATTAAAATTATTTATGCATATGTCTTTTATACTGGCTACATTACAGAATATCTTGAAGCCTCCATGACTCACATATTTCTGGCAGAATGTCTTGTACAATGTTTTACTTCATAAATACTAGGTTGAATGCAAGATGTATGTATTAGAGGGATGAGATACAGGGAAAGTAAGAAATATTCAAATTATTCTCTGTTGTATCATGTTATATAATAACTCAATCATTCTTGAAGAGGTAAATCTTTTCTGAAAAAAAAATTCAAACACATATGAGCCTACATCTAAAAACCACGACTGTTTTTTTCAATGGAAGAACCCCCAAAGTTAATAGATGGTTTATAAAAACTTTGGAAAACAAATAGAAATTTTAAAATATATTATTTTCATCATTAAGTGCTGTTTTCAAAACATTTACTTGGACAAATCCATCTCCCTTTCCTTCATTATATACTTTATTTATTTATTTATTTATTTATTTATTTATTTATTTATTTTTGAGGGTCTGGGGATGGAACCCAGGGGCATTCAACTTCCGAGCTACACCCCCTGCCCTATTATTTATTCTTTATTTTGAAAATGGGTCTCACTGAGTTGCAAAGGGCCTCACTAAGTAACTGAGGCTGTCCGCAAACCGCGATCCTCCTGTCTCAGCCTCCTGAATGCTGGGATTACAAGTGAGTGCCACCACGCCCGGCTCATTATATACTTCTGTGTGTGATATTCTTATTAAATCAGTGTGCATCCATGGCCACAGAATGGTGTGGCTCCTAATGTGCCTCCTGACAACACTTAAGACATTTCAAAAGGATGTCATGCAGTTGTCCTAAGGGTGTAGTGATGCACATGTGTCCAACACAAACACAGGTGCTCAGTCATCTTTAGTTTTAGTGTTGATTTAGCTGATAGATTCTCTGTGATTTAATTACCTAATATATAATTGAAATCCTGAGAAATGGTCGCACATTTTATGTAGCAAAAGAACACATTCATTTTAGAAGCAAGCAATGATATGGGAAAATAAATAAAATATGCTAATATAAAGTACAATTTACTTCACATAATCAATAGCTAAAACTGAATCCAAATGATCACATTTACTTCAAAAAGTAGCCAAACAAGTTTTTTTGAAGATAATTGAGAATAATAATTTGTACTAGTAGTAAATCATTTCCCAAATGTGCTTGTAAATAAGTCTTTCATCTCTCTTTTTACTACACTGGACTGAGTGGGTGGACATAGGCTGAGTCACATACACACAATCTGCTGGTCATAACAACAGCCAACTTCTCCTCCCTGAACCTGCTTCATCAATCTCCAGCTAATGCAAACTCCTGGCTGTGTCAAAGAAAGACAAGTACACAAAGAAGACACTGAATTTGCTCTTCCTTTTGCTTAGAATATGCTTTTCTCAAAGCCATTGCAGTGTTTTAAAGAAAAGATAAGATTTAGGCTCAAATTCTGCTTTTCACGTTTGTTAAGTTTTAATGTTTTGGCAAATGACTTTGACCTCTGTGTTTCAGATTTCTGTTCTATAAAGCTGACTCATACTATCTACCTCATAGGGAGATTTTTGAAGATTAAACAAGTTAATGTATATATAAAACATGTATAGATTCTCAAACTTACTGGATTCCAACCCTACCTTTTTCAGAAAAAAAAAAAAAAAACACTTAGCACCCTCCTGATCACTTGTACCACCCTCTATTTGTATCCAATGCACTTTCCCCCAGTTGCACCTAAGGCTGCTACTGCCCCCCACCTCTGAATCATTTCAGCTCTCTTCCAAAAGGTGATATCACTAACTTTAAAAATCTATGGTTTAGCCAGGCATGGTGGTACATACTTGCAATACCAGTAATTGGAAGGCTGAGACAAGAGGATTGTAGGTTCAAGACCAACCTCAGCAACTTAGTGAGGCCCTGTCTCAAAATAAACAACAAAAATTAGACTGGAAGTGCAGCTTGGAGGTAAAGCAATCCTGAGTACTATACACATACACACACAGATACTACACAAACACACACACATATACACACACACATATGTGATTACAAGCAATGTTGCATAGCACATAAATCTATGTTTTTTGGTTTGTTTGGGGGGATTTTGGTAGTAGGGGTGGAACCCAGAGGCTTTCTACCTCCGGGCTATACTCCCAGACCTATTTTATACTTTATTTGGAAATAGGGTCTCACTAAGTTGCCGAGAGCCTCACTAAGTATCTGAGGCTGGCTTCGAACCTGTGCAATCCTCTTGTCTCAGCCTCCCAAGTGCTAGGATTATAAGTGTGCGCCACCATACCCGGCTCTCTATGGGTATTGTTCTGTCATTATCACCATCTTCTTCAAATGGGCAATCTCTTTACATTCTATAGGACTTGATGCAAAGCTTTTTTTTTTTTTTTTTTTTTTGCGGGTTTCGGGATGGAACCCAGGGACATTTGACCTCCAAGCTACACCCCCTGCCCTATTTTTTTATTCTTTATTTTGAAACAGGGTCTCAGAAAGTTGCAGAGGGCCTCACTAAGTAGCTGAGGCTGTCCGTGTACCAAGATCCTCCGGTCTCAGCCTCCTGTATGCTGGGATTACAAGCGTGCGCTACCACGCCCGGCTCCAAAGCTTCTTTTAAAATTTTCTTTAGTGCCAATAAATTATCTAAAGCAATTCCCAAACCATTTTATTCCTATCAACTATTACTATCTAAGCTTATCTAATTTATTTTCAATTTTCTCTTATCTCTTTATAGAGCATAATTTTATTGCTGGGTTTAATATTTTACCTCCACTACCTAATGGAAATCTTTGCAAGTAGTAGGTACACAAGAAATATTGAGCTAGTACTCTATGATAATTTTTTTACTTTTTATTTTTGTGTGTGCGATACTAGGGATTGAACCCAGAGGCATTCTACCTCCGAGGTACACCCCGGCCCTATTTTTATCCTTTATTTTGAAAGAGGGTTTCACTAAGTTGTGGAGGGTCTCACTAGGTAGCTGCGACTGGCCACGAATCTGAGATTTTCCTATCTCAGCCTCCCAAGTAGCAGAATTACAAGGGGGCACCACTATGTCCAGTTCCTTTAGAAACAAACAAACAAACAAACAAAAACTATCTTACAGTGACTAAATCAGCAGAAATGGTTCCTGCCAAGATTTGGCCTTAAGAGCATGCAGGTATAGTTCTATTGTGAGTAAGAAGAGAATTCGGTACACACGACCATGAAATCAAGATCCCAGTAGATATAAGCTTTTGATGACAATGGGAATGGCTCTCAGGAGCCTGTCATGAATACTCATACAGTATATACTCATTTAATTAAGTTGATCCGATAGAGAATATCAAAATACTTAAATAACACAACTCTAAGTTGTTTCAGAACTCTATGGCAACTCAGTCTGAATTATTTTATGATGAGATAAAAATAAAATAAAACAAATGCTATGTTCTATTCTCACAAACATGAAAGTTAATTTAGGAATCTGGAAATTTGCAAACAGCATGAGTAAGCAACAAAAAGTAGGAGAGGAGTCGATAATTTTCCATGGTCTCCTGGGGCCCTATATTTGGTGGTTAATTAAAATGACCTGAAGAGTTGAACTTTCTTTCTCTGGGGGATATTTTAAAATTCCTCTATTTCTCAGGGGAATGACCATATTGTTTCATTCTCATTTTTTTGATAGGGAAATAAGGACACAAGCAAGCCAATTAGCGTTTCTGGATTCAGAATCTTTAGAATTTTAGAGTGGACCTGGCCTCCCACCAGCTTCATTTTAAAGGTGAAGAAAATGAGACCCAAAGAGAAAAAAATTCTTTATTCAAATTTATGCAAACTGGTTTTGGTCATTTTCCTTTACTAAACTGTAATTTTCCTCTCATTTCAAGATGAAAAAGTAAGCTCATAGTAAGATTTATCTCAAAGTTATTAACCTAGAATTTCATGCTAAGTTGTTAAAAACCAACTAGCGAGAAGTTTTGGACAGTAGGTGGTCATTTAATAATTTCCCATGTTGGTTAACTAGTAATTTTCACATATTAAATTCAGGAAACTCTACTGAAGTCATTAGCATTATTATCATTTTGTAGAGGGGGAAAGAGAGGCAAGAGGGGAGGCCTGATCACAGTCACTCAGCCCACAAGTTTCCCAATCTGACTACTAAATCCTTGCCCTTAGCCCTGAGACCAGCTGTCCCTTCCAGAGCCAATTCTCCCTCTCTATTTTTATATTGGCTTAGAGTTAGGAGTAGTTTTTATATTTTTAATTGTTTTAAAAAATAGGAACATTACATGATATATAAAAATTATGTCATTTATTAAGTTTTAGTATTAGGAATTTAACTCAGGAGCATTTTACACATTCTAAAGTATACTCTTTTCCCTTTCTATTTTGAAACTGAGTTTCCCTGAGTAGCTGAGCGTGTTACTAAGTTGATCAGGCTGGCCTTGAACCTATGACCTGCCTGTCTCAGCCTCCTAAGTATTGGGGACAGAGACATGTGCCACCACGCCAGGCTGGCTTCGAACCTTTGCGATCATCCTGTCTCAGCCTCCCAAACGCTGGGATTACACACATGCTCTACCACACCTGGCTCTTGGTATATATTTGGTCCAGATAAGTTTGAAAAGAATTTAGATTTCTCTCAAGAATTCCACTCATGATTGGTTAGTACAACAGGTGTGTAGTATATATTTACATATGAGAATTTGGCTAAAGGTTACTGGTTTTTGTCTGCATGCTGAATGACAAAGTTTGTGCATATCTGTGCATATTTTGGAAATCCCAGGAGAAGACTGAAAAACATCTTTACTTTTTCACCCAAGAAATGTGTCACTTAGGACCTAAAGCATCATGTTGGATGCATACTATGGTAGAAAGTTGCTCATTGTTTTGCATAGGACCTATACTTCCTGCAATCCAAGTGACTGCAGGAGCATGCCCATAGACAATGCCACCGACAGAAAAATAAAGGCATGCTGACGATGGTGCTTGCAGCTGTACCACAAGTGGTATGACCATGTTGATGTGCATTAATATAAGTCACTGATAAGGAAGTGGTGGCACAAAAGAGAAATAAAAGGGCTCATGTCTACCTGATGAAGTCAGGTTAGGCATAACTGAGGATTCCCTCAATTTTAAATGACAATGGGAGACACTTGGGTTTTTTTTTTAACCTACACACTAAGAACCCAGAGTCAGCAAATTAAAGCAAGAACACCAGAAATGTAAATTATTAATGAGAATATTTCACAGTTTCAGGAGTCTTGGAGATATTTTATTCCGTGTGATATATACCTAATATTTTTACCTGAAGCCAACTGGGTAGATACAATAATTTCATATTTATGTTTGCAAAATAGAGCTTAAAACTTATTCACAGAGCAAGATATCATCCCTATTCCTTGTTTGAAAATATAGAAATGATAATAACAATACCACTGCTATTACAATAGCATGCATACCATAATGTTGGGAGAATTAATTAGCTTATATTAATAAGCTTTTCAATAGTTCTTGCCACAAAGAGTTCAGTAAGAATTGTTTCTTATTTTTCAAGTACATGAAATAAATAACATGGACAGAATTCAAAATTCTAATCTTACATAAAATTTGTGCCCTAAGTTCTATGATTTATTGCCAGAAAATGATAACTTCTCTTTCTTCTCTTCCTTCTCCCCATTACCTTTCTCATCCTCCTTCCTCTTCTTTTTCTATTGATATTCACTTATAATTTCCTTGGGAAAGGACCTGAGATCAATGATTGCTAAGCAATTATGTGGCTGACCACAGACATTCTCATTTCTTTTGCTTATTTATTTACCTCTCCTGTCCCCCAATATGCAAGAATATAGCCAGAAGTCTGCTAGGTTATGAGCCACAAAATTAAAAAAAAAAATTTGCAATCATTATTTTGGAATACTGATAGTATTTAGAAAACTAAATAGAGGGAAGAAAACTCCCTCTGCCTTCTATAGCTTCTTTATATCTAATAGAAAGAAGCACCTGACAAGACGATTTTCAAGTAATCTCTAGCTTCAATGCAATAAATGTGTAGGCACTGAACTTGAAAGCTTGTGACATTTGACAGAACATCAATGGAATTGTTATGCACAGCTAGCGTTTGGACTATATAAAATTACATCACAGCAGAGGAATGGCACCATTTCAACAGCTATGAAATGATAACCTTGTTGGCTATGTTTTAAGTTTGCAAGACACAGAAAAGTAGAAAATGCCCCCATGGAACCACTTAGAAATGCAGGCAAGTCACTCTTGCAATTGCATGGATGTGACTTCTCATGAAACAAGGTTCAAATAAAATAGCCAAGAAATGGAATAAAATGGGGAGTTGCAGCAGCTTCTCAAATTGTTAGCTGTGTGTGATAATCGCTCCATTCCTGGCTCATTAATTTTCCTGTTTCTGCTTATATAAATCGCGAATGCACAACAGAACCCCTAAACAGTATTTGATCATGAATCCTAAAGGTGGAGCAGAAAGAATGGGACATCTGGAGTACATGGATCAAATTCCTTTAAATATTCTTATTAAGAGAACAAAACAAGCCGGGCGTGGTGGTGCACGCTTTTAATCTCAGCATTTGGGAGGCTGAGACCGGAGGATCGTGGTTTGCAGACAGCTTCAGCTACTTAGTGAGGCCCTCTGCAACTCAGTGAGATCTGGTTTCAAAATAAAGAATAAAAAATAGGGTAGGGGCTGTAGCTCAGAGGTCGAAAGCCCCTGGGTTCCATCCCCAGACCTGCAAAAAAAAAAAAAAAAAAAAAAAAACAGGAGAAAACAAAACAAATCAAAGCCATTAAGCTTCATCCTCATTCACCACATTGCATCCTTTGAACATAAATGTTATCTAGAAAGTGTCTTCAGATTTGGGGAAGTAAGGATCCTTGAATAATCCTAATTTTTTTCTGCTGCCGTCATTTATCGTGTACCTACATTAGTTCTTGCTTTCAACAGTGTCAAACCAATAATAGTTATTTCTAAAAATGTATGCAAGAAAGCCAACTGTCCTGACTGGAGAGGCCTCTGCTGTATACTGACTGAAAAATGCAGGGTTCACCACGCCTAACTGGCAGGAGGATAGTTTTAGAAGAATACCAGCACAGAAAGCAATCATTAGGAAGGGAAAGATGACCAAAGGCAGATTGTACTTGAAGATAGGGAATATGATCCCATAGGTCTATGCCTTTGATCCAGGGCTGCTCTTCTGTCTATGAAAAGCAGAGTAAATTTATTTGGATGATCCTATGTATGCTTGTACATATGAGGGTACTTTGGGAATCATGTAGAAACATGTAAAAGAGATCATGGACTATTGTCTCACTTTGGGTTTATTTTAAAACAAATATGAAGACAAGATTAATTTTTATTGTGCTATCACAGCATACTAAAGGGAAAAAAATCCTTCTTTTTCCTTTGCAATTTAAAAAAATGCAGAATAAAATTGTAGGAGAAGTCTGGTGTGGTGGCACACTCTTTTAATCCCAGTACTTGAGAGGCTGAGACAGGAGGATCACAGGTTTACGGCCAGCCTCAGCTACTTAATGAGGCACTCTGCAACTTCGTGAGACCCTATTTCAAAATAAAAAAAAAAAAAAAACTATAGGCTGGAGGTGTAGCTCAGAGGTAGAATTTGCCTGGGTTCAATCCCCAGTACAGCAAAGTAAATAAATAAATAAATAAATAAATAAATAAATAAATAAATAACATATATACATGTAAGAGGGACTGAATAGCTTCAAATGGGCCAACAGAAAGGAACTTAAACAAGGGATTTGGATTTTTTCTCTCAATCATAGTCTAAGTTTTATTGAATGTATAATTCACTTTTTGTGTGAAGAGGTAGATTAAAAGGTGAAAAAAATTAAACTTAAAGAATATTTTTCTGTGAAAATAGGGTAAAATTCTGTCACAAGAGATGATGCATTCTGATCATTAATGACTCTACATTTAGAATTTTAAAAATTCAAGTTACTTATTATTCTGCAGAAAGTAAATGCTCCTCATAAAATTCTTATATAAAGAATGCAAAAATTATGTATTTTCTGAGTTGCTTTAAGAATAGAGATCCCCAATGAGTTTATCACAATAACATTTATTTTAGGGTGGTTTAGAATTAGATTTATGTGCTTTTATTTGGTGGAAGATGCTTGCGTTTTGTGGGTATTTTTATATTTTTTTTGTTTGGTTTAGGATTGTAGGTGCTTTTCTTCATTTGTGGTCCATGAACATACCACCCTGTGCTTTATACCTCTGTTAAAGGATTTTTTTTTTTTCTGGCGAAGTAATAATACGCTATATCTCATTTCTTCTAAAATTAGGAGTATAGAGAGGCTAATATCTAGTCATTGCTGCTAGCTTATTTCAAGAAATTGCTCAAATACGTATGAGTCAGGAAGGGAAATTTCAGTTTCCATATAACCTCCCAATACTTGATAATGTACAGCTTTCTAATTTTTGTCTAGCTAATGGATACAGATAGGTTTTCTTAAGTTTCATTCGCAACTTTTGACTTCCAATGCTGTTAATAATTTCTCCATAAATTTAATAGCCATTATCTTTTCCTCATTTGTGAATTGCCTCTTTCTATCCTTTGCTTATTTTTGGAATAGATTTCTTTTCCTGGTTAATTCTTAATAATATTTCAGAGCCAGGCGTAGTGGTGCACACTTGTAATCCCAGCATTAGAGAAGCTGAGACCGAAAAATCGTGGTTCATGGACAGCTTCAGCTACTTAGTTATGCCCTCTGCAACTTAGTGAGACCCTGTTTTAAATTAAAGAATAAAAAAATAGGGCAAGGGGTATAGCTTGGAGGTCAAATGCCCCTGAGTTCCATCCCCAGACCCACAAAAATTAATAATAATAATAATAATAATAATAATAATAACAACAACAACATTTCAGCAAATCTTAAGATACTGAGAATTATTAGTACCAACTATGAATGATTCAAGACAAATCAAAGCTTTTCAATCAAAATTTTCAGTAACACTTAGAAATACAGAAAGCCAAATCTTTCTCATTGAATCCAAATAGAAGGAAAATAAAGCTAACTGTATATGATAGAAAAGAAACCAGCGAACCTTTTCTGTAAAGGTCCAGATGGTAAATGCTGAAGTCTTTGCAGGCTGTAAGCTCTTCTTTGTAACTACTCAACTCTGCTCTGTAATGTGGAAGCAGCCATACACAACACATTAAGGAATGGACCTGGGTCTGTGCCAATTAAATTATATTTACAAGAACAGTAAGTGGACCAGATTTGGCTCACGGGCTAGAGTGTGCCAACACTCACTTGATTTAGACAACAAGTTTTTGTTTCCTTTGTTTTGTTTAAAGTGAATGACTTACCTGTGTGGGCCAATTCCATATTCTACTTTTCTTATAGAGTCACAGAGATTACTTTGCTTTATCCTCTCATAATTGAATCATCAGCAATTCTTTTACATATATCTTTATTTTGTAGCATAAATGAAACTCATCCAGATATATATATATTCATATATATATATATGTGTGTGTGTGTATATATATATATATGTATATGTATATATATATATATATATATATATATATATATATATGTATATAATCTCCCTTCTCTTTGGTCTGGTAGTATTCCTGTATTCACACTGCTCTGATAAAAGCTCAATGTGCCTTTTTATTATTAACTTTTGTAGATTTCATCCAAAGTAAAATATTGATATATTTACATCTATACACAAATATTCACACATTTTAAAAATCATGACTATTGACTACAAGGTTAATATCCTCATTTTCCATGAAACAATGATTTGGTGTTTACTACAACTATATTTTCTGATAATTACTTAACGATGGTTGAATTGTGTCATGCATTGTGTTAAGACATTTTCTCTACATTTAAGTTTGAGAAAAATTTAAATGTAAACGGCTAGGACATTATCTTTACATACTTTCTGTTATATTGGTGAGTAATTATGAACTTAAAATTAAGTTTATCAATAATTATTTCTGATATTATATGATTGGGAAACTTCATTGTCCTTGCAATTTAAAATTATAAGGCACTAAGAACCATTATCAAATTTCTGAATAAAATAAAACAATCTGTTCACATTTCTTGTTGGATTCCTAATTTTAAGTCATTTGTTTATGCCCCTCTTATTAGAGTACAAAACCTTGAGGCCAGGAACGCTAATTGACAAGCAATTAGAAAGTCTTTCATAAAAACTGTAAATTATTGACTAAAACAAACAATTTTTGTGTGTGCTCATGTACTAAAATTAAACAGTCCTATAAAAATAAACCAAGAAAAAATAAAGTCTTTATATAGATATCAACTCTGAGAAAGTCCAATTGGGGAAAACTATTTGTATCCATAATCAGTCAAAGTGTATGTGCTGAAGAAAGTCACATGCAATGTCTATTTTGCTTAAAATTTCCTTTGCTTCAAATGGAATAGTTCTATAATTTTTCTACTACTACTAAAAAAACGTAGGCTAATGCTCTCACTCAAATGAGTATTAGTTCTTCTGCTGGCCACATAATAAATATGCTAATGAGTATGGCATCTGGGCCTCTCCCCTTCAAACCTAAATAATACTTCTAAACCGAGAGCTAAAATTGACTTACTTAAAATCTGATAGCTGTGCATCTGTCCAAAATCCATACTTCATTAGCTCATGCAGACTTCCTATATTTCTATATTTCAGGAGATAAGTTTTTCTCCTGTTCAGCCACCATCCTTGACACAAAGAATCAAGTCTGCTCAGAGTTCAGAGAACTAGACCTCTTCTGCTTGGGAGCAGAGGAAGAACATCTCAGTTCTACTTTCCTCTCCCACGTTGATAACAACATTGTAAAAGAGCTGCTTTTTAAGGATACTACATCTCTTCCACCATAAAGGTAGATGTTCCAGTTAGGTGAAATAGGTTTCAATCATTCTAAGCTAGAAGCAATCTCTTCAAACTCTTCTAGGTCCATAACAGACAATAAAATGATTGATACTTTTAATTGGTATTTAAACCATGTTTCTTCTACCAAGTAGTCTTAAAACTACAAAAATAATATAGAGTACATCCAGACTTTCCATTTTTATTCATTGTTTCTTTATATATCTCTTTTTTTTTTCTGGACCAGGGGTTGAAAGCCTTTGTTTGTAAAATTCCAAGTAGTAAGTATGTTAGGCTGTATAGTTCATAGGACACAATTACTCTACCCTGTGGCTGCAGGAAAAAAGAAGCCGTAGACCACATGTGAGTGAGCGAGGGTGACTGTGTGCTAAGAGAACTTTGTTTCTGGACATGGAAATTGGAATTTCATATAATTTTGTGTATGTCTTGTGAAATGTTTGTCTTTTTATAAATATTTAAAGGTATAAAAATAATTCTTAACTCACAGGCTGTGCAAAATACAGCTGACAGGTCATATTTTGCTCAGGGGATAACGTCTGCCAACCTCTTCTCTCAACTACATGCTCCAAACATACTGACACATGATGCCTTTGCTTTAGCTGGGTGTGGAAACCATTCTCCATTCTAGTCCTGAAGATGATAACTGTGCTCTCTGTTCTCCTGTCCTGCCCTAATACTCCTGTAGCAAGAGTACCCTGCACCACATCCCATGGTCCCATCATTCTCTACAATAGTGAAAAGTCCTACTCCAAGCACTGTCAGGAGGTCAAAATTTTGGAGGTGAAGAGCTGGTTTCCAAGCAGTGTCCCCAGGAATACACACTTCCAGGAAGATCAGAGTTTTCCCTCTGTGGTTCTTTCTGCTCCTTTGAGTTAAAGCATCTCCTGCCACAGTAGAGTAGCAGGAGATGGATGCTTTCATATCCAACCCTACACAGACCACTTCACACACGCTTTACCAGCAAGATAGACTCCTACATGGGAGAAGATAGGAAACTGGACAGAAATTACAGAGGATGACAACTTTCACCTGGAGGGGACTTTAAAAACCTCCTGATCTGTTCTATAATCCTCAGCATTGCTGTTAGGATGTAATTAGGTCCGCACACAGCAACATGTAAGGGCAAAAGGATGTGGGAAGTATAATACTCAGAGACTAATCACCATATGGGAAACACACACAGCTAACCAGTGTACAGAGGATATCCACAGGCTCCTCCATTTGTTTGAGAGAATTGGTTCTCATCAGATACATGCAATAAAGTTTTCTGCCCCCCCCACACACCAACACATATACAAGTCCTCTGTGGCATTGGCAGCATGTGCCTCATTGAGCAGAAAGGCAAGAATTAGCAAAACTATTAGAATATATCTACACTTAGTATTTTTGAAAGGAGAAAATGGCTTAGATATTAAATCTCTTTAATATCAACAAACAACCCAATCAAGAAATGGGCAAATGAACTAAATAGACACTTCACAAAAGAAGAGATACAAAGGGCCAATAGATACATGAAAAGATGTTCTACATCATTGGCCATCAGGGAGATGCAAATCAAAACTACACTGAGATTCCATCTAACCCCAGTCAGAGTGGCAAGCATAAAGAAATCAAACAACAACAAATGCTGGCGAGGATGTGGGGAAAGAGGAACTCTTTTACACTGTTGTTGGGAGTGCAAACTAGTTCAGCCACTATGGAGATCTGTATGGAGATTCCAAAGAAAGCTAGGAATAGATCCACCATACGATCCAGCTTTACCACTCCTGGGTATTTTTCCATAAGGCTTGAATTCAGAAAACTATAGCAACATATGCATACCTATGTTCATAGCAGCACAGTTTGTAATAGCCAAAATATGGAACCAACCCAGGTCCCCATCAACAGATGAATGAATTGCAAAACTCTGGGAAATACACACAATGGAATTCTACTCAGCCATAAAGAAGAACAAAATCATACCATTTACAAGAAGATGGAAAGTCCTGGAGAACATTATGTTAAGTGAGACCAGCCAAGCATAGAAGGAGAAGGTACATATGTTTCCTCTAATATGCCCAAACTAGAGAACCTAGAGGATACCAGTGGGATTCCAGATAATGGAGGGGAAATACCAGCAAAGCTTGAATGGAAAGATAGAGGAGGAGGATGGCTGAACTTGATTAACGAGGGTCCACATTCGAATATGTGTAAAATTATGAATATGGCATGGTTACCTGGGACAATCATTGTTGGGAGGGGGGAAGGGAAAACAGGGACGGGAGAGGGGAGGGGGCATCAGGTATAGTTTAAATGTATACCATTTATGTTCAATAAAAAATAAAAAAAAACATTTTCTTGAATTACCTACTGTTTTATTTTCTGGCATACCCCATTTCTACTTGATTATTTTGCTTATCTTCCTAGATATCACACATAGAAGCTAAAACTTTCTCCTCCTCTTTCTCCTTCTTGTCTGTTTCTAGCTTCTGTTCCCTTTCTCCATCTCTCCTTTTCTTCCTTCTCCTTCCTTCCTTCCTTCCTTCCTTCCTTCCTTCCTTCCTTCCTCTTTTGTCAGTTAATATGAGAGCTTCTCTGTGAATTATTTCAATTTCTAAGGCAGTTTTTATACATTTTTTTCTTAGAAGCCAAATAAATAGTGTGTGTATTTTAAAACCTCTTTTAGAAAGATCTTATAGAAAGTTTCATGGTTTGCATTGTCTGATATTTGCATATCCACCTAAATATGCACCTCCACAATAATTTACCATTTCACCTGAACACAGGGTTTCAGGTGAAATGCACGATATTCACTGATTGTTTGGAACTCTTGGTGATATACTTGATTATCATGAAATGGTTCACTAATGCAATACGTCCAGTTATCTGCCAACTCCAGGAGCACAGAGGGAATGTTGTGTGATTTTTTTTTTTTCAGCAATGGGGATGGAACCCAGGGGTGTTCTACTTTCAACTTATACCACCAGCCCTATTTTATTTTATTTTTTGCAATACTGGGGGTGGAACCTAGTGGCATTCTACCTCCAAGCTACACCCCAGCCATATTTTTTTTTAATTCTTCATTTTGAAACAAGGTCTCACTGAGTTGCAAAGGACCTCACTAAGCTGAGGCTGGCTACGAACCGCGATCCTCCTCTCTCAGCCTCCCAAATGCTGGGATTACAAGCATGCACCACCACACCTGGCTTGTGTGAAATTTAAATCTGAGCCCATCAGTGAATTCCTTTTTTCTGGCCATAGTCATTGTTTCAGGGGCAGAAATGTGGCGAAAGATGTCCAATGACAGGAATTATCAGGGCTTCTGTGATGAGTATCATTAGAAGAAGGATTTTCCAATTTCTTCTGAGTGTGAACACAGCCGGGACCTGCTAGTAACTATCTGTAAAACCTTGAGGAAAAAGTCTGTCTAAAAATGATACCAATCCATGGAAGAGAATAAAGCCAAGACATTCAAAGAAACCATATATATATATATATATATATATATATATATATATATATATATATATAGAGAGAGAGAGAGAGAGAGAGAGAAGAGGGCAGTGGGGGGGAACTGTGTCACAAAAGATAAATGTTTCTAAATGACTGGAATACAGAACAAAAAACGTGTGAGCAAACCAGTCCATATCCTTGCACACACATCCTTGTCCACAAGCTTGGCTGAAGAAAGAGAAACAAAACTGCAATATGACCCCAAGGCTTCTAAAGAACCATTTCCTTAGGAAAAATGCACATTAAAGACATGGGTGATAGAGGGAAGACTCTACCTGCATTATAATAGTAATAATCGCACTCCTGGATGGAGATTTACAGTATGAATGATAAACTAGACTTGGTGGTGCAATCCTGTAATCCCAGGAGTTGGATGGCCAAAACAGGAGAATGACAGGTTCTGGGGCAACCTCAGCAATTAGCAATGTGGAAAAGACTCTCAGAACCTAGTGAGATGCTGTTTTCAAACATGAAATGAAAAGGAGCTGGGGTGTAGCTCAGAAGTTGAATGATCCTGGGTTCAATCCCCAGTACCAAAAAATGCTAAAGATGTAGAAAGTAGCATGATTAAAATACAATAGGAGAACTTGCAAGTATGTGTGTGTGTGTGTGCGCACACACACACACGCTCAGCTCAACTGCATAGCCCTGCCCTGAAGCCACCTGTCACCTCTTGATCACTCCCCTAGCTTCTTTCCCTTTATAAGACCATGGGGGCAGGAATAGAAGAAGAATCAATGAAGGAGACACTTACATTGACATTATGAACATATGTGAAAATATCAATGCCCAATTCAATATCCCGTAAAAAGAAGGGGGGAATGGGGAGGGAGCCGGGAGAAAGCCCACCAAGTGCTGTGTGCAAGTATGTCACCAGCACTATGAACCACATTATGATGTATGACTGATGCACCAGTAAATGTATTTAAAATACAGTAAAGCCCAACACCAAAAAAATGCGACTCGCCCCTTGTCTGAGATCGCCTGCACTCCCGTCTCCAGTTGTGTACTTCTCCATTATATGAAATTCTTGCTCCACTACTCATAAGGATTGCCTCTTATGTTCTTTTCTGCGTCATGGTCAAGAACCTGGAAAGTCCAAGTTGAGGTCTCTGATTTTGGAGACTTCTTTGGACACCATAATATGATGCTTCCAAGAGAATAATTTGCTTAAAACCATGTCTTAAAAAGACCAGTCTGGCAGATATAGGCAATTGAGAGAGATATTCTCAGAGGGACAGTTGCAGTAATCTAAATAGGACTTGATGAAGGTCCAGCCTTAGGGGAGAGAGAAGACAAGACACTTATCCCTTTAAGCTAAGAGAGAGGCATCCAAGACACTGCTTCAGATTACACAGCAATACAAAAAGCACACACAGGAGTCCTATTCATTTTCTTTGTGACTTCCCAGTGTTTTTCTTGATGTTATCAAGTACTCACAGAGTCCTCGGTGAGGTTCTGAGAAGTATATTTTATTTTGGGGTGTACAAGAGTTACCTCTAAAATGAGTGTTCAGGTTCCAAAGTTGTATTGGGTTCTTCTTTCCATTTAAACCTTTAGCTGATATGTGGAAGCCCTGAGGAGCCTGAAGACTTCTTTAACATTTTATTCTACAGTTAACTATTGCTAGTAACCCAGTTTCAGAGTTCATAGGACACTTTAAGTTTCTTAACAGTTGCTAAATGATGAGTTTTTCTGTTATTCAATTAGTTCCCAAGTGACTTCTGGAAGCCAGAGTTCAGAGCTGATAGCGTGGTCAAATCCATGAGATATTTACATATATTCATCACAGCACACCCTTTAGGATGACATTAATTAGAATGAAATATCTGAATCTCACTGTAGTGTTATTATAGATACCACAATAATGTAGACTCCACCACAGGGGTGGGTAGCCGGTGTCCTGAGCACTTAGAGGAGGGGGGAGGAGATCCCAAAAGAAACTGAAGAGTCTTTCCCTTCTCTGAGCTGCAGAGGGTCATCGTTCTTATTATTAATATCAACTTCAGTGGCCTCAGTATGATACTCAGTGAGAACCCATTGTCAGAGTGTGTGAAAAAGATGGAATCTAATAATAAGCATTCCTGTCTATGCCTGCTTAACTCTTTTATGAGTTCTCTTCTTAGTACTGATAACAGAAAGATTTTTTCTTAAAAAATGACTAAAGTCTATCTTTTGTTTTGTGGCAGAATCAATATTAAGTGGTAACAATATCTAACTCTGCTGTGTCTTTCTACCTTTTTTATACATGTTCGATGTGTACTGCTATGGATTGGCTAAGTGCTTCCCAAGGGCCCATGAATTAAAGGCTTGGTTCCCAGCTTGATGCTACTGGAATTGGGTGAAAACTTTAAGAAGTGGGGTCTGGTAGGCATTCTTCTGGTCACTGGGGACACACTCTTAAAGAACAATGTGGGTCCCTGGCCCCTTTTTCTTCTTCTCTTTCACATCCCAGTAATGAGGTGAATGATGTTGCCATAGGCTACAGCCATGATGTGCTTCCTCACAATAAATCCCAAAGCAATTGGCCAACCTAACATTCACTGAAGCTTCCCTAACTGTGAAAGATGATAAACCTTTTCACTTTATCAGTTGATTATCTCAGGCACTTATTACAGTAAAGAAAAACTGACTAAAGTATAGGAATTTCTATTATCCTCATTATCATATCTTATAAATGAACTAAAGCTCAGAAGGCTTAAGGAACTTGACTAAACTTAGTAGGTAGTAAGACTAGGAATTATAAAAACAAATCCGTTGTGAAGTCTGCATTCTGATTATGTCTGCAATGAGCACAAGGGTTCATTCAGTCCCAGATGGGGCACCTGCCACTTGTCCCAGTTCCTCCAAGTTGCTCCACTCCCAGTGACTATGAGTCTGGCACCTCGGGGAGAGAAGGGGCCACTTCTTAGTCATCTTTCTTTATTTTTTACACCCTCTCTTGGCACATAGCTGGGGGCTGTGAGAAATAGAATATAATCGCACATCACTTAACAGGGTTGTGTTCTGAGAAATGTGTTGTTAGGCATTTCACCACTATGTGAGTACCAGGGAGTATTTTAACAGGAAACTAGAATTAGATGGTGGAGGCTATACACACCTAGTCTATATATTATCATATAGGTGTTCAGTCGCTGACCAAAATTTTACAGGGTGCACAACTATGTGATTAATAGGAGAGTGTCACTATATATGGCTAGTCTGTTACCTTACTCATTAATACTCATTTTTTTAGCTACTATATAAACTAGTATATACATATACTATATAAACTAGTATATACATGAGTTTTCACCCAATTCCAGTAGCATCAAGCTGGGAACCAAGCCTTTAATTCATGGGCCCTTGGGAAGCACTTAGCCAATCCACATCAGCACACATCAAACATGTATATAAAAGGTAGAAAGACACAGCAGAGTTAGATATTGTTACCACTTAATATTGATTCTGCCACAAAACAAAATAATAGAAGCTAGTATATACTTGAATATAAGCTAGTATATACATGAAACACCTGACCAGCAAAGAGGCCAATATGCTTGCCAACAGTTGCAAAACCAGTATGTAGCAAAGATGATTTGAGCCCAGAATGGTAACCTTCCAAAGCCCATTTCTTCTTCTCTAACAGATTGGATAGCCTCTCCAGCAAATTAAGTCTGGAAAAAGTCTCCTACTGAATGAATGTGACCTGTCTTACTGAAATCATGTGTCCTACCAACGTCTAATTTCTTTGGCTGTAACTGTTACATTTTTTATATAAGGAGGGAAGGGAATATGTGCTAGACACATATAAACATATATAAAATCTGCTTGTTTATTTATCCTGAAACGCACTTCATATATAATGCTAATTAGAAGTTAAAATTAGATTGTGTATCTAGATGATGCCTCGTACCCTTCAAACCCTTCAAAATATCTTTCTTTAAAATGTTGACAAATCATCAAACGAGGGGGCTTCACCAATTGGGATCTTTAAAACGAGGTATTTTAAAATTCAAAGCTAATATATGTTTGATATGCAGAAAACAAGTGCGGTAAAGCTGCATCAACTGAAATGAGAGAAGAGTCTGAAGTTCACCCGCTTCAAATTAGATGTGATGATTAATCATCTTTCATGATTTGCAAAAAATCAAATATTGAAATAAATTGTGATATTTGATTTGCTTAACTGAATGATAGGTTGTTGTAATAAGGCAGAAGTATGGCGATGATAGAATGCATGACATGAAGGGTGCAGAGGTCTTTTCATCTTCACTGTTCTGTGAGTTAGCCCCGGCCAGCCCATTGCATGGTGAGGAACCTGAGGTTCCCAGTGGAGAAGCAACCTGCCCATGTTAGTGGAGTTAACAAGAGAAAGGACAGGGATGAGGAATGTAGGTGAGTTTGTGTACAAGGTCCATTCCTTTATCGTGATTCACTGGATGGTACATTTCCAGAGAAGACAAAAATGTGTTCTTCATTCCTCTTGGAAAAACAGTGATGGTAAGATGCTAACTAAAGTATCTGACCAGAGCTGGGCATGGTGGCGCACACTTGTAATCCTAGTACTTGGGAGGCTGAGACAGGAGGATCATGCAGGTTTGAAGCCAGCCTCAGCTACTTTGTGAGGTGCTCAGCAACTTAGTGAGACCCTGTTTCCAACAAAATATAAAATAGGTATGAGAGGGTAGCCTGGAGTAGAAAGCCCCTGGGTTCCACCCCCAGTACCAAAAATAAAATTAAATTAAATTTAAAAACTGACCAGATACTAGTACCAAGTAGAAAAAAAGACACTGAATCTTGTTTTTAAAATAATAATATATTTAAAATAATTTCTGGAGCCAGGAGAGATAAGTTAGTAATGTTATGGAGAGATCAAAGAAGAAAAGGTGGTATTATCTGGAAAATAGAGAATTGGTTAAAAAAATATATTTTAGGGATGGAAGCAACTAAATATTAGCAAATAAATAAGTACTGATATATCAACTAATAGATAATTAATATTGAATAGCCAGAGTATATGCAAAATATGTAACAGCGAACTGAATTTGAAATGTGAATAAAGTGTTTGCCTGTAGGAATAGTTGAAAACAGGGGGCAGAAAGTTAAAGAATTAAGACTAATCTAAGTCTTAAAGTGAAAACAGTAACATTCCTTGAATACTTTCTGTGTACCAAAGTGCTTTCTATTAACTTTTTCAAGAATCATTACAACCCAAATGAGGAAATAATGTTACTTTTCCCAATTTTATATTTGGAAATGCCCAGGGTTACAGAGTCAGTATGTGGTAGATCTGTAATTTGAATGTCATTACGCATTTACTTTGACTGTAATGTCTTATTCTGTGTATAAGACATACACACTAGTTTATAAGTTTTTATCCTTAAGATGCATAGCACATTTTAAAACTATTCTGCATCCTAGCTTTAAACCATTGTTTAGTGATAATGATCCCTACTTTGAAACAGTCTTTTTCTTGCTCTTATATTGGGGGGGGGGTTCTTTACCCATGTAAATCTTTATAGCAGCAGAAATCCTTTCTCAAAAAGTCTGAAAATGAATGGCCTAGGTATCTCTTCGAGGTGCTGACTCACATGAAGGATGCTTTGTACACTTCACAAAACACTGCCGTGGAAGAACAATAGAAAATGCATTTTAATTTAAAATGCTAAGTCTTTGATTTATGATCTAAATCACATTAATTCAAACTCTGCCAATTTGAAATTCATTGACTTATAGAATTTTAAAGATGAGCAAATTAGGAAGATAAGTAGAAGTTCACTGGGAATATTTATTCTCCTTAGCAAAACACATTTGAGGCACTTAAAAATAGAAATATTGTAACTGTTTGTAAACAGTGTACCGATCTTAAATGATTTTGCATCTTTTTAAAAGCAATCTAGTGGCATCTCTTCCTATCAATAAATCTGTGGCTTGTGTGTACCAAAGAATAATAAACATACATATTATCATTAGTATACTTTAGCTTAGACTTTTAATCTCCAAAGATTTGTCTTAAACAGGTGAGTCTTGGATAGATTTTTACTAAATTAAAACAAGCAGCTTAATTTTGATCAAGCTCACAAGACCACGATAGTCCTATGAAGCACACTTGTAAGTGATACCAAATGCATTAGTCCTGAATAATCACAAGAAATCTGCTCTCTGACTGAAGACAATGTTTCTTACTCCTAACATATAAATAGGTATTATCTTAGCTTTCAGTCACAGGGACAAAATAACAGGCAATCAACAGAAAATATGGTGAGGCAGACCATCATAACAGGAAAGACTTGGTGGAACAGGCTACTCATTCTGTGTAGCCAGAAGTGCAAATGAGAAAGAGGAAGGGGTCAGCTAGTGTCCCAGATCTCCAAGGGTCTGCCCCCTTTAGTGGAATTTAGTGACTTAAACTCCTTCCGCTCAGTGTCACCTCTTAAAGGTTCTAGCCTCTTAAAGGTCCTAGTAACCAAGCCTTTAGCATATGTGAGACTATAATTAGTTCTTTCATAACAAAGAATTAGCCTAATTTAAACTCCATTTTATAAAACCACCGTTTTGTAATGACATATAAACTCTCCTTGATTTGTTAGTTAGCATTTCTTAAATTTTTTCAAATGCCTACCCCTCTCTCAAATTGGCTAGTTTGTTTCAGACAAACTAGCCAATTGTGTGAGACTGGGAAACTACACTTCCATCAATAGGAGTGTGGTGCAGAAATTTGTGTTCAGAATAAAACCCCAAGTGAGCTTCCCGCAAGGTGTGCGCCCATATCTGGCTTCATGAGATGGCAGCACCCCTTTTTGAAAAAATGTAAAATTGCCTTGTAAACAATTTTTTAACTTTGTCTTATGATTCCATAAAAAATTGTTTCTAACACATATAAATGCTTTGAGAAGAATTTAAGATGCAAATCATAGCCAGGCGTGGTGGTGCACGCTTGTAATCCCTGTGCTTGGGAGGCAGAGATAGGAGGATCGCGTAGATTCGAAGCCAGCCGCGCTGGTTTAGGAGACCCTGTTTCCAAATAAAAAAGTATAAAAATAGGTGTCTGGGAGTGTAGCCTGGAGGTGGAAGGATTTCCAGGAACCCCAGTACCACACACACACACACACACACAAAATATGCAAACCATAACAAATAGGCCTTTTGTGTCATATTCCACAAAAATACATTTTTAAAAGTGTTAAAAGATGAACAATGTTTCTTTTTGTAGGAGTCCTCAGTGTCTAATATGTTAATAGATGTAATAAATTGTCAACAAGAATTATTGTAAGTGGTGTTTCTCAAATTAAGATGTCTTTGTACGTGTCTGTCATTGCATTCTGAATTTTTTTTTTCTCCATTTGGTGCCATTTTAGAAAAGGCTCTTCTAGATCAGAGCTGGAGATATAATTTTGTCTCAACTATGGTTTTCTTTTTATTATCTCTTCCAGCTTCCTGGAGAAGTAGGTATTTCCCAACATATCTGCTGTTTGCTTTAACTCCAACTGCAAGTAGCCAGCATGAGGCTTGTCCTTGGCTCTCATTAATTATGCAAGAAATGATCATTAGTTTCAACATCTATTTGGACTCTGAGAACCTTTGACAGTTCTCACTCTAGATTCTAGAGGTTCATAGGTACCTCTTAATTAAGATTTTGATACCAATTATTACCATTATTATTGTTGTTAAGATAGGAAAGAACTCATTCTGTTCAAAAAATTGAAAGACATTTGAATGGTCAATTAATGTATGAAAAAAATGCTCAACATCATTTACAATCAGAGAAATGCAAATCAAAACTACCCTGAGATTTCACCTAACTCCAACTAGAATGCAATTTAAAATCAAACAAAAGCTGGGCATCGTGGCACACACTTAAAATTCCAGCATTTGGGATGTTGAGACAGAAGGATCATGGCTCGCAGACAGTCTTAGCTAATACTTAGTGAGGCCCTTTGTAACTCAGTGAGACCCTGTTTCAAAATAAAGAATAAAATATAGGACTGGGGGTGTAGCTCGGAGATAGAATGCCCCTGGGTTACATCTCCAGTACTGTAAAAAAAAAAAAAAAAAAAAATATATATATATATATATATATATATATATATAAAATCATACACAATAACAAATGCTGGCGAGGATGTGGAGAAGTGGGAACTCTAATATATTGTTGGTGGGATTACAAATTACTGCAACCACTTTGGAAAACAGTATGGAGGATCCTCAAAAGAATGGAAATGAACCTACCTTATAATACAGCAATACCATTTTTGAGTGTCTACCCAAAAGAATAGAAACCAAATTACCAAACTAATTCATGCTTAGCTATGTTCATAGCCACACAATTCACAATTGCCAAACCATGGAGCTAAACAAGATGTCCATCAACAGATGAATGGATTAGAAACTATGGGATGTGTATACAACAAAAATTTACTCAGCCATAAGGAAGAACAAAATTATGTCATTTACAGAGAAATGGGTAAAACTGAAGAACATTATGCTAAGTGAGATTAGTCCATCACAGAAAGTAAGAAATCATATGCTTTCCCTAATATTGGGGAGCTAGAGAAAAAAGGGTCATAGGAGGAACTCTAGGTTAAGGAAGAGAAACTGTAGGCGAACAAATAAGGAGAAAGACTAAAAGGAAAATGCTAATATATTTGTAAATGCTTTTGATTTTATCCACAAAGGGCCATTCAAAAACGTCTTCAGATTTTAAGAACTAATCTAAAGAATATAATAGGGACAGTATATCAATGTTACCCAAGGATGTTCAGTAAAGTCTATTTACAATAGCAAAAAAAAAGGAAATAATTATTTAAAATTTCTTCAAATAGAAATCAGTGCTTAAAAGACTGTTGGTTTATTCACAGAAAAGGAGTATCACACAGCCATTAAAAATAATGAAGCAGAACTAAATATGCTGAGATAAAAAAGTATGCATGCCATATTAGTAAATGGAAGAAGGGGGCTGCCAATTAACTGGTATGCTATGATTTCAGTTATGTAAACTTGTATACATAACTAATCATGAGGAGACATTAAACGTAGTAGTCACCAAAAGATAGCACTGGCTAATTCATGGCAAAGTTTTTTCACATGATTTTTCTCTTTTTTATATTCTGCTGTGTTGTTTGGTTTATTTTAAATAACATGTGTTGTTTTATGTTAGGAAAAAATGTTAAAAATAAAGTTCGATTATGATTATTTATTTATTTATTTATTTATGGTGGTACTGGGGTTTCCTGGAAGCCCTTCAACCTCCTGGCTACACTCCCAGACCTATTTTATATTTTTATTTGGAAACAGGGTCTCCTAAGCCAGCGCACATGGCTGGCTTCGAACCTGCGCGATCCTCCTGTCTCTGCCTCCCAAGCGCGGGGATTACAAGCGTGCGTCATCACGCCCGGCATCGATTTTGATTTAAAAAAAAAAAAAACATTCCCTTCTCTTTAAAATCACTGTGAGGAAATATTAGTAATACATATAAACAGAGACATAATGTTAGGATAAAGAATTATTTTGTGTGTGGTGCTACAGATTGAACCCAGGGGCATTCTATCTCTGAGCTACATCCCAGCCCTATTTTTTTTTAATTCCTTATTTTGAAACAGGGTTTCACTAAGTAGCTGAGTCTGGCCACAAACTGTGATCTTTCTGTCTCAGCCTCCCAAATGCTGGGATTATAAGCATGAGCCACCACTCCCAGCCAGAATAAATAATTTTTTTAATCACACAAATCAATAAGAAACACAAGCACCAGGCAAAAGCATTAAAGCACTAAGATATTTATTTTCAATGAACAGAATAGTCGAAGATATTTTAGGCATGTAGATCATTAGGAAAGCCATTCTCAAATGTTTTTGTCCTAGGATATCTCCAACAGCTGCCTTTTTTGGGACCTATGTGGGCATGAGACCTACTGTGGGTCCTGGGTAATGCCAAGAAGAAACTGGCCACAATTCCACTTTTGTCTCTTTCAGGGATCTTAGACATGAACTCTTTTATTAGACTATTGGTCTGTGTATCCAAAGGGGCATTAAAAAAAAAAAACCCTATCAGAAAGCAGACAATATGTTCTGCATAGATGCAATGGTTGCAAAGACCAAGGGTTCAAGAAATGGAGTAGAAAGCCTGGCGTGGTGGTGCACGCTTGTAATCCTCGTGATTGGGAGGCAGAGACAGGAGGATCACGCAGGTTCGAAGCCAGCCGCGCTGCCTTAAGAGACCTTGTTTCCAAATAAAAGTATAAAATAGGTCTGGGAGTATAGCCCGGAGGTAGAAGGGTTTCCAGGAACCACAGCAGTAGCACACACACACACACACACACACACACACACACACAAAGAAATGGAGTAGACATAGAAATCCCAGAAACCATTTCCCAGATGTAATGCTGAAAGTCTTTCATCAGATATTGAAGTGCTAAGATTTGGAGACATTGGACACACTTGGATACATGCGTAGAGAATTTCACTGGTATTACAAATATTTACAATGAAAGAATTTAATTTTTTTCTCTTCACGAAACAAAAACTTGGACTTTATGAGAATTTAGTTACAGTATGAGTGTTCTGATAGCATTTTCTGTTACTGATGATGGGATTTTACCCATCAAAGTGACTTGCAAGAAAATAAACAAGTAAATATCACTCCTGCTATTTTTCCATTTATATCTCAACCATTTATATCTTAAGGAAAGCCCTGGTCTGTACTGAACTTTCTTCCCTGAAATAATACTTTCCAACCTCCCAAACCCCATGATTTTCATCTCCATCAAAATCCAGCTCTTCCTGGGCATGGTGGCACATGCCTGTAATCCCAGTACATGGGAGGCTCGGACAGGAGGATTACAGGTTTAGGGCCGGTTTCAGCAATTTAGCAAGACTCTCAGCAACTTAAGTAAGGCTCTGTTTCAAAATAAAAAATAAAAAATGGTTGAGGGTATAACTAGGAGATAGAAAACCCCTGGGTTCAATTCCCGGCAACGAAGGCGAGATGGGGGAGTCAGCTCCTGAATTTTCTCAATTAAAAAACTTTATGGTCCCCTTTTCCTCAGAGTGTACATTTCTCCTAAGCAGTATTTCACCACCTTTCTGTCTAGTCTCCTTTCTTCATTTATATGTCCGGGTAATGTTGCTTTGGGGAATTTCCATTTTTATTCCATTGCCAGAATTCTAGGTTTGATGATAATTGCCTCTATGCAGTACACACTCTCTGCTTTGTGATGTGGCATGCTTTTCCAAGTTGCACATTTTTGATACACATCAGTGATTTTAATGGGCTACACAGTGCCCCTTCCCACTCTACACACACACAAAAAAAATTGCATATTGAAGCCCTAACCCCTAGTACTCAGAATGCTACTACACTCAAAGATAGAGTCTTCAAGGATGTAAGTCAAAATGAGGATGTTAGGATGGACCATAATCTAATATGAATTGTGTCTTTATAAGAAGAGAAGATTTGGACAAAGAAAGGAACCAGATGTACCTGAGCCCACAGGAAAGTCCATCTGGAGATTAAGTAAGAAAGGAGTGTTGTGAACAGCCAAGGGGTCATTTTAGAGGCAAGAAAATTTGTCTACCCCATTCAACCTACAAAACTGAGAAAGTAAATATATGTTCTGGATAAGCCACTCAGTGTCCTATAGTTTGTTATGAAAGGCCTTGCCCCTTCATACCTTTATATAAACGCCACTCCTCTACTTACATTGAAAGTAAAGCTGTCAGGGAGATTGTAGTATTCTCAAACACATTACTTCAAACTCCTTTACTGATCAATCTATTTTGACTCCTCTTCTACAGATTAGGGAAAAATATACCCCTAATCTGCAAGTATAAAAGAAGTTTGGATTCTATTTACAATGAAATAATGATTTCTGTTCTGGGAGGGAATAGGGTGGGGATCGGGTGGGGGTTGACTGGTGATGTGTGCATGTATGTCTACAAAAGTTATTTTTGTATCCCACTATGATGTATGAATACAGTGTACCAATAAAAAATTAAAAATAAAATAAAATAAAAAGTACTTAATGTCAAAGAAAAAAAATAAAAATAAAAACAAAAAATGCGCTGAGTGTGGTGGCGCATGCTTGTAATCCCTGTGCTTGGAAGGTGGAGATAGGAAAGCTGGCCTTGTCTTAAGAGACCCTGTTTCCAAATAAAATATTAAAAGAAAAAAAAAGAAAATAATTAAAACAAAAAGAATCCTCTTGGTTAAAGAAGTTCTTAAATATTTAGAAAACTTTGAATAATGGAACAAAAGGACTGATTCTCAATAAAATAAAAGAGGTAGACTCCCTTATTCTCATCCCATAGCTGGAATTGTCTCCAGTTGCCCAAGAATATGTGTCAGCCATGGGTTATGGGAGGTCAGGTATGTAGTTCTGTTTTTGTTTTTTTTTTTTTAATTTTTAGTCTTTTTAAAACAGGGTCTCACTGAGTTGAGAAGGGCTTCACTAAGTACTTAAGTCTGTCCACAAACCGAGATCCTCTGGTTTCAGCCTCCTGAATGCTAGGATTACAAGCATGTGCCACCATGCCTGGCTAAGTGTGTACTTCTAAGACTGATGTGGAGTCACTGACTGAGCTATGTAACCCTAAGATTTAGCGATGTTTCAATAATTAGAAACTTGCATTTGGATTAAAAGGTTGGAAAGAGTAATGATAAGATCTGAGATATTTTAGAACAATCATTTGGAAATAATAGATATGTGAAAAATTATCCATGATTTTAATCCTTGGTATTTTAAAGTAGACAATTCAAAGGGGAAAAAAAAATATCTGGACTACTTTGATAAGCAAAGATTTCTTAAGTTCACAAGAAGTACTAGTCATAAAAGAAAATTTTGATAAATTAGAAATAGGGAAAATTAAGAACTATTTATTGAAGCATCATTTAGAGGTTAAAAGACAAAGCACAGACTGATGGGAAACATGTCAATGCCATCCAGAGCATAAAGAAAATCATAAGAAAAATAATTAAATAAGAGACTTGAACTTCTTTAAAAAAGAAGAAAAAGAATAACAATATAATATCCAAATGATCAATGAGAAAATGTTAGCTATCAGTGGAAAAAGGAGGAAAGACGATCAAAACAGCTAGGGTGGGGAGTGGTGGCACCTCCCTGTAATGTCAGGACTTGGAGGGTTGAGACAGAAGAATTGAAAGATTGAAGGTTCAAGGACAGCCCCAGCAAGTAAGCAGAGGCAAGAGTAGTTTATTATGACTAAAATTAATACAATGATTAATGAGAGGAAGAGGGCAGGGTATAGATAGAAGTGGTTACAAACAAAACAAGTGCTCTATTTGTATTTGTTGATAATAGTTGATGATAGTATAATAAAATTGTATTACAGGGAGATTTTTATTTAATATTTTCCTACCCTGAAGCCCAAACACTGGATTTCCAGTGGTCAGTTACATAAAGGTCTGTCCAGTGTTTGAAAGACAGTCAGTAACTTCAAAACAATCTAAATAAAAAAGTAAATAAACAAATGATTGAGGCAAAATGTAAAGAAAAGCTATCATGTTGGGCATGGTGGTTCAAGTCTATAATCCCTCTAATCCCCGTACTTGGGGGACTGAAACAGGAGGATCATAGGTTTCCATTCAGTAGTTCAGTCTCAGCAGCTTTTTGAGACCCTGTTTTAAAATTAAAAAGAATGAGCCAGGTGTGGTGGTGCATGCTTGCAATCCCAGCATTGGGGAGGCTGAAACTGGAGGATCATGTTTCGCGGACAGCCTCAGCTATTCAGTGAGGCCCTTTGCAACTTTGTGAGATGCTGTTTCAAAATAAAGAACTAAAAATAGGGCAGGGAGTGTATCTAGGAGGTTGGACACCCCTGAGTTTCATCTCCAGACCTCCCCCACACACAAATAATTAAAAAGAATGTAAAATGGATCTAGAGGTATAATTCAGTGGTACAATACTCCTAGGTTCAATTCCCAGTAACCCTCATAAAAGTTTCTGGGTTCTTCTAAAAAAAAAAATCAAAGTTGGAACATTAGGCTTCTATTACCAAACATAATTATCAGCTGAAGTGTGTAGAGGTCCTCTTCTTTAGGTCATGGGTTCTTTAGGTTCCCATAACCTCTGCTACTCTGTATTGTATCCCTGACACAGAAGGATAGACAGTTGTTCATCCCCAGTACTTGACCTTTTGTTTTACTGAACCCAAAACCTTTTCTTAGTGCTCAGATATCTATCCAAAGTGAGAAAATAACAAGGAAAAAAAAGATGACTAGCTTTTCTTATACCACATATGACTTTTCCCTTTTGTTTGCCTTAACTAAACCATGCAGATACCAGCTGTGCAGCCCGGAGTTAGCCCCTAAATATAAAGACCAAGCTGAATATGGTGTTGCAGACCTGTAATCTCAGTCCTTGGGAGGCTGAGACAGGAGGGTCCCAAGTTTGTGGCCATCCTCAGCAACATAGGGAGGCTCTCTACAATTTAGTGAGAATCTGTTTCAAAATAAAAAAATAAAATGGGGTTGGTGTTAGAGGTAGAACATCCTTGGGTTCAATCCCCAGTACACCCCAAAAATAAAAGAAAAAAGAAAAACTATAATGACTGGGGATAAAAACACTGATGTTAGCTAACATTCTTTCCTTCAGCCACTCCTTCTTCACATGTTAACAGAACAACTGACTTGTTTCAGACTCTGCAATAAACATAAAAAGTGATAAAGGTAATGGTGATTATGATGGTGTTGCTGGTGGTGGTGAAGGTGATGATAAAAATCCTAATTAATATTTATGGAAGGCCGGGTTTTACTCTAAGAATGCTCTCATTTGATCTTCATAAGCACCCTATGCAGCAAATTCTATTATTATCTTCATTTCACAGATGAGAAACCAGGAGTTCAGAGAAGCGAAGTAATTTGCCCAAGATCTGTGCAGCCATCTTACTGGGTTACCAGACCCATAGCCTTCTGCAGAGTACATCATCCCTCACCATTGGGTGGCACAGCCTCTGATATCGCAGACACCCAGGCCTGGTGCCTTGGCGCCCCGGGGCTCTGTAACAGTGCCCTTCCATGTTTCTGTAAAGAGACTCGGAAAATAATGAGACTTCCTGCCTGACCATGTTTTTAAATTTTATTTGTTCTCTGAATTTCTCCCATGTTTGTTCAAAGTTTTAATCTGGATCATTTACCAAATCCCTCGTTTTCCTATATTTTAATTAATTTCTTTTTAGATCAGTCACTGCTGCATCCCTCCTTCTAACTGAGGCTGAACATATAAATCCCAGCAAGCAAATGTAAACAAACAAACCAGAGAACCCCCTCTAATCCTCCCTGGCAATTCCTGTGTTTTATCTAATGAGCCTTAATGTATCAGGATAAACAACCATTCCAAACTATTTGGTCTGAATTTAGAGAATCAATTTTTTTAAGCACTTGGATGATTTTCTTTTCTTCAGTCAGTTTAGGTCAAATAACTTTTAAATACAAACTAACTCCAGGACTTTGCTCCTTTGCTTTTGCTTTTTAAAACTATTGCTAGGAAGTTCTGGAATTCCTCTGTGCCAGAGAGTTGTTGAAACTTCATCAGACCAGCTCAGTCCCTGGGAATTAAAGGTTAGGTGCCCATCCCAAGGAGTTGTTATGTTTGTGGTGAACTCCAGTGTAGAACCACACACACAAAAAAAAACTTTTATAGTCCTACAATTGCATTGTTTATTTAATCCAGGTTACAGTTTTCACTGTGAATGGGAAATTCCAGCATTAATTTCTTTCTCAGCTTTATTGCTTGACCTTACACTTTGATTTCCCTACCTGCTTCTGACTTTGACACTGTAAATTGATTGTAATCTAAACTGCCCATTTTCTCCTTCTCCTCTAACATTTGGAACTCTGAGCCAATGAAATTATTTTGCGAGCTCTCTGTAACAGTCTCCCCAATAGTGTTTTTCCTATCTTAATCCATTATGTCACATCATCCTCTATATAGGACACCTATAAAAATTTAAATTAGCTGGGCATGGTAACACATGATTACAATACCAGTACTTGGGAGGTAAGAGACCAAGACCACAGGTTTGAGGCCAACCTCAGCAATTTAACGAGGCCCTCAGCAATTTAGGGAGACCCTGTTTCAAAATAAAATAAAATAAAATAAAATAAAATAAAATAAATAAGGCTGGGAGTCAGATCAGAGGTAGAAAGTCCTTGGGTTCAACCCTCAGTACCACCAAAAATTTAATTAAGCAACAAATATAGCACTTATAGCCACTCTGAAACAAATATGAAAATCGAGTTGTAGTCTTTTGAGAACAGTAATAGATGAATGATTAGAATATCTGAAAATACATACATATAATTCCATATGCATAAGAAAATATAAAAAGGACACATAAGCTCTCGATTATTACTTCCTTTAGTGAATCTGTGTTCATTTCATTGGAATATTCACAGAACTGAAAACTTGGAACTTACTAGGTTAAAAAGGAAAAGTATTTAAGAAATATATTAATGTGCCATTTTATCTAAAAATATAAACTGCTGTTTCATTCTAATCAAAGTTATTTATGAGTTCGAAAACATAAGAGGAATGAGAACAAGAAGGAAGCCTACATGTCCTTGCTAACCTTCCTCAGCAGTCACGAGCAACAGAGTGAGAGGTCAGGAGATAAGAAGAAACCACAGTTCACTCAAGCCCCAAGCAGGTCTCACATTTAAGTGGGTATTCCAAGTAGAAATATAGCCCTTTATAGTTCAATTATTCTCCCATGATAATGATCCAGTATCTAGCCCTCCATCATTCAGTGGACTTCCACTTACAAAGTTAGGTTAACATGTCTGGGTAGGAATACTTTGTATGTTGCTGAATACTTTCTCCACTAAGTTCAGGACTGTGCTTCTTGACCTACATCAACTAGCTTTTCTGCCTCTGCTCTTTGATTTCTGGACCTTCTGTTAAAAAGCATGAACTTATTCTTGAGATTGTCCTCCAGCATTTAATCTAACTCACATATTCATCTCAAACATGCTCGCTGAGTTCCCACCATGGGCCCAGGTTCTGATGTCTGCAATAGGACTATGGTGGTCAACAAATCACAGGCCCTGTTCTTGTAAGACTCTTGGTTGAATGATGGTAACATATTAAAAGTCAAACAAGAGTAGTTTTATGTAAAAAAAAATCACTGTGAAGAAAATAAAACAGGCTAATGTGATGAAGGATTAATGAAGGAAGGAGTTCCTTTAGACTAAGCAACAAAGAAAGGCTTCTCTGGGAACATGCAAAGTGAAGAATATGAATATGGCCCCTTCTTCCTTTCTTTAAAAACATCTTGCTTATTTTCCTTGAGGTATTTTCTCATATCTAGGAGCTAGCAGTCAGTCTTGAAATTCTATTTCTCTTGTCTCCCACTTCAAGATTATTTCTTATTCTTTTTATTTACAAATTCCAATTCACTATGAAACCATTAAATTTCTTTAATTGGATCACCAATTTTGCCCACTTTTATGGTATTTTTCTCTAAGTCCTTTGACATGTTTATTTCCTAAATTACAGATTTTGCTCCAAAATTTTCTGATTTTCCTTAGCTGGATATAATACTCAGGAAGAAACACAATATATTTCTACTCCAATAGCCTTTGGCATTACTCTACTTGGGCAAACCATTTGTCTAACCACACTTGTGCTTCATTAGTATCCTATAGTAACTTTGAAATTATACTCTTGATTTAGGAGCCCCCAACATTCCTCTCCCAAAGAAGCTTCTGGTCTACAATCTCTCAGTCATCTCCAAACCTACTACACTCTTCTGATTCATCTGGGTGCTGACTCCGTCTGGTCAAATCTGAATTCAACCCCCCTCTAGAGCTGCATGACATCAGGGAAAAGTTAGTTCATCCGATTCTCTTTTTTTTTCCTACAAAAACAAGGAAAATGTTACATAAGATACATGTTATATTAAGACCTTAGCAAGTTCTTGGCAAAGATGAGCGTAATGAGTGGCTAAGGTTGTTTTTGTTATTCTCTTTCTACCCACACTGTTTTATCACATAGACCTTGACCACTGATTATTACCATGTCTGCTGCAAAACATTTTGTAGATCATTATCATTGGGGAAAAATTCTCTGTTTGGTCTAATTTTATATTACTGGATTTGACAGCAAAATTCCCATAATTGTATTGATAGCTTGTAGTTCTTATTGATGTTATCACATCACACAATTGTTATTAACTACCTGCCCCACTAATTAGAGCCCCTTTTTTTCTCTTTTATTAACCACAAAAAAATCCCTAAATGCCCTCATTCAGTCTCAACAAATGATCTAATATTCCATTTTACTAATGTACCAGGATGTTAAATTCAACTCTTCCTGTTATCTTGAATTTTCTGTATAGGTCCTTGGCTGAGAATAACACAGTATTTGCCAAATCCTCCCCCATTCTACAGGGAGATGCTAAACTAGCTACACAGGACTTGCGAAGGAAATGGCTCAAAACTAATTCTGATACACAGGCCCAAATCTACCTTTTGAGTCCATCAGAGATGGAGGTTTAAGAGGCCAGGAGAAAATTTAAATGGGAAGAAGAGTTGAAATATTGTGGTATCTTTTCCTTGCTTCTCACCTTGCATCAAGTGATTTTTTTTTTTCCAAAAGGACCCTAGAGTTACCTTAATAATAGGTGTTCTTTGAATTAAGGAACCTAAGGTTTGCCAGGTGATTCTTGCCGGGACAAATTGGAAGACAAAACCTGGTGCCTGCAGTGAGCTGCTTTGATATTAAAGGGATAGTGGGCTGCATCTAGGAGAAATTGTTCTTCCTTCTACTTCTAGAAAAGGAGCACATTTCCTGAGATATAATAAGAATCTCAACATAGAGTATTATCCTGAAACTGTCTTAAGAACTGCATGGAAAGAGGAGGTGACCCAGCAGAGCATGGACAACCAGAAGACCAGATGATGAAAGTGAAACTGAGAGAGCCATCCAGGCTGGAATTCATTCTTTTAAATTCACTTCTTATTTTTATAATACTGAGTATTGACCATCCAACATATACCTGGCCATTTTTATTATTTTTACTATGAAACAGGGTCTCACTAGGTTGCTGAAGTTGGCCCAGAACTCACATTCCTCCTGTCTCAGCCTCCCAAGTGCTGAGATTACAGGCGTACATCACCATACACCCAGGATAGAATTCTTTCTTGTATTATAGAAGCTGCTATTGGTTCTTCCCAGTGAGAAAATGTGTGAGAAATCCAATAAAAGTTTTTCAAGAGAGAAATAGACTCAAATTGTACATCAGTCTCAAGAGGATGAGGACAAGAGATGATGGCTATTACTGTTGCATCAAAAAGATGATGCCATTTCTAGTCTACTCTTTACCTAATTATATCCTGGAGGAATATTAATAAATAGGGACTGGGAGAGGAGGTGAATAAAGGAAGAAGAAAAATAAATCTTTCCCTCACTGCAAGCTTATAAGCCTAAAGTAAGCCTGAGCTGAGGGCATTGAGGCAATCCTAAATTGAATAGCTTTTGAGATTAAATATTGGTTGAGACTACTATTCTAGAGAAGGTTTTATAGAAGATATGGCAGGTGGAGAAAATGGTTTATTTAACATCCATAATTTATTTTTCATTTTTTCTTTCAGAACAGGGGATTAGACACAAGGGTGCTTACCATTGAGCTATACCCCTAGCCCATTTTTATTTTTTATTTTTTAATTTTGAGACAGAGATTTGCAATGTTGCCCAGGTTGGCCTTCAACTTGTAAATGTACAGGGAGGGAAGAAGGAGGCTGGGAAGGGAAATAAATCACGTGACACTGTGTACATATATACATATATCATTATGAATCTTACTATGATATACCATTATGATGATTCAACAAAAGATTAATAAAAATAATGAACTACAAAAGTTTAAAAGAGCTCATATATATATGTGTATGTGTGTGTGTGTGTGTGTGTGTGTGTGTGTGTGTGTGTGTGTTGAGATCTTTCAATTAGTAAAATACTATTGATTTCAGAAATTAGAAACCAGAAAATTGTGGTATGTGGCTGAGATTTCCTCTAGGTAAGGAAAGAATAGGTCTAGATATCCAACTAAGGAGCAAAAAAAGAAGGTATACTGTTATGAACTCACTTCACACTTGTGAAAACCTTTTACTAAAATGGTAACATAAAGAACATTTTTTGTGGACCTTTCTAATTTCTTTCTCATTTTCCTTAAAAGTTTATATTTGTTCACATGTCCTTTCCTTATTTTTCATGACTAGTAAAAACAAGATCTCCTGTCCAGTAAGATAATTGTCTCCAATATCTTCCTCTTGGTCCTTATTCATCGCTGATTGATTTTTATTGAGAAATTGAAACTCATTTTCCATGAAACTGTATTTCTTATATTACTCAATGCAAAGATTTCTTAGTTTTCTATTTTTTGGTTGTTTTCCTATTTTTTTATGCTTTTCTATATATTTGTTCCCTCTCCTCTCCTCTCCTCTCCTCTCCTCTCCTCTCCTCTCCTCTCCTCTCTTCTCTTCTCTTCTCTTCTCTCTCTCTCTCTCTCTCTTCCCCCACCCAAGTTTTCTATATAAAGTTTCATGTAGTATCACCATTATTCTAATAACTTCTTTAGCTATATTTCTATTCTTAGCATTTTTATATAACTTCTAGATCAAGAGTTTCAAAAGGCCAGGTATAGTGGCATACATTTGCAATCCTAGTATTTGTGGTTGAAACAGGAGGATGCCATGTTCATGGCCAATCTCAGGAACTTAATACATCCCTGTTTTCAAATAAAAATATAAAATAAAATAGAAATGAGGGTATAGTACAGCAGTAGAATGTCCCTGGGTTTAATCCCCAGTATGAAAAGTAAAAAAGAAAACAAAATTTTCAAAGGCCTGGCCATGCATGGTAGTGCATGCCAGTAATTCTAGTACTTGGGAAACTGAGACAGGAGGATTACAGGTTGTAGGCCAGGGAGTGATAACTTAGTTTGACTTTGTTCCAAATATAAAGAAATAAAAAGTGATAGAAGTGTGGCTCAGAGGTAGAATGCTTCTGGATTTAACCCTAGCACAAATAATAATAATAACTCCCAAATTCCAAAGGTCTGTGCTCTATCTCACATCTTTATTTCTAGAATACTTTGTTATGTTTCTTTAACTAAATTCTATACATGTTTTATAAGGACAGCTCCAATAACACCTACTTTGTGAATTCTTTTATCCAGAGAGGAAAAAACCACACAAAATATTTTTTTTCTTGAAATATACAGAAAAACAGATAGTTGATTACTTGAATGAACCATGTATATGATCTCTATGGATTTCCAGGGTTCCTTAATTATTTTTCATCTTGCAAAATACCTAGCACAGTACCTCTTTTTTGTTTGTTGTTGTTGTACTGGGCTTCCTGGAAACCCTTCTACCTTCGGGCTACACTCCCAGACCTATTTTATATTTTTATTTGGAAACAGGGTCTCTTAAGGCAGCGAGGTTGGCTTTGAACCTGCACAATCCTCCTGTCTCGGCCTCCCAAATGCGGGGAGTACAAATGTGCACCACCACTCCCAGCACTAGCACAGTACTTCTAATGAAGCATCCTTGGTCACTACTAAATTGATCTTCAGTAAAGCTTTTGGCTAAAAAAACTTCAGATAATACCTTTGAAAATAATCTGTTTAAATATTTTAAGTTAAGTACACAAAGAAATACAGCTAGAACACACAGAGAGGTGAATATAAGACCTGGGAGAGCCCAATTATTATTTCTCTATATCCTTATCTGTTATCTTGAATATTTATTTTTGAATATTTTTCATTTCCTCAAATAAATTAGAAACTCATTGAAAAGAGAGCTTTTACTACTGGGGAAACAAAGTGAAATAAGAAGGATCCTAGAGTAATTCTGAAGTCAAGCAAGGCAAGAAATGAGAATGAGGTATACCTAAAATGCATATGTATATGCAAGATACATAGGATGCTTAAGTGCACATGCACATATATGCCCATATTTAGACACTTGTAGGACTGCACTTGCTTAATGAATTTGGTTCGGTATCACAAAATGAAAATGTTGATGGATAGGTTCCTTCACAAATGACTTATTATAAAGAAAAAAAATCCAAAATCTTTTGTATTGTAAAAATGAGCATGGTCAGCTGCATATACTCTCCTGAGTTCTGATTCCTGATTCTCGATTGCTTCCATGACAACCATGTCATTTCACTGCCAGAATATCTTATAAACAGTTAAGATGAATGGAAATGTATGCATGCTCTCCTGAAATTAATTGTTAAGAAATGAAAGAGAGAGAAAACTGAAGTTTTTCATTTGGTGAGATCCATTCTACATGGGTAAAAAAGACATTCCTAATCAAGCCCTCTCCACATGGATCAAATTATATATGCTGTTTATTCTTGTTCAGAGGTTGCCCATAATCATTTTTGAGTTGTTTCAAAAAGAGATTTTTACTTCGACCAGTAGAATATGAAATCTCTTCATTCCAGTTTTTTTTTTTTATTTCTGTTGCTTTGATTGAGTATTGCTCTGCACAGAAACTGGTATTTGCTTTTATGTATGTGATCACCTTTAATCTTTTTTTTGAAGATTTAAAGAAGTTTATTAAAAATATAGAAATATAGAAAATATCTTTCCAAAAAGGTTGAATTCAGAGAACTACAGCAACATATGCATACCTATGTTCATAGCAGCACAATTTGTAATAGCCAAAATATGGAACAAACCCAGATCCCCATCAACAGATGAATGGATTGCAAAACTCTGGGAAATACACACAATGGAATTCTATTCAGCCATAAAGAAGAACAAAATTATATCATTTGCAAGAAGATGGAAAGCCCTGGAGAACATTATGTTAAGTGAGATCAGCCAACCACAGAAGGAGAAGGTACATATGTTTCCTCTAATATGCCCAAACTAGGAAACACAGAGGATACCAGTGGGACTCCAAATAATGGAGGGGAAATATCAGCAAAGTTTGAATGAAAAGATAGGAGAGGAGGAAGGCTGATCTTGATTAATGAGGGTCTACATCTGAATATGTGTAAAATTATGAATATGACATGGTTACCCTGACAACCATTGGTGGGAGGGGGGAAGGAAAAACGGGGGCCAGGGGGAGAGGGCACCAAATATAGTTTAAATGTATACCATTTATGTTCAATAAAAATTTTGTTTGAAAAAAATATATAGAAAATAGTTACAGCCCCATGCCAAAATGGCATAAGGGGGGAGGGTGGCCCGGGTCAACTCACCACTCCCCCACCTTTAATATTTATAAGAATTATTTTTAAGATAAGGAAACTAAGGTGCCAAGCAGTGACTCAATTAATTTGCATATAGCTAGGGAAAGCAATGAAGTTAGGTAAAGTCTAAAGATCTTGTACTCTCCTCTTTCTTGACTCCTCTTAAGGAGTTCTCACTGTGAACCCCTTCTCTCTTCTACTCAATATGATAAATTCTATTACTGCTCTTAATTTGTGACTTTTCTTTGTGCCTGTGTGCTTCTCTGTGTAACTTTTAAATTCCTCCATTAATGACAGAGTTAATTTTGTTGCCCTATTCGATCTGAGCTGGCCATGATATATACAAACGCCACACACACACACACACACACACACACACACACACACACATATATATTACTTTGGACACATACTTTGGATTGTATGTATTTTACTTAAGCTCAATACAATGCAATCACAGCACAATATACACACACATACATACATATATTACCCTACAACCCTTTGGCATATATATAAGTGGTAGTGTGTCCAAACCTCCCCTTTATTTTTAAATGCCCACAGAGGCTTATGCTTATAATTTTTATGTCTTTGCATTGCCATGAGTACAGCATGAAAATAACAGGCTCTGGCTATCATGCTTTATCGGGGAAGACGAGTCACAGTGCAGCAAATCTTGATGTAACCTATTGCTTTATGCCAAGCCAAGCAGAGAACAGGCAAGTCAGACAATGCCTGCCTAGGCAACACACAGAAAAGTAAGCAAGAATACATTATTACTGTGGGCCACTGAGTTTGGGAGTATTGTTTTATGCAATGCTACTGTGGAAACAGCCAACTAATAGTCTTAGGAAAAGTCTTTGTGCTCCTGCTTAATTTTCTTTAACAGATTGTATATATTCCAGACTTGTTCAGAAGCCATGTAAGTCATTTTTAAAGCCATAATAACTAACACAATGTGTTAGTTGGTACAGGGCATGAGTGGTTGAAAGATGTTGCATGGATAAATGTGTATCTTCTTTTTCATTTCCCAAAGAGGGCTGCTTTGTAAGGCTTGATGCTTTTGCAATAAAAATACATGAACCTCATATAATCAAAGATTCTGTATGATAAAATAATTTACACTATGTTTTCTGCTCATAATATTTGTCTCTGGAGGATCCTGATGTGTTTCTACTTAAAATGGCAATTTTTCAAGAAGTGAACTGTTTAAAAATGTTGCATATCTCTTTAGAAAGCCTGCTTGGTACAGAGTATGAAAAAAGCTTTTGGCACTATATTCCCAGTTTTGTGACTTATTAAGGATGCCAACATGGGCCAATCTCAGGAGCCCAAGTCTCTCATATGTCAAGTAAGGATAATAGTATCATTCCTCATGGGATTTTTATACAGGTTAGGTTAATGTAATAGGAAAATGCCTATCTTTAATTAAAAATTACTATTTATTAAAGACCTACTTTGGATAGTATGTATTTTACTTAAGCTCAATACAATGCAATCACAGCACAATGGGAACTATGTTAGTTATCATTATATAATAAACCATATTTATTCAAACTTCTTGAATAAAATTTGAGGGAACAATTAAGTACATCTTATGGTTTAGATAAAGAATGTCTCCTAAAAAAGCTCATGTCTTCATGTTCAGATTTAATATAATTAAATCACAAGAGTTGTAATGGATTAATTGGGTGGTAATCTAGGTAGGTGGGGTATGGCTGGAGGAGGTGGCTCACTGGGAGTGTAGATTTGGGAACTGTGTGTGTGTCCTTGAATCTCTTTGCTTTCTTTCTCTTTCTTTTGGCCTCTGTGATGTGAGATCCGATCCCTTGCTCATATTCTCTCTCTCTCTCTCTCTCTCTCTCTCTCTCTCTCTCTCTCTCTCTCTCTCTCTCTCTCTCTTCCCTCTGGCTCCTGCCACCCTACCCTGAGCTCCACTGTCTTCAGATGACCTAACATGGACTGATCCCTTGAAATCTCCAGAACTTTGAGCAATATATATTTGCCTTCATCTAATCTAGAGTGGTCAGGTGTTTTAGATGACATCAATGATTTTTCTGGCTGAAATAGTCTATAAGAGTAAAATGGGAGTACATTTTGTACACTTTAAACCCCCAGACATCTTGATACACCTCCATTCAAGAGATTAAACTTGATCCTCTTTCTTCTGAGTACAGGCTAGGCTCAATGAGTTACTTCTAAGGAATGAAAGATGGTGGAAATGATGAGAGGTTGCTTCAATTTTACATTTTCAAAATGCAGACGCTTCAACTTATATACCCTGTGTGACTCTGAGAGTCTAGGTCTCACCCTTTTGGATTTTTTGCTCCAGGAAGTCAACTACTGGGAAGAGTTCCTCCTGATGAGGAACAGAGGCCACTAACCCAGAACCACTGAGGAACTGAGATCTGCTAATTACTCTAAGAGTAAATATGGAAGGGGACTCTAATGCCATCTGAAACATGGAGTGACTTTGGCCTTGGCTGATAGTGTCTGAACCCCACAGTCTTCAAGATGTCTAAAAATAAAAATTGTCTAAAGCAAAACCTTCTCAAAAGAACTAGATGGCTCTGAAAATTTTCAGAACTTTCAGATAGAAAATAATCCTAAAATTAAGCAAGAATATATGCAAGAGACTGTGAGGAAATATAAAGGTCACGCCCAGAGTGTGACTGTGAAGTTATTTCTTACCTTCTCAAAAGGAGCTTGGGTGGAACCTCTATATCACTTCCAATCAGACAAAAGACCCACTGAAGATATCAGCTGTGTACAGTTCCTCTCAATCAAACAATAGGAGTGCTAGCAATCCTACTGTTCTATTGTCTCTCAGTAGCCTTAGCAGAATCCTAAAGTAGAAAAGGTTTTATCTTGAGGAAATTGGGGATGTGGCTTTTGTCTAATAGAGTCCTAGAGCCCTACTCAATTAGACTCACAAATGATCAATATAATTTTAGAGAAATTATACATGCAATGATATTGCCAACTTGAATTCAAAAGAACAGAGACAGCACAGAATGAAAAGATGCCTTTGGATCTCAAAAATTTTTGCAGGCAGAGAGCAGGCTAAGGAAACAGCTCAATTTCAAACATTTACTCTTTTCATACAAGAGAAGAAAAAATCGGGGGTGGGAAGAGAAGATAGAAGCAGGAACCAAAATATTGAAGGTGAAAGGCATGTAGAATGTTTTTCAGGCTAAGACATTTAATCAGAGAGCATGCAACATCTGACCAGCTGATTTTGTAGTTGCTATGGACTAATGACAGTTTTGTGACTTCAGTTTTCTCATGTTTTGCTCAAAAATGTTTACAGTAGTTATCTCAATCCTCTCCATCATCCATCATTACACTTGAGTGTGTGTGTGTGTGTGTGTGTGTGTGTGTGTGTGTGTATGTATCCATGGTATAGATTGGGGAAGAAAATATACATCTTTAGATTTAGTGGTAGAAGGAAACTGTGTTCAATAGGTTCTACTTAGGACTTGAATTGTCAGAGTCTTATCCAAACCACAACTCAGTGTAGATGGAGAGTCTGGACTTTCACCTGAGGCTACAATAACTTTGGTAGCCTTGAAAGGGGACCGTAGTTTGCTTTAGAGATCAATGTAAATATGAAATTAAGGAGTACTTGGTGGCTTTACAAATGTGTCCACAAATTCATTGACATTCATCTCTTCAAGAGGTGAAGCTTGAGCCTATCTCTTTGTGCATGGCCTTCTTGGTCTCCCTGGGAATCAATAGCTTGTTTTTCATAAATAAAACATACCAAGAATGATGGTTGCCAAGTCTAAACTTAGGTCATAGAAAATCTTCAGCTCCTGTGTTGGATGTCATTTCTTATTTTTGGGCTGTCATTCTTTCCTGCTCAGAACACTAATTCTAGGGAAAACCTGTTACAATGGAGAGAGCCACATCATGAGAAAGAGAAGCCTTAGCCACCACGGAACTGAATCTTCTGCCGGCCATATGGATGGGCTGGGAGGATGCTCCCCAGAGGACCTCAGCTGTGGCTCACATCTGTCTGGAACCTCCTGAGAAAATGCTCCAGTTCCCTGGTCCTCATTCAGGAAGTGCTTAAGATAGTAAATACTTGTTGAGTTAAGATGCCAATTACTTTGTTATGCACCAATAGGCAACTCATATGAATATTGTGCGAATGCCTAAGTAAATTTTATATTACTAATTCTATAGATAATAAGGCTGAATTACTTAAAATATCAAGGAGTTTTTATCAATCCAGCCATCTCATAAGTGGTAGGATAGAGATTTAAATCCACATCTGTGTATTTCAGAAGAAAAAAAGAGTAAATTTTATATAAATAAAAATCAAAATATAATGAAACCACAACCTTTTATAAAAATTTGGTTTGGGCTGATACAGAAAGTCCAATAATGATACATAAAAGTACCATCTGCTTTAGAAATAACAGAGGTGTTGGGCATGCAAAAGAATGTGCAAAGATGCTTCACTCTCTCTATATATATATATATATCACAGAGGCTAGGGCATCTGGTAAAGGAGAGGTGAGCCATTCCTTCTTCATTCTAGCTTTCCCAATTATGTTAATTGTAAGAGAACTTGGCTTCCTGGCAACGCAGAGCCAGTGAGGCATTTGACACGCTGCAGAATTTAAGTTCAAAAGTAAAATTGTTTAATGAATGCACACCCTACTCCTTATTCATTATGCAAAGTCGGGTTGTAGAGTTTTTCAATATGCACTCTAATTCCCTTTAAGAAACGTGATTCCACATTCTTCATATTAGTGCAGAAAGGAGAAAAAAAGGATATTCTGCTGAAAGAAGCTTTGGGGTCAGTTAGACATTCTCTGTTCGTTTTTTATTTTTTTTGGAAAGAAGATATAATCCCTTTTTCTCAGCTATTGTGTTTTATTATGTTGAGGGTTGATGGTTATAAAACACAGCACCTCCCCTTCAACTTTTCCATATAACTTGATTAGACAGGAATAATCTCTTATGCTTTCATGCACAAATTTAGGAGTGACCCAGAACAAACGAGTTTCCTTCATCACCATAGCAACCAGGACTATGGAAAAATGCCACTCACTAGGCTACGCAAGTCAGAATTCATTCCTTTGATGTTAATTAACAAATTGCTTTCAGAAAATCAATGAATTTCCCTGCCCCTCCAAATGTTTGTGATATCTATATATTAGTACTTCCTAAAGTGATATGGTAGAAACATAGATGGAAAAGGTCAAACTAAATAGAGCACTACCTTTTCCTAATAGCATGCAGGGTGAGTGGAGACGGGAGCGCTCATTGGGCAAAAGGTAGAATCCCTTTGGATTTCCTAGGCATTGAAATACAAACCTAAATGCATGGTTTCTTGATAGACAGGTCTCCTTTCTTCCAGAAAATGGTGGCTGCTTTTTTTTTTTTTCATTCCAAGAAAGAAATATGGAAAAGCAGAGGAAAAGGGCTATCATAAAGGAAGGCTATTGCAGAAACATATATTCAGATACATCTATTCTAATCTTCGCCTGGGACTATCAAACTTCTCAAGGGCAATGCGATGATATTTTTCTTTTTCTTTACTAAAAATCTTGAAAATGTGTTCACATGTTCATTCAGATTAGAAGGATTAGAATAAGAAGTGTACATATGTGAATATACATGGACTTTCACATGGGCATTAATAATACATTATTAAAGGACAAAAGACCATACATGGCAGTGAAGGATGAAAATGATCCAAATGTGCTTTCAGAGAAGTCAAAACAAGGTTCATAAGATTTCAAGGAAAAAGGCAGGCCAAGAAACAGACTGCTAGGATGCTATCTTTAAAAGCAATCTGAAGATTCCAGGCAAGTTTCAGATGCTTGACAAAACAGTAGATCTCCCAAGAAGGGCTTTCTCTTTTCTGTGTGTCTTTTTGAGGTTTGCTGTTGTTCCACTATATGGATATAAAATGACTTTTATAGAAATGTATGAAAGACTCGGTTTCATATAATAGGTCGTCCAACTAGGTGTGCGTCTATCATCTTTACTCAGTGACAAAAGTTTATTTGAAGATATATATCACAAGTACCCAAAAGTCTCTCCAGGCTGTTAATTGTAATGCCATGTGAGAGAACAATTCAAAGAAAGGATACTTTGAATGGTTTAATTAAGTTATTGATAAAAGGATTAAAACCTGACATTTTTAAGCATATTGAGACTTACAGAAAAACTCATTATTAAAACCTTTATCTATTTATAAGTGACAAAAATAATTTCCAGATAAAATGAGGTAAGGGTCAAGAAAAAAGCATAAATGTGGTCATAATTTCTGTTCTGCTACAAGAATAAACCTAAAAAAATTATTAGTAAAAATTATTAAGAGCAACCATTTTAAAATTCTTTATGACCAGGGAACAATTTTGTTTAAGCAAGAAAAGCCAATATACATAACTAATTGATGTAAAATTAAGATGGGAAGCTGGATGAGCCATCTAAAGCCCACCTACTTTTCATTAAAAACATTGAACATGCCGGGCATGGTGGTACATGCTTGTAATCCCCGGGCTTGGGAGGTGGAGACAGGAGGATCGCGCAAGTTCGAAGCCAGCAGCTCTGGCTTAAGAGACCCGGTTTCCAAATTAAAATATAAAATAGGTCTGGGAGTGTAGCTTCCAGGAACCCCAGTACCACACACACACACACACACACAAAAAAAAAAAAAACATTGAACACAACTGTGCTGGAAGGCACATCCCCCAGTTCTACCCTTGACTTCCTGGCCTTTCTCTTATCAGAGTTCAGCACTTGGATAGGATATCACCCTATTGGAACAACAGGCTATGCTATAGTAGACAAGGTAACTGACCACTTCACAACTCAGTTTCCTTGCTATGTAATGAGAAAAGGAGAGATTAGGCTATCTTTCTGTAAGGCAACTATCTTCTAAATGGCCCCCAACGATTCTACATATTGGTGTTCCTACACAGTGTATTTATTTCCCTTTGAGTTTGGACTGGACCTTGGAATTCCTGACTAGTAAATAGAATAAAACAAAAGTGATTTCCTGATATTTTGGAGACTATGTTGCAAAGGCTGTAATCTCTGTCTCTGTCTCTTTCTCTCTTGGAAGGAATTTTCCGCACTGTGAATAGCCTTATGGAGAGTTCCACGTGGCAAGGATCTCAAAACTCTAGCTAACAACTAACAGGAACTTGAGTCTTACCAAAGTCAATATGAATGAGGCAGAAGAGAATATTCCCACCCCTGAATCTGGCTGAAGATGGCTGAAGCCTAGGCCAACTCTGAAGCTTTATGCAAGACAGTAAACCAGAGGAACTGGCTATGTGTACTTAGACTCTTATCTTCCTAATAGAAACTTAAGGTTAATAAATGCTTGTTTTTTAATCATAAAATTTTAGGTAATGTGTTATACAACCACAGATTAATTACGCATACATAAATATCATTTCCTTCTACTTCGAAGTTCTTTTAAAAGGTGACTAATGTGCATTTCACATTGTTTAGGAACCCAGAGAAAAAGTTTGATAATTTAAGAAAAAACTTCATGTTCATCTAAAAAATATAAACATCTCTTGGAAACTCAGTTTTCTTAGTTTCATTCCTCAACTTCTTTAGTTATCAGAACAGAATCAATAGATACTGAATGTGCTTTGGACTTATAGACATCCCACATTGCTCTTATAACCTTTACAGTATCTACTACACTAAGAGGTGATGGTTGATAATAGGGATCACGACCACATCACTACCTCTTGTGATGAGCAACTGGATTTATCTTTGAACAAGAACCCATTCTTTCCTTTCCAGAAGCACAGGTAACAAGGCCAGTAAGAGTTAAACTTCTCAGGAAACGTTTTGGCATATCAACTTATTACCTTAAAGAGAATTCATCTCACCCAACTATTGATGTATCTCGATCTCACAATTTAAGCCTACTTGCCATGACAGATCTGGATATTTGTGAATTACTAGTCGAAATGACTTTTCAAGCTATGTGTGTTTTTTTTTAATAAAAGCGATCTGATTGCATAAGGATTACAGTTTGCTTTGTGGTCTAATAATCTATGTGTTTACCATACTTCATTTCTTCAATCCCATCCCCAAATGGTATAATCTCCTTGAAGAAAAATGTAACACTTTCTCCATCACAATTAAACAAAACAATTAACATCAAAGAGCTATTCAAAATGCAAATGCTACATAAAATAATGGGATTATTATATTTTATGTTTCTTAACACCAATTACTACTTTGTTGTTCTAAGAGGAATTTGATTATTATTTGCTGAATGAAATGATATTCCAATATAAAACATAGTAGACTATTCTAGAATTTTAAATCTCATTTTCAATTGCAAATAGAGCATGACCATATCCACTAAAAATTTGTTTTCTTAAATAAAAATCTTAGGGCAGAACAACCAATTCTAATATGTTCAAACAACTCCAGTATAAGAGACAAAAATAATTTTAGTTTGATGCATTTTAATTTTATAGTATATTGAGATACAGAGTGTCAGACAAATACATGCACCCAGTTGTTGGTGCCCTCCCCAACACGGGTTCTCTCTCTCTCTCTGTATGTCTTTGATAATTGGAATTTGTAGTTTTGTATACAGTCACAGTATGATTTCAACTGTTAATGCTCTTTATAACTTTGTTCCCCCTCCTACCTTACTACCTTACCTAATCCCCCATGGTCACTTCCTTGGAGTTTCTGCTCATCTAGATAGTATGACCCTTATTTCTGAATATCTCTCCAGTTTCTAAAGATGAGAGAGAGCACACACTCGTTTTGTTTTTTGGTTTTTTGTTTTTTGATACTGGCTCTGCTTGTTTAGTATACTATTCTTGAGTTCCACCGATTTTCCTGCAAATGGAATGACATTGTTCTTTCTATAAAAAATTCATTTCTGTAAAATTCCATTGTAGGTAGGTACTAAAGTTTTGTGATCCGTTCATCTGTTGACGAATACCTAAGCCAGTTTGATAATTTGGCTATTATAAATTGTGCTGCATGTACATGGATATGCAAGTACCTTTATAATATTCTGATTTCATTTCCTTAAAAAATCTGTATTAAAATGGTGAACACTAATTTTATTACTGAAAAAAAATATCTATTTTTATTTCATAAAGTCCTGAAGTGTGTCTCTGAACACTCTTTTCTGGGTCATGACATATTGCCTTCCCTGCACACTTAATATTGGCATTCATACTGGGTGGGGTAATTTGTCCCCCCTCCTACATAACTCAATGTACAACTAGAAGTACCCATGCAAAATTAATTGTCTCCAAGCCATTGTGGCCACATTGGATGTCTAAATATAAAAACATAAAGACAATCTTACTACAGACTCCATCTGATAGTCCTGCTCTTTAGAAAAAAATTGAACGGTGGAAGAGAGTTATGAAGAGTCTCGACACTGTATGATGGTGTCAGGAAAAACAGACATTCAAAATTAGCTTGTGATTCTGCTGACAATCAACTGGAGTAACCTAGCACCTATTTTTGATTAGAGATTAGATGGTGGAATTGGCTGACTCACAATGAATTATGAGGCAGTGCATTTGAGTGTCATGACAGAGGAGAAAAGCTAACATGAATTTTCCTTTAGGAACTCCTAAAATGTCTAAAGCTGAAAAATAAACCTTAATATACTACCTAACATAGCTTCTTTACTATGATTATCTATTTTCGTGTAAGAGGAAGCATTAGAGTTTCCAAGAGTGGATACTTAATGAAACAACACATCCTAATTCCACATATAAGACAGGATTTAGAAGATTACTATTTAATTCTCCTTACTTTGTTTGGGAGGGGGCTTTTTAAAGATAATTCTTAAACGGTAAGCTGCTATAATAGTTATTTACAAATCACTTATCTTGCTCACATATAAAACCAAATACTAAAATGAATCCTAAAATAGCAGTTGCCAGTCCCTGCTATATATCATCCACAGGGGAAGGTTTTTCTAAAGAGGGATTCCTCGGACAATACTGAATGAGAAATTCTAGAGGTAGGAGCCAGAAATATACATTTATAAAACTTAAATAATGCATTAAAATAGAGACATATATATCTGCATATCTTGAAGGAAGTAAGAGGTACTTCACAGCTTTTACCTATGTCCATAACTAGAAAAACACAACATTTCACAGCTGCCCCTCTGAAGTCAGTATCTGATCTTTTCTGGGCCATGTCTCCACCTCCTGAGGCCTGCAACTCCATCCTCACCATCTGGGGAGTATGATGCTCAAGATGCTGATCCTGATGCTGAGCCTTCCTTCTCAGTTCTGGAGAGACTCTGGTCTCTCTGGGTCTCTAAGCACTAATGTGGTCTGATGGGCTGAGGTTTCATGATATCCCACTCCCACAGGAACTTCCTTTCTCTTAGAGGAAGGTTTAGAAGGACGCTTGGGGGAACGGAACCTGTTTACCCCTCTGATATTTTCATCAATTTGGCTTTCTCTGAGTGTTCTCAGATTAGCTGAGTCGTCTGAAAAAAAAAAAAAAAGAAATACTGAGAAGGACTTTCTGCCATTGTGCTTGTTGAGAGGCAGCTCTCTGTTTCTGTATATGTTTCATTTGCTTGCAGACTATCTTTTCAAAGGTGTCCGTGCAGCCACAGCCTTAGAAGAGAGAAATCCTCTCTCCCTCTGGGTAGAGAGATTTGTTTCCTGACCAGAAAAACAAAGATGATATCTCCTTTGGAAAAGAGAAAGAAAGCAGAGGAGAGGGGTCAATTTTTAGGTAAATCAGGGTTTTCTAAATTTTCTTCTAATTCTATAGCTCTGCTAACAGCCTACTATGTTTGCTGCACCCGGCTGGGCCATTCCAAGTTGTCCTGTAAGATCCAGGGGCAAGAAAAACCAAGAGGAACTGGAATCTCAGACATCCTGATGGGCCACAGGTGATAGAATTATTTTTCCCAGCCAGAAACCTGGTGTACAGTATCCCCCCAATAGTGCTAATAATGACTGCCTAAATTGTTACTATAATTCTCTTTGACAGGGTATTGGGGATTGAACCCAGAAGCATTCTACCTTTGAGCTATACACCATTTTTTAAATTTTAAAACCAGCTCTTGCAATGTTGTCGGGGGCCTTGCTAAATTGCTGAGGCTGACCTCCCACCTGCAGTCCTCCTCTTTCAACCTCCTAAGTACTGGGATTACAGATATGTGCCACCACCATGACCAGCCACTATAATCTTTGTAACCTCACAGGATAATGTAACCTTTTAAACTCTTAATAGTTTTTGAGAATGTTGATCAGGTCAGTGGTCTCTATTAAATAAACACCCTATCACTGGGTTTCAGTTCTGCCACTGACTAGTTAGAGGATTTACTACAGCACATACTAGCTTGGTGCCTACTCATCATGAGACTTACTAGTTATGCCAACTTTCTCACCATAGAAACTTGGCAGTAGACATTGCAATACACAGCAGTCACCATGATAACTATAATTAAGTGGATAACAATAGAAATAATGCCATTCTAGATTCTGGGGGCAGAGTTTAGGTAAGCTAGCTCCTGTAACCTAGTTACAGTGGCCACATAAAATAAGAATAAAAAGTGCCACTATAGTTTTATCTTTTTCTATTATGGCAAAGATCAAAATGAAATCATTCATAGTAAAGCATGTTGGGAGGTGCAAACATAAATCCAAAGGAAATCCATTTTCTCTTGACTTGGCTGCCTCTCCTGCAGGGCCTTGCTGTGTGTGCGTCTCTGCCCTTGAACATGCTGTGCCCTTTGTCTAGAACTCTTTCCCCTTTTTTCTTTTGCAGATACCTCTTCTTCTTTCATGATTCAGGTCAGCAAAGCATTTCAAGAAGGAGAGGTTTTTCCCTCTACAAACACATTCTTGAGCAGAAATATGGCTTATTTTGTGGGGGAAGTAACAGGCACCCTGGTTTCCAGTCCTGTTCCTCACCTCTGTCCTACTGAAGCCAGGGGAAAATTTTTATGCAAAGAGGAAAAGAGTGTTGCTGGGTATTCATCTTTCTTTTTGAGGCTTCCTATAAAACTACCCACCTGAGCCCCACACTGAGGTACCCTCTTCCCAAAGTGAGCCACAGAGGCCGGCTCAATCACAACCAGGGTAGGGGTGGGAGCCCACAGATGGGGGGAGTGGTTCCTTCATTCAGAGAGTCTGCTGTGGCATTGGGGGATAAAGTACAGGAGAAACCATGTTGGCATCCAGCCTGAGCCATATTCACCAATTGGTCTTGCTGTTGTGGAGCTGATAATCTATTACTCTCACTTCTCTGTCTTTTGACTAGTTGGAAGCCAAAGGGGAAAAGAATGTGGAAAACTGACATGTGTGAAACCATCACCTACTTCTTCTTTCTCTCAGTAATACTTGTACAGAGTGCTTAGTACACGCATTTTTTTTCTCTTTACCTTCTATAATTTGGCAGCTCAGGAAGGGTGGAGATGGTTCCTGCTTGTATCCTCAGTAACTATTCTATTTGTCATGTAGTATATAGCCTGGTGTATTCAGCACTATGTGTACAGCATGTAATAGATGTACCATAAATGAAAGTCAAGGTATCTCAGAGAGACAATCTTTAGCACCTCCTTGGTTTCCACAGTCAGTTTACTTCAGTGTAAGGTGTAGTAGTAAGCAAGAACATCCCATGGCACTAGAGAGGCTCGATGCTTCCCAGGTCCCTATTCTACAAATGGCAAGTGACTAGCCTGAGATTTCTGGAAGTCAACAGTACTAGTTACCAAGCCTGGCCAGAATGCTCTAAGAAATAAGAGACAATCTCACCATCAAAGTTACATTGTATAGAACCAAAAGGTTTCTTAGTCATGACAAACCAGAGGGCAAAGAAGAAACAAGTCTCATTTCAACAAGAGAATCATTGTTGCTCATCAACAAATATTGAAGATACAGACAAGTAGGGGCCCCCACGATGCTCCTCACACTTCCTTACTCCTGATTATATACTCAAATCTTCCGGTTTATTCCTTCTAAAACTGGTGTTACACCCTAGTACATGTTACTGAAAATGTGACCTCTTGTGCTCAGAGCTTAACACCAACCTCCTGTCCCTAAACCTGGAAAAAAAAGAGTGAACCTTCAGTCCAAAGTACACTGGGATCACAGATACCAATTTATAATTATATACTGAAAGCCTATTTTTCAAAGAGGATTGAACCCAGTGGTACTCTACCTCTTAACTACACTCCCAACTTTTTTAAATTTTTATTTATTCATTTATTATTATTTTCTTTTTTTGGTGGTCCTTGGGGTGGAACCCAGGGAGTTTCTACCTCCGGGCTCTACTCCCAGACCTATTTTATACTTTATTTGGAAACAGGGTCTCACTATGTTGCTGATAGCCTCACTAAGTAGCTGAGGCTGGCTTTGAACCTGTGCAGTCCTCCCGTCTCAGCCTCCCAAGCACTAGAATTACAAGTGTGCGCCACCACACCCAGCCTCCCAACTCTTTAAATTTTGAAACAGTGTCTTTTGCTAAGTTACCATGTTCTGATTTCAAACTTGTGATCATCTTGTCTCAGCCTCCCAAGAATGGGGATTACAAACATGTGTCACCACATCTGGTTTGTAATTCTTATATTTTAGCTACTACATACTGAGTTTAGCTATATGTCAGGTATCTTATGGAGAGTATATAATTTAACCCACATAACCACCATGTGTGAGGGAGATGATATCTCCATTTCACAGATGGGAAACTGAGTTTGGGGAACTTATCCAAATTCATTGTCAGTAGAGGGGCCAGAACTCAAATGCATATTTTTCCCACTCTCAAAACAGTGTGCAATCTTATTTCTTCCTGGTTCGTGTCCTAAGGGTGATATTTCCCATAGGTAGCTTTTCAGGATTCCATGTCGGTAAATACCTTGAAACTGATAAATTGGGAAACTTTCCAAAATTTAGCATCAGTAACTTAGATCATATTATCTTGCTATCATTTAGATATCAAATAGCCCTCAAAGGTCCATGCACTGAAGGCTTCGTCTCCAACTTGGTGCTATTAGAAAGTGGCAAACACCTTTAAGACGTAGGGCTTTGTGGTAGGTTTTAGGTCATGGGGCTAAGACCTATCAGGGGACTGTGAAACACAGTTTCCTTCATTTAGTTAGCAGTCATGAGATAAATGGGTTTCTTCTGCAAAATGTACCCTATCAGAAAGTACTGCCTCCCCACAGGCCTGTAGGCAGCAAGGACAAGTGACCACAGAAAGAAGCCCCTGAAACTGTGAGGCAAAAATGAACCTTTCCTTCTTATAAATTGATTATCTCAGCTCTTTCGCCACAGTGATGGAAATATGACTAACACAGTTTTCAGACAAGAGATCAGATAAAATGGTAATTAAGTGTACAGGTTCTGTGGTCCAGTGGTCTTGGGAATGATTCTTTTTCATCTCAGGAAACCAGAGATGTTGGTTATTAAAATGGAAGGGATTTTCCTATGTCTTGTCTAGTATGTACATGACTTCTACAGACAATGGTATTAGAAAAATCACACACACACACACACACACACACACACACACACACACACACACACATATATATAACCTCAAAATCAAAAGGGACTAGAAATTAAACTGTGGGCTTAAATAAAGAATTCTTTTGTAATTCTAGCGGTTTTTAGATCAACTCTGCTATGAATGCATATATTTCCACAGTATCTCATTTAAGCAGAATTTAGGAGGCTGAAGGTTAGAGGAGCCCAGGACTCCACAGAAATGTGTGTAGACTCTTTTCTCAAAATGCATCTGTTCTCCTAAAATCAACATGAAAAACTGCAGCTCCTCACTTCCCAAAGAGTGACACTAGAGTATTTCTCTAGATTGTAGAAACTGTAACTTAGTTCTAGCATTGTAATTTTGAGCGTGAACAGCTGCTAATCTTGGTGATCAGCTGATGTCGATGGTTGGAAGAGGCCTATGCAATGGGAGAAAAAGCTTTCTTTTTTTAAGGGCTTGGGAAAAAAATACATTGACACATGGAGACTAGCACACTTGTTATTCCACCAGATTTCTTCACACCTGCATGCATATAACACATCATTTTAAAAATTCACTAACAACATTTGAAATTGAATTCATTTTAACTTGGGAAAAAAATACCAAGAAAACTGCTAGTTACCAGTGGCCAAAAAGGAAGAATCTTCCATACAAGGAACAATTTCTGGAGTTCTGCGAAAAGCTAATTTTGTTCTTGTTCTTCTTTTATTTATATTACAGATATTTTACAAGTTCCATAAGACTCCATCCCACACAAGACAGTGAATATAGGCGACAGAGAAGACTGAATTTCCTCAGTATTTCACAGTTACCGAAACACCTGTGCTAAATAGTTTTCTGTGTATCAGCTGTGAAAACTCACTGTTCAATAGGCCTCCAAATTTCTCATTTATTTCTCATGGTAGGGGATCCTGGGGACCCCACAATGGGTTATTATTAAACGCTTGCCTGAGTAGCAGTTCAGGAGTTACATGATGGAGATTATACACACACACACACACACACACACACACACACACACACACACACACACATTCCGGCAAATTTCATCTTCACTCCTTGTAGACCCTGACTTCTACCTCTTCAGAGACACAGCCTTATCTGGAAATTAATTAAGCAGAAACGAGATGGGCACAAATACCATAACATTCTGAAGCTTAATTAGCAAATGCTTTTTAACTTCACAACGGGTCTTAGCCTTGTTGGTTACTTTGTTTCTTAAAAGAGGAGAAAGCCAAGCGGCATTATTCTTTCACTTCTTTTCAGAGAGGAAACAAGCGTGGAAATTTAAAAATAGATCAAGGGATGCTCAGAGGGCAGCTCCCTAGCAACCCAGCTGCAATGTGGGTATGCTAACAGGAGTGGTCTGCAGTCTGCCAGGTATGTCGGCCCCTCCCACTGATAGGAGAACTGGGAGGGAAGGAGAGATCAGATAGGGAAGAAGCCATGGACAGGACCACAGTGCCACAGATCCTCGCCTAAGCCCCTGGTACCCGAGGAAGACCAGTGACTGCTCAGCACGTCTCTCCATTGACATCCCTGGTGAGGATGTCAGTGCATCCCTGCAGGTGGGGAGAACCCTTGGTCATCAAAGACCCAGAGGAGAGGAATGATTTCCAAAATATTTGCTAATAGTCAAAAAATCACGGCTCTGCCATTTCTTTATTAGCTAACAAAAGAAAAAAATGAAAAGATGGGATGTTTATTGATAGTCTTTGTGCCTGGTGTGGTGGAGCTTGTTTTTTAAGGCTCTCTGATGTGAAGAAAAGGAAAAGGAAAAGGGAAAAAAAATCCTGCATGTCATATAGCTGCAGAGTACAGACACCCTGGTGTGCACTGTGAAAATATCATAGAAAAAAATATGACATCAAATTGTCTGCCTACAATGATACCATTTCTTATTAAAAATAAAAAGCAGAAAGGTATAGAGACTAACAATGCATTCCCTTTTCTAACTCAGTCTTCAAACAAGGAGAGAGCTCCCTGGATGTTGAAGATGCTAAAACATGTCCTTGTGTCAAGATGGAATAATTAAGTATCCAATGCCAGCCCATTAAGCAGATGTGCCCTCACCACCCACACCCTTATTTTGATTTTAAGGCAGGAAATTCTTGCTTGTCTAAAATGTCTTTTGAAGGAAAATGCCAAGATTACCTTTACTGAAATATTTCCACTCTCCCTTGCCTATCTGTCTCCCCCTTCTTTCCTTTATCTAAGACAGCAATGGTGAATGGTCAGCCACTCAGTATTGCTTTCATAGATAAATCTTTTTTCTCTCTTGGGCTTTTCTTTTAATCACGAGCAATGCAATAATACAAAATGAGGGGAGAAGTGGAATTAACATTCATGCTTCTATTACTCAGCTTCAGGAATAAAACTTCCCAATTTCTGTGGGAGCACAGAGTCTCCCTTCCCCCGCTACCTGTTCTTTCCACACTCTGAGAAGGAGCCAGACGGACCGTCCTCAAGCTTCTTTCTACACCTTTCCTGGATGAGCATATCTCTCCACACAATATGTCCGATTGTTTTCATGCAACTACACTTTTTCTAAGTGTTATGTTGTATTACTTGGCTTTTATAATTCCATAATTTGCCTTTTTAAAAAAAAATAATAGAACTTAAAATCGCATTTTTGAGATGTTGGTACATCGTTAGTCCATGTTGGTACACTACTTTTCATTACATAGACTGTCGAAATGAAAAAGTGGAATGTGATTTAATTATGTGCTCTTTTCAACTAAGTCCCAGTTTCCATTTTTGGTACAATTTTAAGTAATGCTAACGTTATCATTCTTGTTCCTTTATGTACATAAATTCCTCTCTGCTTGAGACAAATATATCTGACATGTATGTTCTCACCTCCTCATGTATTTGACAACAACCTATGAAGCTGCTGCTTAAAAAGAAAAAAAAAATGATACTGTAGTCTTATTAAGCATCGCTGCCCTGATCTGTGTTTTACATATGTACCTCTTACCGTAATAGTTTGACAATTAGGTAACGTCTAATATGCTTCTCGTAGCAAGAGTCTGAAGATTAGATTAAAATAGGTTATTTTGTCTTTATTGCAAAGGAAAAGTGGAGTGTTGAGAATTTAATTAACTGGCAACCATAAAGCAGGCTTGACCTTTGAGTACAGATTTGTCTAACCCCCAAAGCTCTAAACCTCCATCCTCCCCTGATGCCAGGGGAGGAAAAATTCACTCCACATTTAAATATCAAGAATTCTTCCTAAAAGAACTTTGTTGAGCATGAACCCAACCAGTATTTATTGAAATATACATTATAAACTTTAATGCTGGCTGTACTAATTACTTTCCACAAACTAAGTTTTTGAAAACAAACAAAAAATCCCCACAGAAATATAAAAAGGATGAGGTATATGTGAAATGTGATTTTCTTTGATTTGACATAAATGGTAAAAAAAAATGGTCTTTCTAATATATATTAATGATAGCTAGCATTGACTGTATTGCTATTTAGTTTGGAAAATAACTATTATTTGACAATGAGGCATTTGATTGCTTTTGGAGTTGATTAGAAGTATAAGAATGGGGGAGACCCAGGCATAGTGGCGCACGCTTGTAATCCCAGCATTTGGCAGGCTGAGACAGGAGGATCATGGTTCACAGACAGCCTCAGCTACTTAATGAGGCCCTTTGCAACTCAGTGAGACCCTGTTTAAAAAAAATAAAGAATAAAAAATAGTGCTGGGGATTTAGCTCCAAGGTGGAATGTCCCTGGCTTCCATCCCCAGTACTGGAAAAAAAAATTGGAGAATTTTTATGTTTAGATATAAGAAAACAACAGACCTGGTCATAGATTGATTCATTCAGTACTTATGCTCTGTATTTTTTCTCCTTGTGTCTCAGGCATAGAATGTCATCAACATCATCAGCAGCAGCAACAGCATCACCATCATCCCTGATCCGTCAGGAAAATAAAGACTTTCCTTGTGTGATAGTGATTCACAGCCTATTTCTAAGCTTAATTTTCTTTTTTTTTTTTTTTTAAAAAAAACAGGTATTCTAATCATTGTCACTAATAAAAGGAACTATCACAAGTCATTGACTGGGCTCATTAAATCATAATATTGAGTTGTCAATGGCATCCATGAATCATATAAAGATATCTTTGGCTTAAATGCAACTCATATATTTAAATCTTCTTTAATGTCATTGAGATTTTTTATAAACTATTCATAAAATGTTATATTCATTACATGTGTAAGAGTTTAGTTTAAAACCTGACTAAAAATATTATTTGGATGATTTTAAAATAGGTTTGAAAGTACTAATTTGAAAATTTTAAGTACTTAGACGTATTTTTTTTCTTTAAGGTGATTTACATTTTTTTCCACCAACAAAACTGTCCACCAATGTAAACTTTTCCAAACATACTATTTCAAATTGTGTTCCCCAAGCAAGAAGTTTCTATTAAAAAAAAATATATACATATATATATATATACACACGTTCATGACCAGTGTGGTGGTGCATGCTTGTAATCCCCATGCTTAGGAGGCAGAGACAGGAGGATCGCACAGGTTGGAAGCCAGCCGCACTGGCTTAAGAGACCCTGTTTCCAAATAAAAAGTATAAAATAGGTCTGGGAGTGTAGCCCAGAAGTAGAAGAGTTTCCAGAAACCCCAGTACCACCAAATACACACACACATACACACACACACGTATGTATGTATGTATGTGTATATATATATATAAAATTTCCTTCAAATAAATGTGAAAGTGTCCCTTCAAAGGGACTCTTTATGCCTTTTTGCAAGTATATATCTTCAGCAGGGCGTGGTGGCACACACTTGTAATCCCTGCTCTTGGGAGGCTGAGACAGGAGGACTGCATAGGTTCTAAGCCAGCCTCAGCTACTTAGTGAGGCTCTCAGCAACTTAGTGAGACCCTGTTTCCAAATAAAATATAAAATAGGTCTGGGAGTATAGCTGGGAGGTAGAAAGCCCTGGGTTCCATCCCCAGTACCACCAAAAGGAAAAAAAAAGAAATAAAAGAAAAGAAAGTATATATCTTCTACACACACAAATTTACTTATCTTTGAAGATGAGAAAATAAATTAAAATGCAATAAAACAAAATACAAAGAAAAATCTGGTAATTGCTATGAGGAACAAAACATCTTTATAATCAATCCTCATTTTATTCATTTATTTATTTTTGTGGGTCTGGGGATGGAACCTAGGGACATTTGGCCTCTGAGCTACTCCCCCTGCCCTACTCTTCATTCTTGTATTTTCAAACAGTGTCTCACTAAGTTGCAGAGGGCCTCACTAAGTAGCTGAGGCTGTCCACAAACCGCGATCCTCCAGTCTCAGCCTTCCAAATGCTGGAATTACAAGTGTGTGCCACCACACCCAGCTCCTCATTTCATTTTAGAGTGTGTAGAGTCTTGTCTATTCATTAGGAGTCTTGCCTTTATGGAATCAACAGTATGGCTGATAGTATTAATGTGTGTGTTTCTAGTTTTTTGCTGGGTGATGTGTTGAGTGACTGCACACTGGTTCCTTTTCCATTCACCCTGGGGCCTCCTTTTATTCCATCAACAAAGCTATGCCATCAATAATTCCACTTACTAGTGGGATCCCATGTGTTTTTATTCAATATAGTTAGCACTGGGAGAACTTTACAATAGTGAAAAATGTAAGGTCTTGGGAACATCTTTGCTTTAGTTGCTCAAAATAAATGGTAGTGTCTCAATCCACTATTGCATAAAATTTTAGCCAATTTGGGCCAAGTTTAATATCTATTACATTTATTAAACTATATAATCTCCAGATTTCATAATTAACAATGATGATTGTTTATACAAACTTTTGTCAACATTTTCTGTGCGCATTTTCACAGTATTTATTGACATTTTATGCATGTTATTTCAGCTACTTTTGCAACTGTAGGAAGAACAAATATGTCAAATATGTGGCTTTTTAGTTCTTACTATTAAGAAACCATAAAAGTACTCTTCTAAATTTTAATTGTTCCATGTAATGAAATTGTATAAGGTATCAAATGAGCACTATATGCACTGCATTCCTGATAAAATCCCTGGAACACTCTAGGGTTTGCCTACAAGTTCCAGATGGTTAGACTTAAAATGTCTCACTAATTGTGATGGCTTCATTCTCCTAACATTAGCTGATATCTGAAAGCACAATACATACTTCATGCAAAGTTGATCCTTGACTGTGGTCAGTCCTTCTAGCACATGATCTTCTAGGCAAATTGGGCTTGTCTGCATCAAATTTTCAGTCTGTCAAATCTGGTTAGAAAACTGTGTGTTTGATTACTTATGGTTTTTTTGGGGGGTCACTTAAGGATTATCTTCAAGCACTAAAAGTACGAGTTCAATGTGTTATTCCTGTGTGCTTCCATTGTTAACATATTATCAGCTCCAATTAGCATGGTTTTGCTTTTATTTTTTGTAAAACTTTATCGAAGCTATTTCTCTGTGTTTGTTATTTTAGTTAAAACCTGATAGTATACTTTTAAATCCATTTTATAAAACATGCAAATTGCAGTATGCCTCAAAATGTTCATGATGAGCAAATGAGGTTGAGGAAGCTCTATCAAAATGCCCTCATATGGACTGCTCATTTCTCCTAAAAAGATAGCTTAGACCAATGACATATAAAATGCTATTAAAAATCCTCTGCACTTGTAAAAATAACAATTGTATCTTGTAATATTTTCCCATGCATCTTGGGGTATTTGTGCCATCTTTACACATATATTATATATTTTTTTAAATTTTTTATTCATGCATCGTATTCATACATCATAATGGGATTAAAAAAATTGTGTAGACATACATTCACACATCACCCAGTTAGCCTCTACCCAATCCCCACCCCATTCCCTACCCATTCCTCCTTCCCATGCTTGGCTTAATTCCATCCCAATTTTAGAGGCTTAAAGCAAGGATGAAGGCCATTCATATGTTTTACAAATGCTTAATTAGTGTCTAACACAAGCTGTCACAAAGCTACCCATTAGAAAAATTATCAAGAGTAAAATAGAAATAGATCTATTTTCATGGAAGTTACCAATTTAGTAGATGAAAAGACAAATAAGTTAAACATCAATTACACATATATTTCCCATGCTAAGTCCTGGAGCATTTTCATAGTTTTAGGTCTTACTGGTTGAAGTCTTTATACCTCGTTCCTCCATCCATCGCTCCCCCTTTCCTCCCTCCCTTCTCCTTCCTTCCTTTTTTCCTTCCTTTCTTTTGTGCCCAGAAGCACAAATAATATACAAATAGGATGACATCAAACTAAGAAGATTCTTCACAGTAATCGAAACATCAATAAAACTAAGAGACAATTTACAGATTGGGAAAAATATCTACAAACTATAAACTATACATCTGACAAAGAGTTGATATTCAGAATTTACAAGGATCATAATAGCTAATAAAGAAAAAGAAAAACAAATGCACAAAAATTGTTCAATTAGAACATGGGGCTAATAATCTGCATAGACATTTCTCCAAAGAAGACATGCAAATAGACAACAGATATATAAATAAAGTCTCAACAACCCCAATTATCAGGGAAGTTCAAATTGAAAACACAATTAAATATTATCTTCATTTAACGTGGCTGTTATCAAAAAGTCAAACAAGTGGTGGTGAAGATGTGAAAAAGAGGAATCGTATACAGTTTATGAAAATACACACTATATAGACATTGCTGGAAACAGTATAGACATTTCTCAATGAGCTAAAAATACTACTATGATATAACTCAGCAATTCTACTATGAGATACATACACAAAGAAAATGATACCAGCATATCACAGAGACATCTGCTCTCCATGATTATTGTAGCACTATGCTATGGCTAGGATGTTGAATCAACCTCAATGTCCCAAAACAGATAAATAGTTTTTTTTTTTAATGTTGGGTGTATAGACAATAGAATATTATGCAGACATAAAAAGATGAAATTCTGTCTTTTAAAAAACATGGAGAGACCAGGAGGATATTATGCTAGGGGAAGTAAGTAAGGCACTAAATGACAAATACCATATGATCTCACTTTACAGGTGAATTCTAAAAAAGCTGATCTTGTAAAAATTGAGGGGAGAGGAATGGTTACCAGATTCTGGGGAGAATGGAGAGAAAGGGAGGAGGAGGTTGACCAACAGTACAATTCTACATAGGAGAAATAAGCTTTGGTTTTCAGGAGTATAGGGTGTTGAGTAGAGATGACAATCGTGCACTATATATCTCAAAATAGCGATATAGGAGAACTTTGACTAAAAGTTCAAGGTGCTAAGCATGCAATTACAATGACTTGTTCATATATATATATATATTTTATATATATATAATTATTTATTATATATATATGAATTGCAATATCACATTGTTCCACATGAATAGGTACAACTATTATGTATTAGTCAAAAAAATTAAAGAAACAAATATCTCAAAACTATGATAGCCAGGTGTGATGGCTCATGCTTAGAATCCCAGTCAGGAGGATTGTGGTTCACAGACAGCCCTTTGCATCTCAGTGAGACCCTGTTTCAAAATAAAGAATAAAAAATAGGGCTAGGGGTATAGCTTGGAGGTCAAATGTCACTGGGATCCATCCCCAGACCCGCAAAAATGTGTGTGTGTGTGTGTGTGTGTGTGTGTGTGCGCGTATCTATATGATAAAGACTTGCTACAGATTGAATGTGCTCCTTCTATATAGCACGTATAGACACATGAATGCCCAGGGTGCTAAAGTGGTTGTTTGATGATGAGGTTATTCCCTCAGGCATGAGATTATGTCCTTTTATGGGCTTGATGAGGGAACTTTATTCCTTCTTGTCTTTCTGCCTTCTGCAAAGTGGGGACACGGCATCCCTCTCTTCTGCAGAACAAAGCCTTCAAGGTGCCATCTCTGAAGCATACAACCGTCCCTATGCTGGGGACTTGGTCTTAGACTTCTCAGCCTCTAGAACTATGAGCCATGACTTTCTTTCTTTACCTATAATGACCCAGACTGTGTATTTTGTGATGGTAACAAAATCCAGACTAAGGCAGCATCGTAAAGAAAAAATGACACAGGCAGGTCAGCTCTAACTTAAATGGAGCAGTCAGAGAAGACTTATGAGACTTAGGAGACAAAAAGAAGGTGGCATTATAGAGTCCGAGAAGATTGAGTGCTAGAGCTAGACCACGCTGGGGAAGAGAAGGAGTTGATACCAATCTCTAAAGATACAGCAGAGGTAGACAATGGAATAATGAAACATCTGGGAGCCGAGGTTGGATCCATGAAGCCAGCAGTGTCACTGCACTGCAGGTGACACAGCCCCTCCTGCAGTCCACAGAAGGCAGACAGGAGGCTAAACCCTGTGTGCTAAATAAAGCACTCCTGGGTATCTTTCCAAAGGAATTGAAGTCAGTGGATTATAATGATACCTGCATATCCATGTTTATAGCAGTACAATTCACAGTAGGCAAATTATGGAACCAACCTAGGTATGCTTCAATAGATGAGTAAATAAAGAAAATGTGGTGTATACTCACAATGGAATTTTACTCAGCCATAAAAAAATTGTCATTTGCAGGAAAATAGGTGGAATTAGAGAATATTTTGCCAAGTGAAATTAGCCAAAATCTCAGAAAATGACAGGTTGTATGTGGCAGCTAGAAAAAAATTGGAAAACAAAAGAGACTTTAATAAAGGAGGAGAGATTCCAGTAAAACAGTGAAAGGGGATTAAAAGAGAAAGTTGTAGGCAGGAAGAGACTAGATGAACTAAACAGCTGAAATAATGCTATATACATATACAATATCATCAGTGCCAATACCAATAACATGTATGGGGGAAAAGAAGAAATAGGGTGGGATCTGAAAAGGTAAATACCAAGTCTATCACTCTGAACCTCATTATAACATACACTTACAATGTGCCAATAAACATATTAAAAAAAAAAACCTGGGTACAATGGAATTGCTACAAATGTTACTTCAGGAGCCCCAGAAGACATAGCTGTGAGCTCCTAAGCTCCTCACAATAGCTTTGGTGGAGTGTAGAGGGAACCTTACAAACTGCAAAAGTGGGTAGAGATGAACAGAAAAGCATAAATGAGTAAAGTAAAAGGTTAAGAGCAAGAGCTGTTACCTATGTATTTACAACAAGACTGATTAAAACATTGGCCTCAATGTTAGACATACCTGGGTTTAAAACTCAGCTAAGAAACTGGGTGCCTGGATTATCCTGATAAATGTATGTCATCTCCCTATCAGTTTACTCATCTGTAAAATGTAAATCAAAACAGTCAATGCCCACATAGGTTATATGAACTTGTGATTAGTGGCTTAACATACACTTCTTAGCATGGTATTTAACATACAGTGTGTGACACAGTGTTTAGCATAATATTTGGCACGCAAAAAGGGTTGATGTATTTAAGCTCTTAGTGTTATTATTTCATAGATAGCATAAAGCATTTTTTTCCAACTCGAAAACTTGAGTGATTGCAAACTTCTCTGTGAAGGAACCCATTCTTTCAGTTTTAATCTGATTCTGCAAGAAAGAAGATAGAGCTTTTACAGACTGAATCATCTTTTATGGAAGTAGAGTATTGTGATCTCAGAACAAAAAGTACAAAGCTACTTGGGTAGAAACCACCCACAGGTACCATTTACAGTTTGCTAGAGAATGGCTGTCCTCACCTACTGGTACATTAATAAGTGGTTAACTGGATTTCTCTTTCACGTATTGATGCGGCACACGTATATTGACTTTTCTTCTGCTCTATGAATAATAATGCTAAAAACAATGTGTTTCATGGGCAATAGAGATACATGAGGACAGTAGATAGAGAATTTACATTTTTCATTTAATCATAGAAGGCTGGGATGGCCCCTAATCCAGAATACTTTTTCCTTGCCGGCCATCATTCCTGAAATTCTACTATCTCTCAGCTTTCCTATTTTTCAACAGTTCACCACCCATGAGAGATGTAATAGAGTTTTCAGCCAAAACTTTAATAAGAAATCACTTATCATGCTGTTGGCTTGGAAAAAGACAACATGACCTTATAAAAGTGGAAAAGAAAAGCAGAGAAGTACCACAAAAAGCAAGCAATATTACCAAGGAACATATTTCCAATTGTACTTGCTTTCTGTTTAGGAAAAAATAAAAAGGCTGCCAGTAATACCTTATATTTCAGATATTCAAAACCTTTGGCTTTATTTTTTTCTTAAGAAGAGATCTTACCTATTATCTGTTAAAGAGATCCATGGTTCACAAAGGCCGGCACTGTGCATTCTCTGAGATCGATTAACTTAAAATTTTATTAAATATATTTGGGTAGATTTTGAATAGTATGTATTAATTTTATAAAATAATTTTGGGGGTCTTGACTGACATTCTGAGCTTCTATATTGATAAACAGTAGATTTTTTTCTTATTTTAAAGATTTGTTGGAAAATAACATTTGTTAGTTCATCACAAAAAAGTGATGTGATAATCATATAGTACAGTTCTCTGCTAAAACTACTTACTACAGCGGCTTTAAAGTTTCACTAAAGACAATTTCTGGACTTAAAGAAGAGACAAAGTGTTGTGAACTTGATTTAGTTCCTCACTACACAGCATTCAGGATACCTATTAATTCCTAAAATTCACTAAAGCATAGTTGTAGCCTTTCCCATCAGCAGGACGATTGAAGCCGAATCGTGCCACTAGCATCGTAAATTTCAGGGACTGAGTTAAGTATTTTTCAAGCTTTATGTGCGGCTGGCCCTATTATTACTAATAATTTATAATTAAGCACACTGGTTCCAGTGTCATATAAGATGGGTTAAGCATATTCTATCTTGCCTCTCATGCTGACTACAGCTATATAACCTAGAGAGAATGCATGGGCCCATTACTTAAAGACTCTGAAGAACAAGTAGTAACATGCAGACTGGGGAGGAAGACAAGAATTCCTAGTACCACTGAACTGGAAATGTGCATCATTTTTCCCCTTCTGTTGTCCTTCAAGCTGATCTCCATGTTATCTGAAACTCAAGAACTGAAACTAAAGATCTCTACGTCATCAGAAACTCAAGTGGGCCTTGACGTACAAAGACAGCTCTTTCTTATTCTGACCAGAAGAGAGGCAAAGGGAATTATCATTCTGAAACTGGAACAGAGATACCCATTTTTTCTTCTTTAATTATTTTTTCCCATCTCTTATATTTTAGCTTCTAATAAATCCTGTGATAGCAGCAGGAATGACAAAAATGAGTACACAGCAGCCAAAAATCTCAAAGAGGAACCCTTTCCTGTCTTTGGTGGAGCTCTAGGTCTAAGAGAGTTGGGGAGGCATCTCTTTCTCTTCCTTTTTTTGTCCTTCTGCAACTGGGCCCTTGAGATAGTCATCATCACAGAAGTACACAGGAAAGCAGAGCTGCCAAAGGGGCCATCCAAGGAAATGAGGAAATGGACAGTATTCGGAAGACTATGAAGAAGCCTAGGAAGGCAGCTTCCTATAGTCCCTTATGAACTGAGGGACTCGCATCTGTCCTGTGCATACGGAAATCAGATTTTAATAAGCATGTTACATAATGAGATAGTTGAACCAACAAACAGCATTGTACACATCCCAGTGTGGTCAGTACATGGCAGACAGGTCACACAGATTTGAATAGCTCTACTAAACATCAGAACACTGAAATGGGAGGAAGCCACAGGTCGTAGCCTTGAACTCAACTTGCTCTAACAAAGAGATGAATATTCTCTAGATTATCATGATTCAAAGTCATATGACAATATTCCAGACATATGATCAACCAGGATACTCTATTTAAATGGGAAATGACAATTGATAGATATCAGTGTTCATATGACACAGATGTAAAATTATTTGATAAGCAATTTAAAGCATAAGTAACTACCAAAGTAGCAGAGAACACCCTTTAAAGTAAAGAAAAAGCAGAAAGCCTCAAAGGAAAAAAAAGATGATATAAATATGAATCACTGGGAATAATGAATTGAAAAATTAAAAAAATAATAAAATCTTACAGAATGGGCTGAATTGCAAAATGTGGGAGACAGAGAAAACAGTTTTTCTTCAAGTGGAATAATAAAAATTAACCAATCTGAAAAGCAGTTTGAAATAAATGGGCAGAAATAAGTGAATGACTCCTAACAGCTCAGTGGAAGAGGAGAAAGAGTGGAATACATTTTTTTTAAATGAGTCAATACAATAAAAACTCCCCATATTTGGTAAAATATTTAAATCTACAAATTCAAGAAGATTGTAAAACCCCAAACAAGATACATTCTAATAAATATGGGACCAGACTTGCCATAATTAAACTGCTGAAAAAGAAAGACAAAGAAAAGAATCTGGACAACAACATATTCCTTATAGAGAAACAATTTGAATGACTATAGATTTTTTTGCAGAAGCCAGGAATGCCATGAGTAGGTTTAAAAATCTACAAGCACTGAAAGAAAATAACTGTCAACTTAGAATTTTATATCCAGTGAAAATATACTTAGGGGATGAAGAGCAAACCAAACCAATGAAAAAAAGTAAATTAAAAAACCCAACAAATTTGGATGAAGGAAAAGAGATAATTCATTGACAAAAATTTTGCTCTGGATTGAAGTAAATATATTCAGAATGACAAAGCAACTTGTTTCTTATCATTTGGTGATTCTGTAGCCTCTTAATTATTTTTCAACTGGTATAATATTATATAACAGAATATTATGTTATATTTGAAAACAGAAGCTATAATATTCTCTGGAGCCCAGTAAACATCAATCTGATATGGTAATGAACAGAAAGATTATTTTTCCTTAGGAAAATTTTAACTAACTTCATGACTACAACAATTTCTCTTGGAGGAATGTAAAGGAATAGTCATTTTTATCTTTTATTAAAATAACACAAAATAATTAGGGGGAAGTCTCCAAATAACTCCCATCAGAAAGGGTCTGAATACATTTTTAGGAAATATAAGCCAAGTAGAATATTTTAGAAAATGATTTTCTTGTTATCAAAACAGAGCAGATTTATCATAAATCATAGACAAAACGGCAAGGTTTCCCTACTGTACATTCCTACCATAGTCCCCAGATCCCTCCATTTTTTGCAGATCAGACAATCTAGAGAACCTATCTTTTGAGCTACACTAAAAGATATCCTTTGCAGAGATATCTCTGATTTCAAGGTCTATGCGTTTACTTGAGTGTCTTCAGCCATGATTTTAGACAGAGATAAAACAACGGGAGGAAAGAGAGATTTGTGCTTATCTCCATAATATTTTGAAGTTTAGATATCTTCTGAAAGTTCAACATACACATGTTGGTCCTCTGCTAACCTAACATTTCTAGGGAGATGAATGTCAGAAACAAAAACTACTTTTTAGCAATGAGTCTCCTTGAAAAATTGTCTCATCACTTTGGGTGATAATTCATTTCTGAAGCATACCCAATCTGAAAATATGTTATTTTTTGGATTCACGTACAGTCTGCTTAAGAACTGCTTCTCCATCTGCTTTTATTCCTTGTTTTAGTAGAAAAGGAAGAGCTGCCTAACCCAGCAGATCAATAGATAGCAGGATACACCAATGCATTCATTACGATGCGAAAATCTTGTTTCCTGTTCAGCAGCATGGCTCCCCTGTGCTTTCTGTGGGCTGTGAGGACATTTTAAAACTAATCTTTGTCTGAAATGTTTTCCTCTTGAGGATTTTGCATTGGTGAGGGTGTAAGGGAATGACCATTTTCCATAAGAGCTCAAGAGTTAGCTACTTCTGTTCTCACCCATACAAGAGGCTCGGTGACAGCCAGAAGTCCCCTTGTATATTAAGAGCTTGGTTAGAATCCTCTGCTTTGGCAGAGTCTGCTCAGCTGATAGGGCAATGAGAAATGAATATCTGAATAATATTGAGATTTCATTGCTTTCCAGTGAAACTGAAGAGTCGGCTGTTTTACTCCAGAAAGGTTTATAAAGCTCAAGACCTTTCAGGGTGATTTAAAACTGTTTATTATAATCCTGCTGATGGGAGCTGCTTTTTTGCTTTTCCTCTACAAACAGCATGACAACACGGACTGCCCTCTCAATTACTTGTCCAAGAAGAGTACCCCAAAGGGGAAGCTGAGCACAGCCCAGGCCATTCAAAGCAGGAAGCCAGGAAGTAGACTCCTGGTGCAGCTCTGCACTGAGATTCCCAATGGCAACAATGTCTTTTTAACCCTCTTCTCAGATCAAGTGGGAAATTACAAATACATTAATGCCCTCTAGTCAAATACTTGCCAAGATAACAGATGGTTGGTACCACTAAGCAACCTTGACCTTTGGGTCACCTGCTCTGTCCATCAGACACAGGATTTCTTCTCTGGGGAAAACACTGTTTTTTTTTTATTAAATTTTATAGATTTAATAAAACACATAGTCCATGCAGCAAATATAGGCACAGCAGTTCCCTCTTGTGAACCAAAATACTGCATACTATAAAAACTCCCTGTAGCCTTCCACTGTTCCTGCATAAGCACTAGGCAGAATATGAAATACTACTGGGCTTGAACCCATAATTATAGTCTACATCTGAAATAAAATGCTCTCTTTGGGGCCCAGAGAACACTTGACTGTCATACACTACACAGGTAAATCTCAAACTAAATCACAAGAAATAGTCATTGTCTCTATAGATTAAAAGTATGTTTTTAATCAACATTCTTGAATGAAGTCATTAGGTGTGAAAATCCTACAGATATCTCAGAGAACATTTACCATTGGAGAGCACGCCTACCATTTTATAACTCCACAAGCACCAATGCTGACATTAAAGAGAAACCAAAACAGATGCATAGATGCTGACAAGGAGCCCAACCATAAAGCTCTATTAAGAGGCCATCAGGGACCTTCATGGATGTATCAGCGACCAGGAGACATTCTTTCTGTGATGGGTGCTATTCCTGTAAAGTGTGCAGGAGGCTGGGTGGTAAGCTATCAGACTGAAGGATGAACATTTACCAACTGGAAAGCAAGCAGCCAGAGTTCTAGTATCTGCTTTCAGATCCACCCTACCTGCTTATGCATTGTGGAATGAAATTTAGCATAATGAGCGAGAACCTGGGCTTAATCCAAGATAAGCTGGGCTTGAGCCATGGCACTGACATTGACTGCCTCTCTGTCCTGAGCGCTCAGTTTCCTCAGCCATCAAATGGGGTGGTGATATTTTTTACAAGGTATTGTGATCATTAAATGTAATGAAATGTGCTAAGTCTTTAGCGCAGTGTCCTAAGACTCATTAAATGTTAGTTAATATTAATAAACGCTCGTCATTACTAGTAATAGTTTAGTAAGCGCAAGAAAATGATTTATGCATGTTAAGCCTATTTCCTCTTCTGAGAAAGAGGCACCGGAATAGATTATTATGACAAAATACTTCCAGCTCTAGCATTCCCTAGTTTTGTAACTCCAATTCACTGTGGGCAAATATAGATGTCTCCTGTGGTCATGTCATAGGATACTCATATATTGGGGAAATAAGATAGTTAAGCTGGTATTTTTGAAAGGATTTAAGGCATTTCCTCATTAAATCTTTTATGTGTGTGTGTGTGTGTGTGTGTGTGTGTGTGTGTGTGTGTATGTGTGTGTGTGTGTTTGAACTTAGGGATATTCTATCTCTAAGCTACACCCCAGTCTAATTTTATCTTTTATATTTTTAAATTTTGCACTAGGTTCTCACTGAGTTGCTATGGGCCTCACTAAGGCTGGTCTCAAATCTGTGTTCCTCTTGCTTTAGCCTCCCATGTGTTGGACCTACAGGTGTGTGCCATGATGCCCAGCTCTTTCATTAAATAGTTCACAACAACTCTGTGATCCATAAAGAAATGAGGAAGCAGAGGTCCAAACAATGTAATGAACTTGCAATACTTATGCAGCTACCAGGACTGAAAATTGAGGTGTGGCAGCAAGGTAACTGAGATGAGAGATTAGGAGTAGAATGCCAAGAGGAAAACTTTCAAACTATCTGGTAGAAGAAGCCAGTGAGAGTTCTGCCCCTTGGGCGGAGAAGTTACCCAGGCTGGTTTTGAGATGCCAAAACTCAGACTCTGCAGCCAAAGGGAAGAAGAAGAGACGTGATGCTGGGTTAATTTATTTAGCGTAAATAATGTATTTCTTAATTATCTGCCACATGATTAAGTAATTCTGATGTAAATAATTGAAATCAAGGCAAAGGGAGGCCATCAAGTGTGTGGAGTGCTGTTTTTAAAAATGTATTTGTGGAGGAGGTCAATTTAGATTTCAAATAAAGACTTTACAGAAGCATGTATTCATTGACGCTTACAAGGGAGTGCTGTCATGTGCCAGGCATGGTGTCGGACTCTAGGGATAAAATGACAAATAACCTGAGTTCTCAGTCTAGATCAATGCACAGTGTAATGAGGAATATAGTTGTATAACTCAAAAATTCTATTTTAACCATCATCTGTCCAATAGGAGACAAGAAGAAGGAATAACTAATTGCCATGAAGTTTACCTTAGCGTACATTCCAGCTGCTTCTTAGAGCATAGACAAAAGCTAGATACCTAAGAGACTGATTGAGAAGGAATCTGGAAGCTAACCTTTTTTTTTTTTTTTTCATGGTACTGGGGTTCCTGGAAGCCCTTCTACCGCCAGGCTACCCTCCCAGACCTATTTTATATATTTTTATTTGGAAACAGGGTCTCTTAAGCCAGGGAGGCTGGCTCTGAACCAGCGCGATCCTCCTGTCTCCGCCTCCAAAGCGCAGGGATTACAAGCATGCGCCACCACGCCCGGCTGGACACTAACTTTGAATGAGGTACTATTACTAATATTTTAACAAGAATATCCTGCTTCTCAAGAAAAATTTAATGTAGCTCACTTTTTATTGTTGTAAAAGAAATGAGTGTATTGGTCTGGGTAACGTTAGCACTGCTTCTTAAAGAATAACTCAATGATGCAGCTAACCAGGCAAAAGTAAAGTTTAAGTTATGAAAGTGGGGGTGCTATATTAGGAGTCTTAAACTCTGGAGTCAAATTTCCTGCTCTTGAATTCTATCCACACTTCTTAGCCACTGGGAGATTTACTTTGGGCAAGTCATTTCTGCTCTTCTAAGATCAATTTTCTTCATCAATGAGAGGAAGATAACATTAATAATCATAATGTCTACTCTGTAAAGTCACTCTGGTGATTGAATGGAATGATGCAGATCCCGTGAGTTAGTAGAGTCTTAGAAGTAACAAGGAACTGTACAATGTCTGATCATTATTACCATTAGCATGATTACAGATCCACAATTTCCAGGGGAAAATATAAGGTTCAGAAAATATGGGATTCTGAGAAAAGTATGCAGTCTTTCTGAGGCTGAAACAAATAAATTTTGGACATTGGGAGAAATCTTTATAAGCCCTACTATACATAAAATATCATATACATAAAGTATACTATAATTTATAAGACATGCATAATTACAAATTAGAAATTAGTTTAAATTAAAAATGTATAGAATCCCAAGTTTTAAGATCAAGGATTTAGTAAACTTACCTTCCTACTGGTTTTGTTATTTAGAAGTTATTTATCATCAACACTAATTTTTACCATCTAAAAGGGGACTTATCTCCTCTTTCTAACTTGTTAAAGAATTTCTAGATATATATTATTAAAATCAATTTTAATAAAAATGAAAGCACATATCTCACAGAACTGAATGGTAAATTAAAATGCCAGCAACAGCTCTGGCTCCAAAGTTCTCCACAAAAATTTGATTACTTCTTTCCATTAAGCTTTTTTATTTTTCTATTTATTTTTATTTTGGTAAAATGCACACAAAATTTTTACAGTCTTGACCACTTTTAAGTGTATAGATCCATTCTATTAAATACATATATAGAATTTTCTGACCATCACCACTGTATAACTTCAGGACTCTGTTCATCTTGAAAACTAAAACTGTGATTCATTAGACTCTAACTCCCTACTCCCCATGCTAAGCCCCTAGCTACCACTATTTTTCTACTATTATGACTACTCTCAGTGGCTCATATGAGTGACTTCACATAGTGTCTATCATTGTGTGATTGGATTTTTACTTAGTGCCATGTTCTCCAGGCCCACATGTTGGATTGTGTTAGAATTTCCATTTCTTCTGATCATAAGTAATGTTCCATGGTACATGCATACCATATTTTCCTCATCAGTTAGTTCATCCAAGAATGGGCTGAAGGTGCAGACACATTTTAACTACTGTGAATGATGCCACTGTGTTCACCAAACTCTTTGTAAATGACTTTTATAAAGTGTTCTATTTATATAAAATACTTGGAAGATCAAGTAAAGTTTCCCTTATTGTTGAGGAGTCTCAATCTGTGGCTGAAATTCACAGCTGTCTTTGTCACACTAAGCCCTCTCTACTGGTCCATGGGGATCCAGACACTGACAACTTTTCTTCCTTGAGCTCTACTCCTTTTGGGGACTAATCATGCTGGGTTACTCACTCATAGAATTCACCATGCTTTTTCTTCTTCCACATATTATAATCTCAAATTTAATTACTTAAATAGGATAGCAGCAAGTGTACTGAGGATGAAGATCCAATCTCCTCCAGAAAAAAAGACATGGATGCTTGGATCATAGTGTTTCCCAAATGCTCATTGATTATAAAATGGAAAATTATAATACACACACTTTGGCGATCTGAAGTATCTCATGGCCAATTTGGCATAGATATCAATTATGGTTTGGTTGTAAGTAACAAATTAATTCTTGTTTCCTTGAACTCATTAAAAATAAAGAAAAACAAGAGAGAAAGGAAGAAAAATAAATAAATAAATAAAGAAAGAAAGAAAGAAAGAAAGAAAGAAAGAGACAGAAAGAAAGAAGGAAAGAATAGGAGAAAACCCTGAGCAATCCGGTCTCTGAAAAGATGGGGGCTAATCTGTTCTGAGCATCAGAGCTGCTGGACGCAGAGGACAATCTCTTCATGGTGCTCCTGTTGCAATGGACCCCAGCCAAAAGTTTCCTGTCCTTACATCATTCATGAAAGATTCAGATGCCCAAGGGATAGTCTGGCTGGCCTGTCTGGGGTCGTGCGCCTACCCTTTGTTCAGAGGAGAGCCAGATATCTTGAGTGAATATCACACAAAGATTATACATGTTGGGCATAGTGTAATTTTTCAAAGGAAATTTAAAATACTGTTACCAAAAGAAGGGGGAATGGATGCTGGGCAGGCAAAAACAACAGATGTCCACTGCAGCAGGTCTATTTGGTGTATTTTTGATGAGCCAAAAGATGAGAAATCATGCAAAGACACATACAGCAACACCACACACACAATTCTGTGTTAGTTCCTAGACTAAGTCCACTTTAGATCTGTCTGACTTTGTTCCTTTTTGGTTCAATTCTTTAATACAAAGTGACCCCCTTCTCAATTCCTTTCCTTTTGACTACTTTTCCCCACCACATTTTTTTTTTTTTGCTTGAGCCAGAGTATTTTCAGTAAATAAAGTCAGCTTAGAATACAATCCTCCCAAATTCCTCTTATTGAATAAATATCGCATAGTGCCAGGGATAAAAGTATTATGCACACTTATAATAAAAACTGTCTAAATTATTTTGCATTATATTTAGTTGGAGGAAAATTGCAGTATTTTTGTTATGTGATGATCTACTTTTATTGTCATATTCCACCCTGAAGACATATCACATATCTTTCTTCTAATGAAGTGTTTTCTACAAAGTAGATATAGTCCTCTGTTTCTAATCTTTAGATGCCACAGATTGCTATGGAAACCTTGGGTTTCTTGATTTATAACTCTCTTCCTTTGCGAAAGAAGTAATTTCAGTTTAATTTACTAATGGATTTTTGCGAAATGTACAATAACAGATACATCTGACCACACCCCTTTTTATTAAAAATCTGTAATTGGAACTTTGCAAATGAAAAGGTTGTTTCTCAAAAAAGACCGAAATGTAATATGTACTAAAAAAGCAAGGAAAATGTGAATAAAGTAACATATCAAAGTCAAAATGCAGTAGCAATTTGAACAGTAATTTCTTGAAAAAAAATAGCATTTATCTTAGAAGATCAAACGATAGGCTTGGAATAATAATAAGGATACCCAAACAAAATCACAAGTATCGACTCCCAAATTCGTGAAGCATTGTGCCCAAGACTGCGTGTATTTATTTATTCTTTGTTGTGAAAAATCCTGGAATGTGGATTTAAATAGACAGATCCAAATGGTATTTTGACATGTAACATCAGGGCTAAATGTGCCCTAGTTTACTTCAGTTCCTGCCTCATTTATACTGGATTCAGCGTGGGATCCAAACAACTACCGAAAATTTTAACTTGAAACAAAGTGAAATGTCCTAACAAATCTAGTTCTCTGTCAGCTGGCTCTGTGTTTATCCCCTCTGCAAAATCAACAAGGAGGTTCAGTGGAAAGAGGAGCCGGGGCCGAGAAAGACTTTCACTTGCATTGCAAGCTCTGCCCTGGGTGTTCTGTGTGTCCTGAGGCAGATCATAGAGCCGCTCTGAGTTGTCTCTTGGGAAGCAATGTCCACTCTACATTAAATTATACTGTTAGGGTTAAATGAGACAAGGGGCCGGGCATGGCGGCGCACGCTTGTCATCCCAGCATTCGGGAGGCTGAGACCGGAGGATCGCGGTTCGCGGATAGCCTCGGCTACTTAGTGAGACCTCTGCAACTCAGTGAGACTTGGTTTCAAAATAAAAAAAATAAAAAATGGGGCAGGGGGTGTAGCTCAGAGGTCAGATGCCTCTGGGTTCCATCCCCAGATCCACAAAATAAAATAAATAAATAAATAAATAAATAAGAGACAAGGGTACTGGAAGCTTTAGAATTAAAGTGTTATGGCAAGGCAGCCTACTGAAACTAACAGATCCAAGTTATTACCTTAGCTTTTTATGCAGAAAGGTTGGGACTCAGGCCCTCAGAGAGCCTTGTACCACTCATCAGCTCCCACTGGGCCGCAGGGAGAAGGAAGAAGACCCGAAAGTAGATGTTCTCTAGTGAGAACACAGTCTAAGTACTTTGCACAAAAATTATCACTGAAACCAGAGCATCTAATCCTCGGGAAAGTGGTGCAAGTCCATTCAGAGTCACATGATTTGTGTTCTAAAGTTTATTTCATTAATGTTTACTTTATGTCCTGTAGATTGGACAAAAACAGCATGTATTCCCATTCCCCAAAGGAGAACTATTAAGCCTCTCTTTTGTGTAGTTACCGAGGTCTTGGATGAAAATTTTTCCTTCCTCCCAAACCTTGGGACTTGACTGGAAATTTCTGGACATCTACAACTAAAATATAACCTGGTTCTCTTAAGGTCATGGGCCTATACTCAATGGGCATTTACTGAATGAATTAGAGACTATGTTTATCTAAGAGTGAAAGGTAGGTAATAACTTTAGCATGTCCTGATTTTCAACTTACAGAAGTTTCTTTAGTTTCTATAAAAAGCATTTCATCTTTCTGATTTGATAATAGCACCTACATATAATAAAAAACTTGGAAAATATAGAAAATACAATGAAAAAAAGGTGAAACTCCCTCTCATTCTACTTCCCAAAATAACATGGCTGGAAACATTATGTAGAATATCTTTTCTTCAGGCATGTACATATGTGTATATATGGTATTCTGGTCATCTCTTAACATGATTTTGACTGTATTTTCTATTGCTGAATCTTTTCTTAGAAAAACATGAATTTAATGGCCTCTTAAAATTCCACTGTATGATTCTGCCAAGTTTGTTTTTGTCTATCTCAAATTCTGCTTTAAAAAATCTTAATTTAAAAATAAAAAAATTAAAAATAAAATTTTAATTTTCAAAGTTTAAGTAAAATAGAAGTTTAAAGTGAAAATGTGTAAGTTTTACTATAAAAGAGTAAAATTGTATTACATCTTGTTCTGTTCCCCTCTCTAGTAATGGACCTTTCAGAAAGTTTCTCTATATTCTGACAAATTTTTCTGTATGTTCACAGTGATAATTTCTCTATTTTTGGTACCCTATACTTATAAAATCCGTATTTAGAATTTCAGGGCCCATCTAAGATTTATCAACTAGGTATCTATATTTTCTTTTCCCTTTTTTTTTGTTAGCACTGAGGATGGAACTCAGAGGCTTTCTACCTCCAGGCTATACTCCCAGACCTATTTTATATTTTATTCGGAAACAGGGTCTCACCAAGTTGCTGAGAGCCTCACTAAGTAGCTGAGGCTGACCTCGAACCTGTGTGATCCTCCTGTCTCAACCTCCCAAGCGTAGGGATTACAATCATGTGCCACCACACCAGGCTAGGTATCTATATTTTCACAAGTCATCAACTCAAGACTCATTTGCACACATCCTAAAGTTGGAAAAATGAAGCAGGCGTCCTTAAGAGAATGGCTAACTGCAGTTCTGAAGCTTACCAGCCAGTTGCAGTTTTCTGCTTCTTTCATATGTGATGCTAAGAGCATTTTTTTACATTTTTAAATGGTAGAAAGCAAAAGGAATGTTAATATTTAGTGACACAAAATTATACAAAAATCTAAGTTCAGTGTCCATAAAAAAGTTTTAATGGAACACAGCCATGTCTATTTGCTTAGGTTTTATCTATGCTGCCTCCGCACCAACAATACAGAGCTGAGTAGTAGAACTGGGACATTATGGCCATCAGAGTGTTAAAAAGTATTTACAACATGGCCCTCTCCAGAAAAAGGTTGCCAGTCTTTGGTCTATCTATCAGAGTACCTATGGCAGTAGACATATAATTTCTGTATCATCTAAGTTTTTGTGAAAGGAACTAAATTATAAGCCAACTCCTGCCTTCCTTTTCTTCTCTCTCTCCCCATCCGCTCTTTCATTCTTCCTTTCTTTCTTCCTTTATTAAAAAATTCTTTGGGATACAGAAGATCAAAACTGGGAGCATTCTACCTGTGAGCTACATACTCCAGCCTTATTTTAATATTTACCTTTTGAAACATGGTCTAAGTAAGTTGCAGAAGGTTGATCAGACTGGCCAAAACCTTTACTCCTTCTGTCTCAGCCTCTCCAGTCCTGGAATTACAAGTGTGTGCTACCACACCTGGCTCAAGACAACTATGTGTGTATCTGTCTTTAACTATAAAGAGCTTTCCCCAAATTACTTATTTATTGATACTTCTCTGTTTATTTTTTTGCCTATGTACTCGTTATCTGTCTCATATTGGAATGCAACTTCTAAAAGGGTAGAGACCATCTTATTTACTGAAGGCACATATCACAGACAATAATAGCCTAACAGGATGAACTGATTTAAGTGAAATAAGCTTCTGACATTTTTTTTCTAGAAATGAACTCATTGCTAAGCTTGTTCTTAGAAGAACAGTAATGGGCAGTTTAAAGACAAAATGCCAGTGAACATTCTTTATTTATACTAAGGGACAAGATTGTTTCTGTAACTTACAAAATACAGTTTAGAAAAGATAAGAAATTTGCTATATGTATGCAGCCTTTGACCATCAGATATAGGATTTCAAAGGACTCAATATAACTTTAATTCCTATATAAGAATCATTAAATTCTGAAAAGTGAATGATAATAACCCAAATCAGAGAGGGCCACTTAATTGCTTGTTATAAAAATATCAAATTGACTCAAAGATGTCTTTTTTGTTGTTTTGTTTTTTTTGACAATAACACTGCTTTTTTGTGTCAGCTGGTTTGTCAAGCATTTTAGTAATAAATTCCAGAGTGAAAATTAGGAAAGACCCTTGAGTTTTAGAAACTGCTCTTGCAAGAAGTGGGAATTGAGGTAAGCTACTAGGGAAAAGTGGAACTGTACCCTACAGCAAGAAAGAACTGTGTATAAATTTAGAAGGACAATTGGGTGTGGATTTAAAAAATGATCAGTAAAATAAAAGAATAATGAAGGGAAATAAACAACTAAGAGAAGGGTAATTGATGCTCTGGGAGAATAATCATGAACAATTGAACTGGGACTGGGTTTTTAAGATTATGGATTTTTCTCTCATTTCTAGCTGATGTCAACATCTTAATTTATTACAAATGAGCAGAGAATGTCCCCATCCAAGTTTTGTCTTGTTACTGTTGTTGTTTTATTTTTTATTTTTAGAAAACAGTATATTTGTTTCTGATAATACACAAAAACAAAAACAGATAACTAAAAAAAGGTGCACAATGAATCCAAGGCAAGATATATACAAAGCAGCAAAACAAGTTTTTAAGTAGAATATATTCCCTTCGAAATAATTAATATTAAAGGACAGAGCAGTTTCTTTTAACACCACAGGACAGAGCAGTCGAGCTGCTGCCTTGCAGAAGATTAACAACATTCGAAAGCACTGCTACGATGTCCATGCCGACAAAGGCCACAGTGTAGACATGAAAACACCTTTTCCAAATACTTTCACCAACTGGAACAAAAGTTTCAAATTTAATGTCAGGTACCACTTTATTCTGCTGAAAGAGGCCGTTGTAGGACACAGGCTTGTTTGCTTTCTAGAAAGTATAAGGATAGGCAGAGTACTTGCCCTCAATAATCAAGGACCTGAGTTCAATCCCCAGTACATGGATTGGGGGGAGAGGGAGAGGGAGAGGGAGAGGGAGAGGGAGAGGGAGAGGGAGAGGGAGAGAGAGAGAGAGAGAAAGAAGAAGAAGAAGAAGAAGAAGAAGAAGAAGAAGAAGAAGAAGAAGAAGAAGAAGGAGAAGAAGAAGAAGAGGAGGAGGAGGAGGAGGGGGAGGAGGAGGAGGAGGGGGAGGAGGAGGAAGAGGGGGAGAGGGAGGGGGAGGAGGAGGAGGAGGAGGAGGAGGGGGAGGAGGAGGAGGAGGGGAGGAGGAGGAGTTTCCCTACTAATTCTTGTTCAATCAATCTCAGTGAGCAGTGACCTCAGAGATGAATACAAGAACAGGGACCAAGCTGCACCAGGAAAATATGTCGTGAATTCAACATGTGGCAGCAAAGTACATGTTTTGGGGAAAACTTCTTTCTTAATTCGCGTGTAATTGTGAGCAGAGTGGGATATTGTACAGGAGATTGTACCCAGGGTCTTGTGCAAGCTAGGCAAGTGCTCTATTACTGACCTACATCCCCAGGCCCCAAGTACTATTTTAATTATGAAAAGTAACATCCAGCCAGGAATTCTGCAGTTTGAGCCCTTGGATATCCCTGAGAATGAACTCACTTGTTTGATTTTGGCAGCCTGTAAGAGTTTATTAACCCAATATTTTGATCTGTACATGATTTCAGCTCTGTAAGGTAAGATATATGTTTGTCCTGCAGGAGGACATTAAAAAGCTGTTCGTAGACAAGTTGGCTTGACTGCTAAGACCCAGGACTCTGTGGTGGGTTCAGTACCGTTTGATCCAAAAGTCTCATTTATTTTAGCAAAGGATATTTTATCTAAGTGGCAATTGAAGGAAATTGAAACATGTCAGAACCTAGCTCTCTTGCTGTTCCCAACATGATATGCATATGTATTGTACCCTAATAGACAGTGTGGTATTTCACAATATGTTCTTACTACACAATAACTCTGAATATCCATGCCTTAAATGGCCATTTGATATTTTTACTCAGTAATGATAAAAATTTCAGAAAGAATTTTCTTTGCTTATCTAAAAATAGTTATTTTCCATACCCAAGGATCATTTGTTTCCTAGGGGTTCACATAGAGAAGACAACTTCATGACATAATCTCCATGTACTTTTTTTTTTTTTTTGGCAGGTCTGGGAATGGAACCCATTAGTCTACTAAGTTCTTCCTTCAATAACAATTATTTTCTTAATATGATTTTAGATATATCCTGGTATCTGAGAGAGCAAACATTTTTCTTTATTGATGTAGTTATTTTGGCCCTTTATTTTCCCATACAACTTTAAATAAGTTCATTAAGTTCCTCAGAACTTCCACTGAGAACTTTAACTGAGACTGACCTTGACTGGCTAATTTGAGGATAAGTGACATTATTTAGTTTTTTTTCTGCCTAGAGCATGCTATATCACTCCTATGTCTAATCATCTTTGTGCTTTACTAGAATTTTAAAATGCCACCCGTGGATAGCACAAGTACCTGTATGTTAACACCTAGATACTTTCTAATTCTTACTTCTACTACTAATGGGATCTCCTTTGTTTTATTTTCTATTAAATAAATGTTAGTGATAAAATATCCTACTTTTTAAATCTAGGACGCTTGCTGAATGTACTTATTAGTTTCAGTATTTCTTCTGTTGATTAATAATATAAACTGCAAATAATATAATCCTCTTTTTTGAATCCTTAATTTTCTAGTTAGTTTTCTTTTCTTATAAGACAAGCCAAGTCTTCAAAAGGTCATGTAGGATTAGAGAATAGATATGTTTCTTTTGTTTCCAGTATTTTATATTCTAGTCTTAAGGATGAGTCATTTAAAGCCTTCATATTAAGTGAACCATTTTCTGTACTAATATATAATATTTAAAACTGTGTATAGTGGCACATTTCTACAGCATCAGTACTTGGGAGGTTTGGGAGGTTCCAAGACAGCCTCAGCAACATACCTAGATCCTCAGCAACCTAGCAAGACCCTGATTCAAAACAAAAATAAAAAGGCCTGGGGTTATAGGCTCAAGGTAGAATGTCTCTTGATTCAGTCCCCACTATCTGCCCACACACTAAGTCCCCAGTACCCTGCCACACATGTATATATAACACATATTTATATATAAATACAAAAATATATAAATACACACATATCTATAATACATAATAAATACACATATTTATATATATTGTATATTTATATACATGTATTTTGCTATATATAATATTTATCTTGGCAAGAGCTGTTTCTGAAATCCTTATTTTCTGAGTTCCTTTTTATTCAATTATAGGGGAATAACCCTATCAAATGTTTTTTCTGCTTCAAGTGAGAAAATCATTGGATTCTGGCTCTTTTTAGTTTTCAAATCGGTTAACAACCATTTAAACACACAGCCTCACTGTAATGTCAGCCGTATCCTAAGGGCTGCGCACTAGGCTGTGGGTCCCAGAAGGTAGCAGGTGATGCACCTGGGGCTTGGTCTAAAGCCTCAATACATAAGAAATTTTGGATTGACTCTTCTCTTTCTAAAAGAGGAAGTATTAAAAATTTTTCCCTGTCTCTTATCTATACAGCTTAATACAAAGAGGGGAGGTTCAGATTGATTTCTCCTTCTGTGCTTCTATAGTTGACAAAAGAAAGAGGGAACAGTGTATAGGACAGGAATGAGGACTTTTAAACCCAAGGAAAGTAGATTGGAACCCCAGCCCCACCACTGAAAAATTGTGGGCTTAGCAAGCAATTTAACACTTCTACATTTCAATCTGTCCATATATAGAATAAAAAAGGTTGATATTTTGAGCAACAAATTAAAGGAAATTATGCCCATAGGGTGACTGGCACACTGTCTAGCACACAGGAAAAATGAGATGTAAAGAAAGCCAAAGAAGCAATTGCATTTATTGTTCTGAGTTAGTGCATTTACAGTTATGGTCCTCAGAAAGTCAGCATCAGTACCTCCTGGAACTTTCTAGATATACAAAGCCTTTTGTTCTATCCTAGACCTACTGAGTCAGAGTATCTGGGCGTAGGGTCCAGCTATTTGTGTTACACAAGCTCCCCATAAGATTCTGGAGCTTTATTTGAGAATCGCTGGGCAGAGCAATATTTGTCTTTCTTCTTAGAAGCAATCTAATGTTGAACCATTCTTGCATTTCTCAATAACAATTTATTAATGTTTAAGATACTCTGTCAGCTTCAGTTAGCTATATCTTATTTATAACATTGATACCTAAATTTCTAAGAAAAAGCAGATATATGATTTTATTTTCCTCAATATCCCATAGTATTGAAAACAACATTCCACTTAGCTACATAAATTATTTTTATTTTTTTTTTAATTTATTTATTTTTATTGGTGCACTGTATTCATATATCATAGTAGGATACATACTTTTGTAGACATACATGCACACTTTTCCCAGTCAGCCCCCACCCAATCCCCACCCCATTCTCTCCCTATCCCTCCCTCCCATGCTTGGCTTAGTAGTTGACATCTAGTATTATGGCAATTTATCTAAAATTAAAAATGATAATCTCACATAACAGTTTCATTTGTCTGATACCAAGCTTTTGATGACTTAAAGATAACATTTCAATATTTCTTTTTGCTTTCTTTCTTACCAGAGAATATTTTTTTCTATTTTTTAGGTGAAACTATCATATATTTATATATTTATTTTTCAGAAAAAAATCTATCCTAATATGGAATATGGACTCTAGGTACCCAAAACGATCTTGAAAAAGAACAAAGCTAGGAGATATATATTTTCTGATTTCAAACCATATAAAGCTACAATAATTGAAACAGTGTAGTACTATTCTAAAGGCAGATATATAAACCATGGAAGTTAAATAAAAGCCTAGAGCTAAATTCTTCCCTATATTGTCAAGTTATTTTTGACAAGGTTTCCACAAACATTTGGTGGTGGAAATATTAATCTTTTAACTAAATATTGTTAAAAAATAATAATTACATGGGAAAGAATAAAATTGGACCCTTACCTAATCCCATATACAAATATTAACTCAAAATAGATAATAGACCTAAATATAAATCTTAAGACTATAAACTTTTAGGAGAAAATCTGGGTCATAAAACCTCACAACATTGAAATTGGCAGTGATTTCTTGGTTATGATTTCAAAGGCACAGGCAACAGAGGAGTATACAAACTCCCTAAAAAAAAAAAATTGTATATCCAAAGACAATGTACACAGAGTTAACAGTTACTAATAGAATGGGATAAAATATTTCCAAATGCTATATCTGAAGGTGTATTAATATTCCAACTAGGAATCCTAAAAATTAACAACAATAAAGGCAAACAATACCCTTTAGAGATAGGTAAAAGACTAACATAAATAATGAATCTCCACAGATAACCAATCTTAGTTGTTTGTTGGATGGAAAATCTTGTTTCTCTAGTTCTGGAGTGTGTTACCTATTTCTTCTTTGTAGTTAATCTCTTAGGGATTCAGAGTGGAAACCAAAACCAAGAAGAAAAACACCAGCCCCACAGCCGAGGGCGTAGCAGCGGCGCCATATTGCCACCGGCGGCAGCAGCAGAGAATTCAACGAGTTCAGTACAGCTACATCTGCGTACTCAAGAACAGTGAGTCAAATCCCAGTACTGTACTCCCTGGGACTTGACCCAGTGGGGGAGGGGCGGTGGCAGAGATATCACACCATAGGAGAACGTGCAACCTGGCACCCCCCACAGTCTAAAGCAGCCTCTATGGACTCTCTGGGTCGGAGACTCTGTGATACAACCCAGTAAAGGTGTAGTGGGGTCTGAGATACTACTGACTCGAGATCCAGAGCACCTTAAGTGAAGTCATAGTGACCCAAGGGAAGAACCCAGAGAAGGCACAAACATCTGAAATCATGGGAAAGAGGAATAATACTGGAGCAATAAATGCCCACAACCCCACAACATCAGAACCCGATAAAACTGAAAATCAGAGATTTCTAGAAGATCAAATCAGGAAAATAACTGTAGAAATAATAGAGGTGCTTCGAAAAGAACTCAGAGAGAGCCAAAAAGAGATAAAGGATGCAATTAATGAAGTAAAGGCCTCAATTCAAAGCACAAACAACCGATTAGAACACATGGAGAACAGAATCTCGCTCTTAGAAGATGAGCAATCCAAAAATGAACGCATAGTTTCTAATCTAGAAAAAAATATCCGACAGCAGGAATCTGATATTGAAGAAATATGGGCCCATTTTAAGAGAGCTAACCTAAGAATAATTGGAATAGAGGAGGGAAAAGAAAGTGAAACCAAAGGGATCAACAATCTCTTCAAGGAAGTAATAGCAGAAAATTTTCCAGACATAGAGCAAGAGGTCGATACACAGGTCCAGGAAACTTATAGAACTCCCTTTAGACAGGATCGGAGAAGAGGATCCCCACGCCACATAATTGTCAAAATGACCAATGTGGAAGCCAAGCAGAGAATCTTAAAGGCAACAAAAGTAAAGAGCCAAGTGACATTCAGAGGCAAACCAATTAGAATCACTCCAGACTTCCCAAACCAAGTTATGAGAGCCAGAAGGGCTTGGAGTAACATATTCCAAACTCTGAAAGAAAACAACTTCCAGCCAAAAATGTCCTACCCAGCAAAACTTTCTATCAAATTAGAAGGAGAAATAAGAAGCTTCCATGACAAACAGAAACTGAAGGAATTTATGTCTTCAAAACCAGCACTAGAGAAAATACTCAAAGCTACATAAATTAAATTGGGCAATTTTTGTTCTTTTTCAATTTAGTACAGAAAATATTGTAAAGCAAGAATTATTTCTTAAAAGTTGTCTAGAACTTCTCTCTAAAGCCACATGGGTCTGAAGTTTTATGCAAGGTCTTTGATTACCATTTCAAACTTTAAACCTAATATTTCTTGGTTCATTCAACTTCCCATTGATTTTGATATTTTTGCTAGTTCTGATATTTTATATGCATTTAACCTGTTTCAAATATATTAGGCTATAGTTGTTTATAATAACCTAACTTTAAAAAAATCTCTGTTTGACTCTATTCATTTTTCCTCTTCTGAATGGAGATTACTTACAAAATTATCCCCTACTCCTTTACCTGAGACAGTCTTGTAAAATGTCTGAAATGTTTTCAAGCAACCAACTTTTCCTTTTATTCATTTTTACTATGTCAAAGCCATAGATGTAATATTCTTTTGCTTCAGTGCTCTTTCTACAAGTATATAATGTCCTCTGGAAGGGGGCTTACAATATTCGTGGGCAGGTCAGGTTCCTTAATGGCTGCTCCCCTATGGTATAACTCGGGACCAGCATACAATATTTTCTGACATGTGGAGAGGAGAAAGGGGCATCCCAGGAAGCCAAGGCTCAACAAAAGGAAAAGAAGCGAGGACTTCCCTAATCCCCACCATCATCCTACAGAGAAGCCTATCAGGACTGTGGCCCCTCAGTGCACGTGTGTTATCTAGAAGTAAAACTGAATCCCTTGCTGAGCGCTTACATAGGAAAACTGTGAGTGTAGATTTGTCAATTAAAAGAGACACAGACTCCATGGGAGCCAGACATTTTGGAAATGGTTGGCAACTCTTCACAGGAGCTTTCTGTAATCTTATTTTGTTCTTTGGCAGGACACAGTCAGGGTCACAGCTTCCTGGAAAGCTGACTTTCTTCTGGGAGGAAACAATGATATGGGGCTCCTTTACTAGGTGACCCAAAGGGAAAACTTGATTAAATTTGCAAACTATTATACCATATATTTTTAAATTTACATTTTGGGAGATATTAAGAGTATTATCTATCAGGTGGGTATGTTGGTGCACACCTGTAATACAAATACCTGAGAAAATTAGGCAAGAGGATCCCAGGTTTGAGGCTAGTGTGTAGTATTTTTAAATACTTTACTAAATTTACTTTATTAAAAAAATAAAATGAGCCGGGCGTGGTGACACACGCGTGTAATCCCAGTGCTTGGAAGGCTGAGGCAGGAGGATCACACAGGTTCAAAGTCAGCCTCAAATATTTAGTGAGGCTCTCAGTAACTTAATGAGACCCTGCTTCCAAATAAAGTATAAAATAGGTCTGGGATTATAGCCTGGAGGTATAAAAGCCCTTGGGTTCCACCCACAGTACTAAAATAAATAAATAAATAAATAAATAAATAAATAATAGTCAGGTGTGGTGGTACACACTTGTAATCACAGCATTTGGGAGGCTGAGACAGGAAGATCGTGGTTCATGAACAGCCTCAGCTACTTAGGCCCTTTGCAACTTAGTGAGACCCTGTTTTAAAATAAAGAATAAAAAATAGGGCTGGGGGTGTAGCTCAGAGTTAGAATGTCCCTGGGTTTCATCCTTGAACAAATAATTAAAAACAAACAAACAAATAAATAAATAAATAAAATAAAAAAGGGCTGGGTATATAACACAGTGGTAGAATGTTCCTGGGTTAAATTATCAGAACTGCATATATGCACACACAAAGCACCATTCTATTTTTGGCTTACATTCAGCTGGTCTATATATTTTATTATCTTTTTATAAAGAGTATTTTATTGAATCATTTTTGTTATTGTTAAAAAAAACACAGCCAGAGATTCTGGTATCTCTCATATTTATGTCATATTTTATTATAGAAAGATATGGATTCTGGTTTATTTTATACTTTTCCCTTTCTGTACTTTACTCACTTCCATCTTCTACTATCTATATAAACAAGCCTCCTCTATATGTAAATATCATACATTACACATTTGCACTTAAGTTTTCTGACTTCAAGATGAAAGGTAAAATTTTATTTATTGCATATAATTTCTTAAATGTATCAATCTATCCTCTTTGTATCCATATTTTAGTTCCAGAATTTATTAAATTGTTATTAATATATTTTATGCAGTCCTGAGGTTTAACCCAAGGCCATTCTACCTCTGAGCAACACCCCCAGCCCTATTTTTATTCTTTACTTTGAAATAAGTTACAAAGGGCCTCACTAGCTGAGGCTGGTTGAGAACCTAAGATCCTCCTGTGTCAGCTTTCCAAGTATTGGGATTACAAGTAGGTATCACCACACCCAGCTGCCAATGTATTTTTCTTCTTTTATACTCAGCATTTTTAAAAAGAAAAAATCAATTTTTTATTTTTCATTTTCCTATCACAGAATCCTGAAATTGTGTTTTGTCTTCTGTGAAAACATCTTTCAAGTGTATTTCTAGTGTGCGCCTTTGTACGGGAAACTTCCAGCACCCGTATGCTTCAGAATATTTTGTGTTATGTTCCCACATTTGAATGAGGACTTGACTAAATATATGACTTTAGGTTATTTTTTTTTCACAGCTTTGGAAACTTGGCTTCTTCATCCTCTTGATTCCAATGTTGCTGTTTAAAAATACAATGTCAGTCATTCTTATTTCTTTGTAGGTGATTTGTTCTTTCTCTCAGAAAGTTTTATTTTTACCTTTTCTGTCCTTAAATTTAACTGCATCTAAATATGATGCTATCTTTGTTTGTCCTGTTTTCTTATCCTGATCTTAACTTTTTCTTTAGATTTTTTTTTTGTTCTTAAAACTTCTAGTACTCCAATATTGGCATTTTTACTTTCAAACATTACAATGTAGTGAAACTTTTATTTCCAAACTTTTAGTCTTTTCTTGTTGCTTTCTGCCAGAGTTCATCCATCTGATCTTATACTCCTCGTCATATTCTTTTTCTCTCTCTCTCTCTATTTTCTAATTTTTGTTTGTGTTACTGAGGATTGAGCCCAGGGACATTCTACCTTCAAACTATACTCAGTCTTATTTCATTTTTTTTTAATTTTGAAATAGGGTCTCCCTGAGTTGCAAAGGGCCTCACTAAATTACTAAGGCTGGCCACAAAAAATATAATCTTTCTGTCTCAAACTCCCAAGTACTAGGACTAAAGGAGTGTGCCATCACATCCAGTCTACTCTTAATCATTTTATTAATCTTCTATTCTTTGTTCTAACTACCAAGTTATTTCCATCATTTTTATGTCTCCAATTGGTCTTTTCATTATTTTTTGTTTTTCCTACATATTTCTTTATATCTTTCTTCATTTAAAGGAAAGCGAAGCATCTTCCTTTATCTTTTTGTATAATCTTCGAGCTTTTTAAGAATTCTTGTTGTGTTCCAGTTATTTTCCACTCGATGGTATGGGTTGTTTCTCTGTACTCTTTTCTGTACCCATGGCTTTCCGCTACCAGGCTATAGTTATTTTAGCCTGTGGATTCATGTGCTGGGTACCTGCTTTTTGGCCTCAGATTTGTAACAGGAGGGTTGAATGTCCTGATAAGTGTGCCTCAGACACATGGATGGACAGATGCTAGGCACAGAGCTCCAGAAACAAACAAAGGACCACTAGGTGCATCTACTTATTTCCAGTCCATGGCCACTCCTGTGGCCACTGTTTCTCGTGTAAGATCTTCTGAAGCAGCATCACTGACAGGAGGGGATTTGGGGTCCTGTTCCCTCACAGCTGGGGCTGGAGCAATGGAAAAGTGACTCGCTGAGTATGTCTGTCCAGCCTTTGGTTTTTATCTACTCCCACCAATGTGGTGTTTATGTGGTCTTGATCTTAGTCCTGCTCTTTTTTTATTTTTTTTAATACTGGAGGTGTAAGGTATCAGGTATCAGATCTAACTTCTGTAGTAGCAAAATAACAGGAGCAAAGCATCCTTCATCCTATGACGTCACAACTCTTGTGCTCTTCTCTACACGTTACTATCACCCACCTAGAACTCCCAGAAAGGTAAAGCCGACTTTACAGGTCTCCTCTATATTTTTTCTCTTTCAGCCCTCAGAGCCACCCCTGCCTTCCTCTGGATTCTGCAATGTCCTTGGGGTTTGCTTTGGAGAAAAAAAAAAAAAGTTTTATCTCCTGCCAGTTTGTATCTCAGCAAACACCTGGTATATCATTGTGTAAGTTGCACTGTGGCTACAACTTTCAGCCTACATCATTTATTAGCTTCACTCTCTCCAGGCCACGACAAACCGGTGCAGCAAATATTTCCCCTGTCTCTTATTGAATGCTGTTAATTCAGTCTCTCATTTATTCCTCCAACAAATATTCCCGAGCATTAACATGTGCTGGCACGTTGATTGGTGCCAGGGACACAGACATGAATTAAAAAGCACGGTGCAGACTTTGAAGCATTTAGCTAACCTGTGTGAAAGGACTTTGGGGGAACACACCATAAAAGTCCCTTGAGAAAGCCACATCACTTACTTGAATTATGGTGGTGATTAGAATGTCTTCTCTCCCATCCCACATAACTCAAAAAGATTATTTTAATGAGCTATTATTTCATTTCCCAGGCTTTATTTCTCATTGTTTAATTCTTTTAAAATAGCATTTCACATTATTGAGGGGAGGGTTAGTTCATCTGCTTATTGCTATACCTTCTGGGATCCCTTCTGTTCCCTACGGCTGAGGCAAAACCCAAATTTACTAATGAACTGCCAAAAATTTCATCTCACAAATTCCTACTCATATGCCATTACTGTAAAGGCTTTGTAGTTATTACTGTGATGAGTTTATAGCCTGGAAACTAGGACAGTGCTGTTTCCACTAATTTATTATCTATACTTTACACAGTTTAAAGGGGAAGAGAAAGTATATGCGTGCGCTTGTGTGTATGGGGGGAGTATATGTACTTATTTGAATCTGTGTGTAAGAGACCCACAGAGACACAGAGAGGCAGAGCTGCGTTTTCTCATTTGGCACCGAACTTTGATTCTACTCTGTGAGGCAAAAGGCTTAATGAAATAGATATTACACATTTGAGGCCTTTAGTAAGCCCTTACCCTTTCATAGGTCCTTAATTTATCTATTTATTCATTTAATAAGTGCCAATTCAGTGCCTTCTGTGTGCAGATATTCTAAAGGTACCAAATGTATGCAACTGTGGTGCCTTTGTAATAGATCAGCTTAGTGGGGCTGGGCTGCATTCCCTAGACATCCCTTTCCTTGACATTTCTTGTTACAATGGGCTACAAGGCTATTTCTTGTGGTTAGATTTAGAGGCTAGAAGTGGAACAACAGCCATGCTGGAGGCCGCGTACAGTGGCAATGTTCAGCTAGCTTTCTAACTCACTAAGCATCCCTGGCACCTCTTGAAGGTTCTTTGATTCACAGGCCGGGAATATGTACTCAACTACATGATAGAGGACCCTGGTTTTTGCAGGATATCCACACTACCAATCTCAGAGGAGATAAGAACAACCATTGGCTTTAGCTCATTCTCATGTATGTGGTCCAAACTAGTCCTAATGTCCCTCATTTTATAATCATCTTTCTCCTGTTTTTAGACTTTAAGTTTCAACAAAAAACCTGAAGATATGATTGACCAAGAATTCCTACCACTTCCCCAAAACAAAATATTTAATATCTGTAATAAAACCGCAATATTTCATATAGATATCGGCCACTGGTTCTGCTTCTCTGACTGAACCCTGAGAGATAGGCTATCAACAGAATCATCCTAATTGTTTGCCCACATGGGATATAAAATTTTGAAGGGAAAAATTCATTTCAAAATATTTTATCAGTTAGTTTATTACAACTATATAAAAATTCTGTGGACAAAAATTCAGAGTGATAGGAGACCTCTAATCAGGACTTCTCTACTGAGAGATCCAGAAGGCTTATGGAGCAGAGAATATGTTCAGTTCCATTCAGATCCTTGTTGGATCCAATTTGCTCTCCTTTTTAATTATTCCTTGGCTACCATGTCCTTTGTTTCCAACTTTTATTGGGACCTCCAGCCTCAGGCTATTGCTATGTTTTTTTTTTTTCTCATGAAGATAATCAAAAGCCTGGTCTACAGATATATTTGCTTAAAATAAAATTCTTTTTTTTCTATAATTCGAATGAGTATGTTCCTCAATAATCCCCTACTGAGAAGCTTTCCTTCCTTATAACTTTTAGCTGAAAATTAAAGCCAATGCTGCTAAGTCATCTTTATTTTAAAATTTAGAATTTAGCATTCAGAAGTTATTATTTAGGTGTATGTTTAATGCTGCCATAAAGGTTTAATTTTAGGAGTATTTATTCTAATCAATATTATCCAAAGATGGAAAGTCATCGTTCTATGGTTCCCTCATCCTAAACCATACCGCCAATCAAAAATAAATTGCTGCTCTGAACCTCGTAAGTGACATTGATGAGTTCTCAAGTCAGGGTGACCTTGGCCTTTTATTTCTCACCTTTCACATCACATCAATTGCCAGGTCATTTACAATATATGTCTTAGCCAAGCATGGTGGTGCATGCCTGCAATTCTAGTACTTGGAAGATGGAGACAGAAGGTTTACAGGTTCCAGGCCAGTTTTAGCAACTTTGTCAGATCCTGAACACCTTATCAAGACTCAGTTTTAAAACAAATGCATACATACATACATACATACATACATAAATACATACATAAATACATACATACAGCTTGAGTGTGGTTCTCAGATAGAATAGCACCAGATAAAATCCCCAGTACAGAAATAATATATGTATATGTTTATATATTTATATTTCTTCTGTACCCTCCTCCTAGTCCCGTCTTTTCTTTCTTTCAATCCTCTTCACTACTAGCCTAGTTCTCCACCTCATCTCCTCCCATCGCTATTCAGATTGCTTGTCAAAATCTCCTCACTACAGTCCTTCAATTTTCATTATATCTTCCATTCTGTCCTAGAAGAAACATTGATGGCACTAAGACCAGGGGGCATCCGGCTAGAAATAATGCCTTAATGGTGTCTAAGCACTGAGAATCATCTATTTCAATTTTAGTAAAATCCACCGGAAAACCTTGTTACAATTCAGATTAGTAGTTCTTTATAGGACTAGAGGATAAAACCCTACTTAGTAGACTGAATATTAGGACTGGTCTTTCTGGCCACTGGGATGCCACTGCTTGTCTCCCCTATTCTCTCCCATTCTCAGAATCTTGAGCATCTGTCTCCACAGAGTCTTGCTTTTGACTATGCTGTTTCTACTTCTCAGACTCTCGGTCTGTCCTTGTCAAACTTGGATTGTTGTGTCAATTTCTATGTCTCTGTCTGAGCCTCGTGCAATGCCCCCAGGCACAACCTTGCCTTTCCCTGGTTTTCCCTGGACTCAGTGCCTTTAAAACAACACATACACCAGGGCACAGATTTATTTTATTTTTTTGCATGCCTGTTTCCCAAACTGTTTATACACCCTTAAGAGCAAAAAACTACCTTCTTAGTTTTTAATTTAACTGCCTAATTTTTTCATTTTGGTGTGTTTTAACACATCAGACATGACCAAAATGCACATGATGAATGAACAGAGAATAGTGATGTTTATATCACTCCCACAGGATGTCAAAGCACTCTGAAAAGTGGACATCTGTTGCAGATTATATACAATAGGAGCTCACCTATTTTCGTGAATGGCTTAGCTCTTCTCCAAACTCTCATGACACACAACAGAACAACAGAACAAATCCTTTTTTTGCGTGTGGTACTAGGGGTGGAACCCAGGGGTTTTTTCTACTTCTGGGTTATACTCCCAGACCTATTTTATATTTTGTTTGGAAAAAAAGTCTCACTAAGTTGCCAAGAATCTCACTAAGTAGCTGAGGCTGGCCTTAAACCTGTGTGATCCTCCTGTCAGCCTCCCAAGGGCTGGGATTACAAGTGCGTGCCACCACGCCTGGTTGAACAAATCCTTTTTAACCAGACTCTTCTTTTTTGAAATGGCATCAGATCACCTGCCAATGCAACTATCATTTACTTTGGGGGCTCTCACCGACCCCACCCCCAAGCCCCCAAGTGGTTATCTAAATTATTCACTTTGGAGAAAAGTTCTGCACAATGCAAAGTTCTCCAGCTCGCTGTACATGCAGTGTTATCTTGGTGCCTCTGATACAGAAGTGACCTGCTCCAGTAGCCTGCACAATCATCTGACTCGCCATCTAAGAATTACTAAAGACTCAAACGCAGATTCCTACACAAATCACCCTGCAACATGTTCAAGAACTCAGATGAACCAAGCAAGATGTACAGCACTTGTTTACCATAAGGCCTTTGCTAGAACACAGGACCTGTAACACATCTTTCAATCTCATCAGATTCAGTAGCGACAGTATCCACTAGGTGGTGTTCAACTGAAACATGAAGGGAAGGATGGCAGAGCACATGGACTTTCACCTGTCTCTAGACTACTGCTTCCCAGGTTGTAGACTTTGGACTATGTACATCGGAATCAACAAAGATGTTTGTTAAAATATACTTTTCTAGGCTCCACCAATGAGATACTGTATTAGTATTCCTAGCAGTGGAATTCAGAAATCCCAGTGGATCCTCCCATAGATCCCCTCACACACACACACACACACACACACACACACACACGAGCAACATTAGTGCACAAGAAAAAATGTAAAATAGATCAACGCTTTCCTTGGCAACCCTTTACTTCCCACAGGGCACCCGGGCACTGTGTAGACATTCTTCATCCACTCAGTGTCTACTAGTGTCTGAAACTTCACCAGGGTGTCCTGAAAGGCCCACTAAGGTGGGTGCACTTCAGCTCTGGCTCTTTCTATGATAACATTAAATTTTGTTTTCATCTCAAACACTGCAAAGATGACTCTTTTTCCAACAACTGTATACATATATATATATATATGTATATATACGTATATATATATATATATATATATATACACACACACACACACACACACACACACACACAATTGATGGTAAAGAATAAAATGCTTAACTGGATTACTTAACAGTTTCTAAATCTCTGATTTATAAAATAAGGAGATGGGAATCAAATACTAGAAAAATAGAAAAAAAAAAACTGGTTCTATGATAACAAAGTAAACAATCCGGGTGTGATAGGGAAGGGAACATCAGAGCTCAGCCTGCTTCTTTTCCTTACTGCCACTAAAAATCACTGTTCCTTTGAAGTCATCCCGCAAACTACTATATATTCAAGATGTAAATTAACAGTAAGCTATCTATTAAAAGACTTATGATTTTGCCACTTGCCAGAATATTTCCATAATATATATCTTAGAGATGTTATGTGTTTCAAATTTTTAAGTGCGTATAATGAATTCATTACTTGCATTAAAATCATCTGCGTGGTGTCTTTCAGCTGATGTTGACATCTCAGTAACGTTGCCTATGATATGAGAGTTCTTTAGAAAGAGCTTGCAATAAAAATCTCAGATGTTAGCTAGAAAAAGAAATTCTTCAAACTTTGTATGAGTCTAAGAAGAGACCTATTATTATTAAAAATAGTCATCTAAACTTATTAGATGCAGGAAAAATGACACCAAGTACCAGACATTTTCCTGATGTGGAGATAAAATTATTATGTAAAATAACATAAGGAACTAAGAATGCCAAGTTTCTGAAGTCATTTCGTTTTTTTTAGGCTATTCCCACAAGGCAAATACCATAGAGTGGGTTATAATTAGAGAATTTGTGCATTATTGATTGGGAAAAAATCTGAGTATTTGATTTCATAGTTTATCTTTTCCTGCAAAAATGAGTTGTTCTGAATGAATCTGGCACTTGCAATATGTCACTACTCCTTTTGGTCTTTGGGACAAACAGTTCCTCAAGAATATTACACATTTCCATATGAGTTTGGCATAAGTTTTATATTTCCTAGTTTGGGAGTTTCACCTCTAAAAGGATAGCTGATAGATACACTAAGTTTTAGAGAACAGGGTAATTAACAGGCAATGCCTTACAAAATTAAACTGTTTCAAAATGTCCAATAATTATCCGCATATTTCCATTTTAATGCCATTTGATGCTACTTCTCTAAATAGAAAATTATTAGCCAATTTATGAATTAGGATTTTTGTTAGAGGTTTAAAATGAACAGTATTCACTTACTAGCTTAAGTGCCTGTTTTCAGAGCAATTGTCATTTTGTAAAAATTCAGGATGAAAGTGGCCCTTCTAATACATCATTTAATAACAAGCATATCCTGGTCCATGTGTGCCTTTGTGTGTCTGTCCGCATTTCTTCTAAGGAAAGAGTTATTAGAATAAACCAAGGAGTCTTCAGGAAAAAAAAAGAAGAAACAAATGCTAATAAGTGTAAAAAATAAGGGTACCATGACCTCCTTCTAATTAATGACTTTGACAATCATTACTTGCTGTCTAGAGGCATTAGTCAAGGTTTGGTCTCCAGCCTGGGCGTTTGCCACTCGATATCATATAGCCAAAGTGAAGTGCTTCTCCATGTCAATTACTTATTACAAACAAACCATCAAGTCAATTTGAAATAGTTAAACAAATCTATACATCGATATTGGCTGGCATCTTTTTATGCTCCATTGAACCGACTTGGAGTTTCTGCAGTATAAAATTCTGTGCAGAATAGTTGAGATTTTAAAATGGGGAAATTCTCAAAGGAGATGAGGATTCTGTTGTACTGTAGAAATGCCAGGTATTCCTATCAAAACAGTGAAAAACAGAGAAGCGTATTTCCAATGCCCCAAATTAAGGATGTTTTTAAACCTCCCATTTCATTAAATTGCATGGCTCGATGGGAGAGTCATGCTAAAATATTGTGATTAACACAAAGGAAGCTTAACAGACAATGCTATTATAGGTGAAAGACTGCTAATTGCCATCTTACCAATAACTTATTGATTTTAATCAAATCTTCCTAGAGCAGCATGCCAACGGCAAATGGATAACTAGATAGAAGGAACAACACAATAATAAAAGGAGTAATATGGAAGAAATTATTCATGTTTGATTTGTATAAAATTGAACAAATATTCTTGATCAGCATTTATACAAATATAGATTCGTTGGGAAGGTGCTATCTAAATTGCTCTCTCACAGTGTATTGAAAATTACCATAACTGTTAGCATTTTTAATTATTTTGATCTGCTGAAAATAGATTAAACTGAATGGGAAATTGGCTTATTAAGGCTTATATATTTGAGTTAATATGAAATGTTCTCAGCCATCGTGTCTTGAGAATCTTTCTGTTTAAAAGGCACTTGCTATCTCTGGTTGACACTGGGAAGGGGGAGGAGAAATGGATTTAATCCTCAAAAAGCACAGTTTTTATGGGGGGGTGGTAAAAGTGAAAATCTTTCCACAGGCATCACTTAAGCAAAAGAAACCATATCTAGTAAGAGAGATATTTCATAAACATAGGACTAGTTTGTTGGAAAGACAAAACTAAGTTTTGTAGGGGGAAAAAATCTTGCTAGATTCAATGTAACACTTTAAAAAAATATGGAGAACCCTTGAAGTCCATCTTGTGTTACAAGAGCAGTTTTTCAGTGTGAAATTCAGTATCATAAGAAACACTGAAGAGCTCACACATTGGCCATTCACCAATGATGATAAGAGGTGTAGGGGCAAGCTTTAATTGCAAGCTCCATGCACCCACAGACTCTGCTTGTTTGGGGAAAAAGTCTTATTGGTCCAATTGTGCCACTGGACCAAAGGCCAATATCACATAGAGGTATGATTATGATTTTACAAAAAGACTAATAATTATACATAAGATTGATAGCATAAATATTTCATTTGCAAAGTTGTCTTCTTCAACATCGGCATGGAATTAAGTGTCTTCAAAATTTAGAGCAAACTGTGTCAACTTCAACAGCATTGAAACTTGGGGGTTAGATATTTATTCTTGTGGGGTTGTGTCCTGTATATGTTAGAATATTTAGTAGCATATCTGCCCTTTATCCTTCTTGCTCATATTGATAACAACCAGAAATGTCTCCAGAGGTTCCTCAACGTTCCCTGGTGGATAAAAATGCCCTTGACTGAAAATGGGTGCACTACTATGGGGTTTCTTTGGTTTTCTTAATAGGATGCATTTCAAATAATTATTTAGAAAATGTTAATTTCACTCTAACATGTGGAAAAAAATATTAAAATTTGCATTATGATTCTGAAGTTTGAGACGTTATTCTCTGACTACATTTTATACACACACCTATACACACACACACACACATACTTTATCTAGGTCAGCATTTGAAATTCATAAGATTGATCGAGTGCATGAAATAGGTAGTAAAAAATCATCACAGTGGTCGTTTGAAAAGGCGAGTTAAGTCTCAAGATGATAAGGCGCTACCTTCTGTTTAAGGTTTTAGGGAAATACAGTCTAATCCAACAATGGCAAACAGTCTGTAAGAAGTTGCCAGCTCCTGCTGACTGGTAGTGGCTGATGGAGGTCCTATATTGAGAAGGATCCTGATGTTGCATCCAGGCCCGGCAGGAAGGCAGGCTGTGATGGATTAGCCATGTCTTACTTGGAGAAGACAAAGGGAGATGATGGGACATAATTCACTCAGTCGCCCATTCTCCCCAAGTCATTTCAACTGACTTGCTCGATAGAGTACATTCAGCACCTGTTGAGACTGTGGCCTGCTGATTTTGTGTTATATCAATAAATACAGAAAAGAAGAAAATGACACAGAGGTCACTTCTAAATATCAACTAAGCATATTCTCTTCACTGGGCTAGACATGACTTTTGGACCTATTACTCCATAAAAAGCATAGTCTTTTATATTAAAATGTTAGTATTCTCATAGTCTGGCCTTCAGTACAAAAAAAAAGTCACTCTTATTTAAAGAAAATATAAAAACAGTCCCATGCCTTGTCTTACCAGGAATATATAATTTCTTCTAAAACATGTATAAATCTTTCCATTCTGTGTTATCTAATATTCCTCCTAGTTTCTGAGGTTTCAAGAATAAATGTTAGGCTGATTTTCCTTATATTTAGACTGTAGTATGGATTTAGTCTCTAATAATGCTTTGTAAGGATTTAAGAATGAACCACCTTCTGTAAAAAATTTTTTGTGTGTGTACTGGGGATTGAACCCAGGAATATTCTACCTCTGAGCTACAGGTCTCTTTTTTATTTTATTTTATTTTTTTGTTTTGAAAAAGGGTCTTCCTGTGTTGCTGAGAGTTTCCTTAAGTTTCTGAGATTTGTCTCAAACCTGCAATTCTCCTATCTCAACTTCCTCAGTACTGGGGTTACAGGTATACACCAGCACGCCCAGCTCTATACTTCTTTAATGCTGAAATAAGATAATAATATTATTGCAAGATAATTAAACAGAAAGTATACAGTCATATCCATCCAACATTTAAAATCCTTTGGGGAGGGGTAACTCCCTCAAAAAAAAAAAAAAAAAAAAAGCTGGTTGACTTCTGGGAAGATGGCAATAGAGAGAAATGGTGTTTATGAGTCCCGCTAAAAATCGATCTCTATTACCACAAAATCTGCACCTTTCATAGCCAGAAAACACCATCAGCAGAGAAATAAAAACTGTAAATACAAGGGACAGAGAAAAAGAGGGCTAGAAGAACAACTGGACACGACAAAAGAAACCAGTCCACAGTTCCGCAGCAGGATCCACAGCGTGGAGCCATGCCAGTGCCATCTTCCCTCGTAGCACCAGGATCCAGAGAGGAGGGGGACTCAAAATGGAGCTCATAACCAGAGAAGAGATACGCCGGCCTCACGGCTGAGGACGCAGCAACAGAGCCATACTGCCAGCAGCAGTGGCAAGTACACCAGACGGCTCCCTCAAGAACTCACCAGGCTCCAGAGAGGAGGGGTGGACAGCAAGCTGAGGTGAGCAGCTGCAGAACAGCTGGGTGTAATGTAGCAGTTTTTTTGGCGGAAGGAGCATCTAAAGTTCCCAGGGGTCAGGCTCAACACACCCTGCAGGGACTCAGAGTGGAGCTCAAAACCAGAGAAGAAATACACGAGCCTCACGGCCGAGGGCATGGCAGAGGTGCTATATTGCCAGCAGCAGCAGTGAGTTCACCGAGTCCACAACAGCTACACATCAGTGCACTCAAAAACCGTGAGTCAAATTATGGCCCCTAGAGGAGAAATCTCAGTTCTGCACCCCCAGTGAATTGCGCAGCTTTGAGTCTCCCTGGGTCTGAGATTTTTACAGTCCAACCCAGTAGGGGAGTCGCGGTGGCAGAGATATCACACCATAGTCACAGCTCCCCGTGGGAGAACGCCCATCCTGGCACCCCCATGGTCTCAAGCAGCCTCGATTGATTCCTTGGGTCTGAGACTTTGCAATACAACCCAGTGAAGGAGTAGTGGTGACTGAGATACCACAGACTTGAGATCCAGAGCACCTTAAGTGAAGTTGCAGTGATCCAGGGAAGAACCCAGAGAAGGCAGAAACTTCCAAAATCATGGGAAAGAGGAATAACAGTGGAGCAATGAATGCCCATAACCCCATATCATCAGAATCTGATAACACAGAAATTCAAAGATATCCAGAAGATCAAATCAGGAAAATAACTGTAGAAATAATACAGGACCTTCAAAAAGAATTCAGAGAGAGTCTAAAAGAGATAACAGATGCAATCACTGAAGTAAAGGCCTCAATTGAAAGAATAAACAACTGATTAGACCACATGGAGAATAGAATCTTGCTCCTAGAAGATGACCACTCCAAAAATGAATGCATCATTTCTAATTTAGAAAAAAAAATTCAACAGCAGGAATTTGACATTGAAGAAATATGGGCCCATTTTAAGAGAGCTAACCTAAGGATAATTGGAATAGAGGAGGGAAAATAAGGTGAAACCAACGGGATCAATAATGTTTTCAAGGAAGCAACAGCAGAACATTTTCCAAACATAGAGCAAGAGGTCCATACACAGGTCCAGGAAACTTATAAAACTCCCTTTAGACAGGAATAGAGAAGAGGACCCCACGCCACATAATTGTCAAAATGACCAATGTGGAAGACAAGCAGAGAATCGTAAAGGCAACAAAAACAAAAGGCCACGTGACATTAAGAGGCAAACCAATTAGAATCACTCCAGACTTCCCAAACCAAGTCATGAAAGCCAGAAGGGCCTGAAGTAACATATTCCAAACTCTGAAAGAAAACAACTTCCGGCCAAAATTTCCTACCCAGCAAAACTTTCTATCAAATTAGATGAGGAAATAAGAAGCTTCCATGACAAACAGAAACTGAAGGAATTTATGTCTTCAAAACCGACGCTAGAGAAAATACTCAAGGTAATACATGCCAGAACCAAAGAAACAAGATTCCTGTCCAGCAGACAACTAAGCAAAAAGAATAAACAGTATGTCAAACACAAATACAATCTTAACATGTTAGGAATTAAAAATTATCTCTCTATAATCACACTGAATGTAAACAGCCTCAACTCCCCAATAAAAAGTCATAAAGTGGCAAAATGGATTAAAAACCAGAATCCATCCATCTGATGCTTACAAGAAACACACCTTATAAGTAAAGATAGGAACAAGCTCAAGGTAAAGGGCTGGAGCAAGGTAACCCATGCTAATGGAACTTGAAGACAAGCAGGAGTAGCAACTATGATATCAGACAAGTTAGACTTTAAACCCAAACTTATTAGAAGAGACAACGAAGGTCATATTTTACTGGTAAAAGTAATAATCCAGCAAGAGGAAATAACAATAATCCACATCTATGCCCTAAACATAGGTGCAGCTATTTTCTCAAATCAAACTCTTCGTGATATGAAGTCACACATAAATCCCAATACAATAATACTGAGAGACTTCAACACACCTCTCACAACACTATACCAATCTTCCAGACAAAGGGTCAGTAAAGATGCCTCAAAACTAAAGAACACCATTAACCAAATGAACCTGTTGGACAATATAGAATATTTCACCAAACTACATCAGAGTTTACATCTTTCTCAGCTACTCACAGAACCTTCTCCAAAATAGGTCACATCCTGGAACACAAAATGAGCACTAGCAAATGTAAAAAATGTTACATACTTCCATGTGTCATAGAAGATGTAAGAGGTGAAATCAAGAAACTTCTAGAAACAAATGAAAATAAAGATACAACATATCTGAACCTCTGGGACACTTTGAAGGCAGTATTAAGAGGAAAATTTATAGCACTGAGTGCTCACATAAGAAAAACAGAAAATTTTCAAATAACCTAACGACACACCCTCAAAGCCCTTGAAAAGCAGGAACAATTGAACCCCAAATGCAGTAGAAGACAGAAAATTATTAAAATTAGAGCAGAAACTAACAAAATAGAGAATAAAACACAATACAGAAACTCAACAAAAACAAAAGCTGGTTTCTTGAAAAAATTAACAAGATAGATAAACCACTAGCCAACCTGACCAAAAAAAAAAAAAATAAAAAAAAAAGAGAGAGAGAGAGAGAATCAACCCAAATTATGAAGATAAGAGATGAAAAAGAAAACATTATTACTGACAATGTAGAAATTCAGAGGATTATCAGAAACTACTTTGAAAAATTGTACTCCAACAAAATGGAAAATCTGGAGGAAATCGACAACTTTCTATATAAATACAACCTTCCTGAACTGAGTCAAGAAGATATAGAACACTTAAACCAACCAATAACAATCAAAAAGATTGAAACAGTAATAAAGAGTTTACCATCAAAGAAAAGCCCAGGAACAGATGGTTTCCCAAGTGAATTCTATAAAACCTTTAGAGAAGAGCTAACCTCAATACTCCTCAAACTATTTTGCGAAATAGAAAAAACTGGGACTCTCCCAAATACATTCTATGAAGCCAACATCACACTAATACCCAAACCGAATAAAAACATTTCAAGGAAGGAAAACTACAAGCCTATATCTCTGATTAACTTGGATTTAAATCTATTAAACAAAATACTAGCATCATGCATTCAAAACCACATAAAGAGAATCATACATCATGACCAGGGTTCATCCCAGGGATGCAAGGCTGGTTCAACATATGAAAATCAATCCATGTAATCACCATATAAACAGAATAAAAGACAAAAATCACATGATCATTTCAATAGATGCGGAAAAAGCATTTGATAAAATTCAACATCCATTTATGATTAAAAAAAACTGCAGAGAATTGGAATATAAGGAACATATCTCAACATTATTAAGGCAATCTACAATAGGCCCACCACCAACATCATATTAAATGTGGAAAAACTTCAAGAATTTCCCCTAAAAACAGGAACGAGACAAGGATGTCCATTATCACCACTTCTCTTCAATATAGTAGTAGAGACTCTAGCCAGAGCAATAAGGCAAGAAAAGGAAATCTAAGGAGTACAAATAGGAAAAGAAGAACTCAAACTTTCACTATTTGCAAATGACATGATACTATATTTAGAAAATCCAACAAACTCAACCAAAAGGCTTATAGAACTGATCAACAAATTCAGCAAAGTATAGGGACACAAAATCAATCTTAAAAATCAGAAGCTTTCCTGTACGCCAACCATAAACCCACTGGAAAAGAAATTCAGAAAACACTTCCACTCAGGATCTCCCACAGAAAAATAAAATACTTGACCAAGGAGGTAAAAGATCTCTACAAAGAAAATTATAAAACACTGAAAAATCAAATCAAAGAAGATCTTAGAAGATGGAAAGATCTTCCATGTTCATGGATTAGCAGAATAAATATTAAAATGGCCATCCTCCCAAAAGTGATCTACAGATTTAATGCAATGCCCATTAAACTACCAAGATCATTCCTCACAGACATAGAAAAATCAGTCCTTAAATTTATCTGGAATAACAAAATGCCCAGAATAGCCAAGGTAGTTCTCAGCTACAAAACCATGCAGGAGGAATCACAATACCTGACTTTAAACTATACTACAAAGCCATTGTAATAAAAACAGCATGGTACTGGCACAAAAACAGATACATAGACAAATGGGACATAATAGAAGACCCAGAAACAAGTCCACACACTTTCAGCCAATTGATTTTTGACAAAGGGGCCAAAAACATACAGTAAAAAAAAAGCCTCTTCAACAAATGGTGTTGGCAAAACTGGTTAACCATATGCAGAAAATTGGAAATTAATCCCACTTTTTCACCCTGTACACAAGTCAATTCAAGATGGATCAAAGACTTGGAAATCAAACCAGAGGCTTTGAAGCTCCTTGAAGAGGGCATAGGTCCAACACTACAACACATCGGCACAGATAAATACTTTCTCAACAAGACCCCAAAGGCACAACAAATTAAAAGGCAAATCAATACGTGGGATTGCATGAAACTGAAGAGCTTCTGTTCAGCAAAGGAAAGTGTCAAGAACCTCAATCGAGACCAAACAGAATGGGAGAATATTTTTGTCACCTACACCTCCAATAGAGGACTAATATCTAGAATATACAGAGAACTCAAGAAACTCAACACTAAGAAAACAAAGCATCCAATAACAAAATGGGCAAGTTAACTAAATATACATTTCACGAAAGCAGAAATTCAAATGGCCAATAAATGCATGAAAAAATGCTCAACATCACTGGCAATTAGAGAGATGCAAATCAAAACTACCCTGAGATTTCACCTAACTCCATCTAGAATGGCAATCATTCAAAACACAAACAAAGCCGGTCTTGGTGGTGCACGCTTGTAATCCCCGTGCTTGGGAGGCAGAGATAGGAGGATCGCACTGGTTCGAAGCCAGCCACCCTGGCTTAATAGACACTGTTTCCAAAAATAAAAAGAAAATAATTCTGGGAGTGTAGCCCGAAGAAGGGCTTCCAGGAACCCTAGTACCACCAAAAAAACAAAACAAAACAAAACAAAAAAAAAAAAACCCACAAACAACAACAGATGCTGGCAAGGATGTGGAGAAATGGGAACTCTAAAACATTGTTGGTGAAACTGCAAATTAGTGCAACCACTTTGGAAAACAGTCTGGAGAATCCTCAGAAGAATGGGAACAAATCTAGCATTTGATCCAGCAATACCACTTCTGGGTATCTACCCAAAAGCTAAGAAACCAAACTACCAAACTAATGCATGTGTATCTATGTTCATAGCTGCACAATTCACCGTAGTCAAACTATGGAACCAGCCAAGATGTCCATCAACAGATGAATCGATTACAAAACTGTGGGATATATACACAATGAAATTTTATACAACCATTAAAAAAAACTCAGTTACATCATTTTCAGGAAAATGGATGGAACTGGAGGACATTATACTAAGTGAGATTAGTCAGTCACAAAAAAATAAGAAAACAGAAGCATTTCCTAATATGTGATAGCTAGGGAGAAATGGGTCATAGGAGGAACTGTAGATGAAAAAGGAAATCCTATAGAGGAGCAAACAAGACAAACTAAAGGAGGAGAAAGGAGGGGGAAAGAGGCAAATCTGTAAAACACACAATGTACTTAAGCATATTGAAGTCAACCACTAAGACAAGGGAAGGAGGGACTGGGAGGGAATGGGGTGGGAATTGGGTAGGATTTAAATCAGTGATGTGTACATGTATGTACACATAAGTTTTTTTTACCCCAATATGATATATGAATATAATGTACCAATAAAAAAATTGAAAAAAACTGAACTGGCCTCGATTCACAACTGTATCTCAGTCCAGAACTTTCAGATGACTGGCGTGGAGCTGAAACAACACACAGAGAATCCTTAACTGCTCAAGTTCTTTGGTAGACATGGTCAACACAAGACGATTCCTTTCTTCCTTCCTTTCTTTTTCAAGATTGATTTTATTTCTCTGCTGAAAGTTATGTAAAGGTAGAGACAAAGGGAATTCAATGTAGCCAAATCTAGCATTTTCCCCTCATGGCAAGGAAACCCATTCCGATACAGGAATCAAGATTTGTGGACTGGGGTTTTCTGATCATCCCAGGTATATTAACTCAGGGAAGACTGAAGCCTTGGAGATTCACTAACACGTGGAGATGAAAACATCAGAACAGACTAGGGAATGGGTCCTTTCAACGCTGGCGAATTAGGGCTTCCAAAAACAGAGCTCAGGAAAGCTGCCTGAGAAATGGCATTGGCCAGTTTAAAGGAGGTGTGGCTTATTATTTCAAGACTGATTTGCTGTTCAGGATGTGGACACAGAGGAACTGCTGAGCCCAAAGTTCACTGAAAGGTTAGAGGCTACCATTCAGACTAGCTTTATTGTATTTACTTTTGTTACTGGGGATTGAACTCAGGGGCATTCCACCTTTGAGCTAATGCTCAAGTTCTGTATATTTTTTATTTTGAAAGAGGGTCTCACTAAGCTGCTGAAAGTCTGCCTAAATTGCTAAGGCTTGCTTAGAACCTGAGAACCTCCTGTCTTAGCCTCCCAAATTCAAGGATTACAAGGATGTGCCATCATACTTGGTTCTCATACTTGTATCTACTTACTCTGACCAGCTTTCTAGGGGTTAAAACAAAAGGAAAGTTATTTTGAATTTTCCTTGTGGTGTCCTAGCCTCTTTGCAGGTTAAACATTCAAAACTCAAGGTTATATAATGAGTAAGATCACCCACTGATATCTACAGCTCGTTGGAATTTTTTTTTGTTGTTGTTGTTATCATAACCATGTTAATTTAACATCTGCAACAGCTTTAAAAAGAACACGCCAGGTGTGGTGGCGCACACCTGTAATCTCAGTACATGGGGGGTTAAAACAGGAGGATCACAGTTATGAGGCCAGCTTTAACAATTTAGAGAGACTCTTTTAAAAATAAAAAAGGCTAGGGGCATTTTTCAGAGGTCAGAGGTAGAATGTCTTGGGTTCAATCTCCAGTATATACATATATATTCATACATACATATATGTATATACACATACACATTTGCATATATACACGTGTACATATAATGTATCATATATGTATACATATATACACAAATTACACAATGTTTACATACACACCCACATATACAATATATTATATATATATATATATATATATATATATATATATATATATTAGAAAGAAAAGAATGTACTTTATACTTAGTGTGGAAACCATTAGAAGAAGTGATTTATTTTATTGAGTTATAGGTAGAAGTTGTTTGACATCTATAAAACAAAGCGAGAGGGCTTAAGCCCAGTAGCAAGGGTAACATGCCCTATATTAAATGGGTTTCCTGGCAAAACACCTTCTAGTGGAGAATGGGCTTCTCTGAAACTTGAAGCTGATGATGAACCTGAAATCCAGTCAAGGACAGATGCACCACGGGGATTTCAAAAGTATATTTAGTTGCACATTGCAACTGAGCTACTGATGTTGGTAAATGAGGGAGTAAAACAAATTACACAATTCGTTATCAGCTTTAAAGATCTGGAGAGAAAAACCTCCCATTTGAAAGAACACTTTGGGGCTTTTCCTTCCGCAAGAAACATGTTTCATGTCATCCAGACACTAAGTAGATTTCTTTCACAAAAACTGTTACATTATCTGGGTAAACATGTCAATCAAAGACTACAACTAGCAATTTACAGCAGTGATGCTAGACTTAGCATCTAGAGAGCAAGATTCCAGTGGGAAATCGTGTTTTTATTTACCTCTTTGTTACTAGAACATTTCTTTTAGAAAGGTTTTTATATAAAAGATTTGAAAAGAGAGTATTTATGCTATAACCAAAACAAATCTTTAAAACTTTGAGGTCTTTTTATTGGATTGCTTTCTGCTTCAATTTAAGAGGTATTTGCTTCAAAACACTATTTACCAAATTTTCAAGTGTGTATCAAGACAAACACTGTTTCTTATAATGAAGCTTTGGGAGAATGGTGATATCGTATGCCATTCTACTTGCATGTTAAGGTTTAATCATTACTTATTAATTTTCTTATTTTCATGAGGTTTTCTCAAACTTAATATTCTATTAAGGTAGCATCTGTTAGAGGAATTATCTTAGTTTTTTAAAGCAAATTTTAGCTGATTACCATGAATCTACATAATTAGAATTAGGTCTAATTATGTAGTGTAAATACATGTAATATATTTATAAAATATAATGACATAATTATGATTCACAATAATGTTGAAAAACTCCTCCTTAAAATTAGTTAAGAAAAATAGGCTGCACAGTCCCTCTCCAATTCATTAGCAATTTTACAATGTATGTTTTTCTGTAGCTTCTAAAATGCAGCTTTGTAAGAAAATAGAATTAAAAACAAATATATTTTGAAATTATTACCCCAGAAGAATACTTCCAAAGCTTCATTAGATTTCAAACTATAAATATTTTGCAAACTGTTTAAGAATATAACTTGAAATATTCATCCTAGCATGCATATATTTCCAATAGACCCTGAACCCAATGTGAAATATCTATAATATCTAGCACGAGTGAAGACAATGCGGTTATCACACTGTCTTATAAATTATTTATCGAAATTATATAAAATATAGCAAATCTTGATGAATTTTATCCACGTGCTATCTAGAAGTATAATTAGAAAAAATCAGATTTCACAGCTGTTTTTATACCTTCTGTGATATACAATTCAAGCTTACAGAAAAATATTAATCATTCATTTAATTCCCCAAGTTGAATGATGTATTTGATATAATATAGCACATTGATTCACACATGCTTAGAAGGTCACATAATTTCTCTTGTAATTTCAAGTCTCTGTTTATGGTTCTAAAGTAACCATAAGACAATACTGAACCAAACATATGTGGTTTTGTTCCAATAAAACTTTATTAATACACAAGGATTTGGTAGATTTGGCCTGGAGTGGTACATAGGTTTCTGATCTCAGCTCTGTACCTTAGTGGTTGGAAGAAAAGTTTCTAGAATTTTGCTTCTCTGTTTATACTGTGATTTCAGAATTTAACAACTTTCTGCCCCCAGTGCACTCTGGTTTTCTTGTTTGTAAAATAGTGGTAACAGTCATTCGTGTCTCATAAGGTTGTGGAGCAGATAAAAATGAGATAATTTACATTAAGCACATACTTCTTTGTAGGAGGAATAAATTGGCATTTATAGACGTGGGGCATGTATGTGCAATCTATCTAGTATTCACCATTCGTTTGGATAGTGCAACTTTCTACATTGAATTTGAGAAACACATGTGTAGTTGCTAAAGAAAAAAAAAACCCTCACTGATAGACTACTTTCCAAAGTATTAGCATCACTAAATCCTAATGAGCTTGACCTTGCATATAAGGTATAAACTACATACATATACTAAATAATATTATATACTTATTACTCTTACTATTGTGATTTGTAGTGCTGGGGCTTGAACCCACTGTCTTACACATACTGACGGGTGCTTACCACTGAACCATATCTTCAGCCTAAGTAATGCACATTTAGATAATATAGTTTTATATATAGTAAAAATCATATAGAGAAGGCATGTGATTATATATTCATGAATATTCAAACACTGAATAATTGTTTGATGCCTAATATAGATATTCATCATGCTAGGCAATGAGCTTCCTGCTTTTTCTTTTAATACAGTCAAAGATGCAAACAAAGAGCAGGTATTAAAATTTAGTGATATATTATTCTAATAGAACATAGATATGCATGTATATATTTAAAGAATTTGGGGAAATATTTTGGAAAAGTATTGTAACACAGTTACATGTTACATTTCATAAATAATATTTGGAAATAGCCTTGTTTGCAGATCACTATGTATTTCTTGAAGGATTTTTATAAATATATATTTACTTCACAACTAAAAGTACAAGTGTTTAAAGGAGAGGGTCTGTATTTACATATATTTCATTTCCCAAATTGCTTCTTGGGTTTTATAACACATTCTATTTGTCAAATATGTGTTTTTTTTTTTTTTCAGTACTGGGGATGGAACTCAGGGGCATTCTACCTACGAGCTACACTCCCAGTCCTATTTTTTATTCCTTATTTCGAAACAGGGTCTCACTGAGTTGCAAAGGGCCTCACTAAGTACCTGAGGCTGTCCACGAACTGCTATCCTCCTGTCTCAGCCTTCCAAATGATGGGATTACAAGCGTACACCACCACGCTCGGATAATATTCTTTTTTTATGAATTAGTTTTGCTGTTCAGTGGGCCAGGTAGTCACAAGTCATCAAAGTTTTCTTGAGAACACAGAATCAATAATTCAGGTGTTCTTATGAGGATAACAAAGATTGACTTATGATTTAAAAATGTGAATACTGCCTATTTACCCAAGAAGTGGTAAAAAATAACTGCATAATATTGGTTAAAAGTGAGCTGAGTAAATAATTGATACTGTCATTCATACAACACCTTTGTGTTTCTAACTGTTCCATCCACTAGTGCTGGGGCTGAAGGAGAGGGAAATTAGATTGAATGACCTGAGTTTGAAGACTAACTAGAGAAACTTATCTTAGGTGAAGATAAAAAATTAGTTGCCTCCAAAAGTTGGATTTCTCATCTGTAAAATATGTAGGCATTTCAGATTCTCAAAACAGTGGGATCTAGTGGACCTCAGAATTCTCTCCTTCCACCTTGAGACCACACACATACAGCACACTGGAATCTCTAAGGTCAAGTATTTGGGATCACAGCAGGAAGAATGTGGACTGAAGCATCTTCACCACCATGACTTATCCTCACCACCACATTCCACTGTTCACTATAAACTGAGTGCCATGCATCTTTTCTTCCCATCTCAAACTGCCCCCTCCTCCCCTCGTATCTTATATAATATACTTCACATACTTGGTAATAAAAAAAATATTTGTTAAACTTATAATAAAGAAAGTGTAAAGGCAAACCTACTATGACAGATGTTTCTTTAACCCATAGAAAACAGGACAAAGAAAAGATTTACACTCCACTGCCATATAGCAAGGCCCTGTACCTTCATCTGGCCTTTGCAGGTAAAGTTTAACTGATATTCTGCCATACATGTTTGTTTATGTTAGCTGACATTGCTTTATTGCTTCAGTGGTATAGTTGAGTACTTGTGACTGAGAGCAGATGATCCAGCATGACTTATATATTTCCTAACTGGTCATCTGCAGAGATTCTGCCAACCCCAGACTCCATGGTTGAGTCTGATTCCCTACATCCATTCTATACTGTTTGTTACTAATACTCAATAAGAATGACCTAAACTTCAGGAAGCCAAGAGTTAATTGAGGAATGATATGTCCTTTGACGAGAAGCAAGTGCCCAGAGCTAGTGTTCTTCCAGAGTACTCAAGCCTTTGAAAACCCCTTTTCCTAGACTATTTAAGACAACATTTCAGTAGCACCAAAGTTTTACTTTATTTTGATGATAAAAATGCATTCCCCTTCTTTATTTTTGTTTATTTATTAACTTACTTATTTTATGTGGCACTGAGTCAAGGGCCTTCTACACTAAGCTATACCCTTAGCTTTACTTTTTGTGTGTGCATGGTACTGGGAATGGAACCCAGGGGTTTTCTACTTCTGGGCTATACTCCCAGACCTATTCTTTTCTTTTCTTTTCTTTTCTTTTTTCTTTTCTTTCTTTTTTTGTGGTACTGGGGATGGAACCTAGGGGCATTCAACCTCCGAGCTACATTCCCAGCCCAATTTTTTATTCTTTATTTTGAAACAGGGTCTCACTGAGTTGCAAAGGGCTTCATTAAGTAGCTGAGGCTGTCTGCAAAACTGGAAACTCCTGTCTCAGTCACCCAAATTCTGGGATTATAAGCATGTGCCACCATGCCCAGCTTATATTTTTTTACATTTTATTTGAAAACAGGGACTCACTAAGTTGCTGAGAGCTTACTAAGTAGCTGAGGCTGGCTTTGAACCTCCTATCTCAGCCTCCCAGGTACTGAGATTACAAGCATGTGCCACCATGCCCGGCTAGCCCTACTTTTAAATTTTTTATTTTGAAGCAGAGCCTCACTAAGATGCAGACACTGGCCTCAAACTTGTGATTCTTTTGTCTCAGCCTCACAGGAACTGTAATTACAACTGTGTACTACCCTACCCAGCTCCTCTTCTTCATTTAAACTATAGTAATTGAACAAAATCTAGGAAAGCATCCACACAACTTGAATTTTGTCCTTGACAACTCCCTAGTTTGGGCTTCTCACTGTTTTCACTCTACAAGCAAGCCCACAGATCTCTTGAATTCCTAAAGAGAAGAAAGAATTCTCTGTAGAACCTCTTCCTTGAGCTCTGCTTAAATTAGACTTCTACACTCTGAACAGTCATTCAGAATGCCTTGTACCATCTACCCCGGCAAAACCTCCTAACATTTTACTGACAGCTGAGATCTTTGTCCCCTAAACATAATTGAAAAATTAGTTCATGTTCTCTTACCTTTGTATACACTGTCCCAGATATCACCTCATTTATCGGCCAGGGTTCAATCAGAAAGTGCATCTGTAATAGCTAACATTTAATAAAATGTGTTAGTAGAATGTCATCTCATTTCACTATTAAAATTATTATTGATATAATAATTACTACTATAATTCTTTTTCTTTGGATATACCAGTACTGAAGACTGACAGATTTCCAATGTGTCCTTCCCCAGACAAAAGTTTTTATTAAGGAAGACATTTACTATTTCTCAATCAGTTGAAGTTTGCAATCAAGCTGGTGTGATGCTCACTCTTTAACTTGAACTCATTGACTCTTATCTTTGCCTTTCTTCTATGGGAACTAGAATAAGAATCCTAGCTGCTGGGTACACAGTAACTCTCCAACCCAGGAAGATATATAACTACTATAACTGGGCCAGATCCCAATATACAGCCCAGATATATAACTAGTATAATTGGGCCAGAATCATGTCTTGGCTTTTTTTTTTTTTGTTTCTGACTGCCCCAGTTTGAAAATCCCCCAGAAGATATCCTAAATGTAAACTCTAGGTCTTCTGAAGATCATTTACCTTCCTGTTTTAAGGACTGGCTGAAGAAGAAAGGGCATCTTGCAGATGCACATTTCAAGGAACACTATCAATGCTGATTATACCACTCTTAATGAGCTGCTTTAATTATTGTAAATGCCTGGGGATACATCAAATACAAAGATGAGAGTGGACCTGAACCCAGATACTTCCCAGTGCCTGCCAATATGAGCCAATTTGATCATTCAACTGTTAGATTTAGATGTGAGCTATAGATCTAGCAATTAGATATTCAAGAACAGGTTAGGAAGAAGACAAGTGTTAGGGCACATTCAGCCCCATGAATAAGCATTTAATAGCATAGAGATATGGCGTGATCACACAGGACAGTGTCAGGCCTCGCCACTTGTAGATGCTGCAAGGGAGCCTCGTAAAAACTGCCTGATTAAATCAGGGTTTTCAGCAAAATTTGACTAACCACAGAGTTAGCAGACTTAATTGATTGGAAGTTTAACAACCTAGGAATACAGACTACTGTTTTTTTTTTTTCAATTCTTGCTTTCCTACAAGATCTGTAAGTACCGTTATAACGTTTGATCAGTGTACATGTCTTGAACATCACAGACTTCCGAATAAGGTCCTTTTCATTAATTATTATTTTATAAGGCCTTGGTGATGTTCATAAAGACAGCGGAGAATTCTACAGTAGCTGCCTCTGGATCGTGGCCTTTTATATGCAATAGTTATACCTGACTTGAACAATAATACACCCCTATTTCCTCTATTTGAAGGAACACAAACATATATAGCACAGTGTTCTGCTGAAGTAATTTCACCATTAGCTACAAACCATATTTCCAGGGCATTTGCCACCTCAGATGTGTCATCAGTCCAAGAAATGTGCATTGCGCTCAAGTCCTGTATGACACTCTAGGTTATAAAGGTGCATGCTGGGGCTTCACCTGACAGGCAGGCACCTACCAGGAAGGCCTTACTGTGCTGGTATCTTGTTAAAAATGCAGAATCTCAGGCCCCACGTCACATCTTCTGAATCCAGTGTGAAGCTTGGCAAGCTACCCAGATGCCCTATGCACATGAACACTTCAGATGCATGGAGTTAGGGTTAGATAAAGAATGAAGAGCTCATGTTCAGAGTTGATGCAGTTAAGTCTGGAAAGCTGTAATCTCATGAGTGAATAAATCCATTGTAATGGATAAACTGGAGGGTGATGTAGGTCAGCAGGGTGTGGTTGGACAAGGTGGGCTTCTGGGGCTGTGGCCATAGGTACTGTGTTTTTGTCTTTGAATCCCTTTGCTTGTTTTTTGTATCTGTTGATTCTGGCCTCCATGACATGAGAGCAGAGCTGTGCTCTCTCCTTCTCTGCTTCCTGCTGCCATGCCCTGAGCTCCACAGATACAGCCTCATATCAACTAAACCCTGAAATCTCCAAAATCTGTGAGCAAATAAATCTTCCTTTAAATTTTGTGGTTAGTTCTTTTGGATTACAGCACTGGGAATGTTGACTAATAATACACATGGCTGAGGAAGGAAGAGATCCTCAAATATTTAAGTGTCGCTATGTTGTCAGGAGTGGGGGAGGCAGTTGTTAAAAGTAGCATATTCCTGAGCCTACATTTTTAGATCATAAGAGGCCCAAGAGTCTCTGAATGAACCAGGATGTGGCTGTTCTGCATGGGGTCCTTCAGTGTCTTTGAGGTACTCTGGCAAGCTGAAGGGTAATAAGAGCAATGGGGAATGAGGGGTTCTAGGGGTGGTCACAGGAGTCAATATTAAAATGAGTATCTTCAGACTGAAACTACCAAGCTTTGTGTTGCTAGCATTCAATTTTTCCTTTTTGGGGGTTTGAATGGAAGAGATAGCTCACCTAATTGCTGCCTCAGCTCCCTGGGGTCACTCACTTGAATATCTAGTGCCGTACGAGGTCTTTTTCATAGCTAATGCATATCAAATAATTTAGACTATTTCTGTGTCTGATAAAATGGATTTTTGACGGGAACCAAGAGGTCTAAACATTGGTCATTACTGGCTGCTAATCACATAGTATTAAAAACCCTGTTTATTCTTATTAAGCATCTCATTCACTTAGCATTTTTCTAAAGCAAACAGCATCTCATTTGTGTGAAGCGAGAGTGATGAAGTATGTATATCCTAACAAGGCCTAGGAATCCACAAAAGCCTGAGAAATAAATTGTTTCCCTATTTTTAAATAGACAAACCAAAGAGATACAGTTACTGATAAGCCCAAATGTGCTTTATATAACCATGACTGAGCTACTGCCTTCCAATTCTATCACTAGTTTTTTTTTTTTTTTTTTTTTTTTGAACCAAGTTAACAAGGAAAAAGGTTTTCAGGTAACCTAGATTGCTGTTCTTATAAGTGCTTGTTATAGCCGTAGTGAAATAAAAAGAAGTGCTGGTTGGGAGGAACACATTATCACCCATAAAAATGAGCAAGAAAGGAATCATTTTAGGCCTGTCTGTTGTATAAGAAGTGAAAAGACTGGTCAGAAGCCCAGGTCTAGAAATTTGCTAATTTTCAGACCATCACAAAGAGAAGAAACTCTTAGTCCAGACAAGGTTTGGCCTGAGGTTACTCCTTAAGTGGCCCTGCATGTTAAGTAGCTGTTGAAAAGGATCTTGGGGCTTGGCTCAGCAATTTCTTTACAAAAATTGTATCCTGCAAAAATACATAGATGAAGATCCAAATATTTATCTATAAGGCTTTTGCTACCGCTTTCTGTGTAATAGTGAATAACTGAAAAGCACACAAATGTACACTGATAAGAGATTAAATGGATATGTTTTAAAATAGTTGTGGAATAAAACAGTATACAGCCATTATAAAGAAAAAAAGATCCGGAATATTGATGTGAAAGGTAATCCAATTATAGGGTTTTATAAACAACTCTCAGGGTAGGAAAAATGAATATGAATACATAAAAATGGTAGCATATACACAAGAAGTTAAGTATCAAAGAACATACAACAAAATTTTGACAAGTTGGTTTTGAGTAAAGCAAAATTATGGGAAGCTTTTGTATTTAAACAAATGTGTTTTGTATTTGAATTTATTTAATAATATATTATCTTTAACATGAAAAAAATGCTTTATCGAGGTTTTTTTGAATGATTCCATCTTAACCCATATTTATTCATTATTTATTTATTTATTTGAAATGACCTAGCTGACATGCTGAGATTAATCTCAATTCTACAAGTGAATTAGTTGTTCTGAAAGCTCTAGCTATAGCCAAAGCCCACCAGAAACTTCAAAAGAGCAAATGGCTGCCTAGCTGTCTCTGAGTCTCTCTTGGCTAAGACTTCCAGAGTCTCTGGTGTTGCGCAAGGGAACTAGAGGGAGATGAATATCAACAGATAAAGAGAGCTCAGCCAGAGATGTCAAAGGGGGAAAGTATGCTGTGAACATTTCTTTCAAATTAATAATCTGGCAGTTAATTTTTGAATGAACTCTGATTTGCGTGTGGCGCCTTCTGCCTGTCAACACTGTCAGCAGGGGCTGTTGTCACTTCACATGGCTCTTGAGCTGGAAGGGATGGCACCAATCCAGGTCCCCACCCTTCTGGCACAGGCTGCCACACACTCCTGCTCTTTGGTTGAGTCTATTAGGCAATGTAATGAGCAAACTCAGGTGACTATTAATAAATGACCAGTTGTCGTCAACTGCTAATGCTACCTGAGGATACAGAAGTCCTGGGAGCATGAGAAGAAACATGTGAGGAGCCAATGAGGATGGGTGCAATCTCCACTGTTCCTGGGATGTAGACTCTTACAAGTTTACAGAGGAATCCAACTGTCATCCAGGTATATGGCCCTAGATGGGTCACCAGTCACAATATTGATGAAAGACATTCTTTTTCACATCTTGTTTTTAACCATTGCTGGTGCACAATAAAAACCAAAGGTGCAGTAAAAATATTTCCTGATTTGACGTGTTGGGAAAGTTCAAGTTTCTAGATCCAAGATTCAGAGGTAAAAGTAGAAATACTATCAATAAAATATTTGTTGGTCTCAGGGAAACAATTGTAGGATTTCTCAACATTCATTCTCAGGACTGTAGACATGTGTATCCTACAATATTAGTAGATTTTAAAAAGTATTAAAAGAAAGTATCCTTCAACTGATGAATGAATGTGTATCTCCTGTATTTGTTGTAGTGAAAGAACAGTAGCACTTATATTCCTGAGTAATGCAAATGTTCTCTTTCTGGGGAAGTGGAGGGCTGGACAGATCTACAAGCAAACTTCATTTAAAATGAAAGGTTCCTGAATTTGTAGTATTCTCTTTAACATGCCCACTGCATGCTTCGGTACCAAGCTTCTACTTCCAAGCCACACCCCAGCTCTATTTTATTTATTTATTTTTGATTCAAGGTCTTGCTAAATTATTGAGGTTCTCACTATGTAGCTGAGCTTGCTCTCCAACCTGTGATCCTCTTGTCTCAACCTTCTAAGTACTGGGAATACAATGTGCACCGCAGAATATGACTAATTGTGGATCTTTTTTATTGCTACTTTTGTTGAGAAAAATCAACTGTGTCTTTGCCTCTTCTGGGTTTTTCCAACTCCTCATGTTTCCTGAGTACACACACACACACACACACACACACACACACACACACACACACACAATAATTTAGGACCCTTGGGACTGGATGACCAGGAAAGAGGTAGCTGATGATGCCTGACATCAAAGATTCATGTGTCATAAGCTCAGGTGCAAGAAAGATACATTTCATCTTTAACCATCTTGGGGTGACAATGTAATGCTGGAGTGGTAGTCCCACCAGGGTGTGGGTCTTTTTTATCTATTTCATATTCATGGTTGTATCCCTAGTGCTTAGAACAGTGCCTGAACCAAATTAAGTACTCAGTACATTTTCACCAAATGAGTAATAGTATGGCTAGCTTTCCTCTGCGGTCCTTTCAGTACACAGAGCACCACCACAGAGACTGAGTAAATCTAAGAGAGAGAGAATAAATATTCCTTATGGATGATGGTAATGGGTTTGAGAAGAAAAACTGCCTTACTGCCTTTGGGTGAGAAAAAAAAAGAAATATTCTTAATACCTGGGTTATGAGTCTATATTAAAAAATAATTTCCTGGGGATGCTTGGTTTCATTTGGACCCGTCATACCAAATATAGTAAGTGAATTATGCTAAAAAAATAAGTTTCAAGCCAAATAAATGTACATATACCTGCAGGCATTCCAATTGGATTTTTTAAAACTCAAAAAGTAATTATGCCATTATCTATTACTGAACCTAGTGAGCTGTGAAGAGATAGTGGAATTCATGTCTACTATTACCGAATCATTTTTTCCCTTGCTAAGAACTAATATGTCAGAAAAGTAGCCAAGAATAAAAAAATTAGAAATATTGAGATTAATAACTATTATGGTCATATTGCAGAAATAGAGAAACAGATAAATTGATAATAAGTAAAAATCTACACCAACTGTCACTTTTGTGCTCTGATTCTAAAAATTACTCTAACATATATTAATATACTTATGAATTGCATTTTTGTTTGAATGTGTTTAATATGTGCCAGCTGCTAACAGGATTGATGTAACATAAGATTAAAAGGGAATGGTAATTTTTTTTTCCCCCCCTGGAGTCGGAGGTGATGGTGCTATGACTGTTTTTTTTTTCTTTTTAAGTTTTTTCTTGTTCATGGCAAAACATTAAAAAAAAAATTGTACTAATTTTCCAGAGACATCCACTTCTTTTTTTTTGTATTTCCATTCATGTCCCCCTTTATGGATTTTAGGAGTATAAAAATTCTTGCATTCTTTCATGGACATAGGGGTAACAACAACAACAACAACAACAACAAAAACAGTTAATAGTTCCTGAGCATGACTATGCAAAGTGCTTTGCAAAGAACTTCATCAATCCTGCCAGCAACTTTATCAACTATAATTTGCTTATTTTCCAAATGACATATTTAAGACTCAAAGAGGTCAAATAACTTGCCTAAGATGGTGAAATAGGCATTAGAGAAAACAAGGTCCAAATCTGCCTAGTCACACTTAGCATTTGTGGCCTTAACCAGAGGACTATTGAAAGATAACCTGCCCTACGCCGTGTGACTCCAGGTACTGGGACGCTACATAGTCTGTTCAGAAGCAGACTGCTCAACACTCTGCTGAGCTAGGGTAGAAGAAACAAAATAAAACAAAAAAATGGGTAGAAAAAAGACATAAAAAAACAAAGAAAATATAACTTTATTATTGCAAGCCTGTAACACAATTATCCAATACCCTGACTCATCACCCAGGCCTGTGAGTACCAAATTTCTGAAGATTTTATAAGTTTTTCCTAATTACTCTGAGCACTGTTGACTGTCCTCAGAGAAGAATGTGTTGATCATATAACAGAGACCACACAAAAGATCCAGAAAGATGGCCTGCACCCTATACTGGAAACTCACACAACCCCTTGAACTATTAATTACTCAACCTAGAAATAGATAAGCAGGAGAAATATCTGTTGTCAGCCAGAAGTCACACAAGAGAACAATCTCCATGAGCACCGTTAGCCATTTCTGAATAGTCTAAACAAGAGATACCTATTGAGATGATAGTGAAGGTCCCAATAGTTTCCTGCAGATTACCAAGACACTCTACCTCATCTTGTTACTACTGGACCAATGCCATCCTTACAAACCTCCTCCTACTCTCTCTCACACAAAAATCTCCTATTAAAATAGACCCATGAGCCCCTGAATATGTCCCTCACCCTGGGCATGGCTGTCATTCTCCCTTGAATGTATATTTCTACTTTCCTAAATAAATCTCTATGCCTTTGACTGGCACCTGCTGAAATTCTTTTCCATCAACCAAGCCAAAGACCCCACCAATCCTGAGTTGCAATGCTCTCTCTCCCCCACTGGGAACTGCTCTGGATCCTTTACAAAATTAACCCTTCTCCCCTGACAATTTTATAGTCTGAAAGCAACAGATGGCCAAGAATGACTGATAGTCTGCTCCAAGAGTTAGCCTGCCCACAGAATTTTGTCCTCCTTTCTGTGCTTTCTCTTTGCCTGTCCCACATCTTTTGATTTCTGTTCCAGAGACCCATACCTGTGTGACTTGGGTGAGATAAAACATTCCTTTAGACCACTCTTTGAGGGCTTTATTCATTTTCTCATCTGAGAAAAGTTATGAAAATTAGGAGTCAGTTCTAAATGAGTACTACAGCCTTGGTGAAATATCTAAAGAATTTTGACAACATGCATAGTGCTTAGAAATATAAAAATAGAGGCAGGCATGGTGGTACATATCTGTAATTACAGTATTTGGGAGGCTGAGACAGGAGGATCACAGGTTCCAGGACAACATCAGCAAATAGTGAGACTCTTATCAATATAGTAAGACCCTGTTTCTAAATAAAAACAAAATAGGACTGAGGGAATAGCTTGGAGATAGAATGTCCCTGGATTAAATTCCTACACACACACACACACACACACACGCACACACACACACACACACACACACACTTAAATAGTCTGAAATCATTGTCTTTGCAGTTGAGTTTGGGTCTACCCTTTCTATTTTCTTGGCCTTTGTATCCCAACTGAACATTTTCATTATGTCAGACCAAGGCTTTTACCTCACCTAGACAGTGTTTTGTGCCTTTCTTTGTATCTTCACTCTCTCTGGAGAATCCCTTCTCCTCACTACATTCTGTAGTACATAGAACGTCTAGCCTAAGTTCACCTCCTAATTCCTTCATGATGAATTCTTCTAAACATCTTCATTCAGAAGGATCCTTTTCTCCTCGGAACCCTGCAGTACAGACAACCATAAGGTTGGCTTTGAATTGTATCAAATACAGGTATTAACAGCTCCTCAAACAGAGGAGAAAATAGAAAAGCGTAACTAGAAGGAAACTCTGACGGAGTCCACCACAAGCTGCACTTGAATCAGTTCACAACCATGCACTATATTGGAACGTGCTAGAGAAGCTGAGAGGAAAAAAATGAAGGATTCTGTGAACTGGAATATTTCACCCCGCAATTACTACCATCTACTAGTACATCCTAGTGTGACTAAGATAAGACTGATAGTCTGACTAGAGTTGTCCCAAATTATATCAAATTTTAGAAAGCCACAATTAATATTATTTGAAAGACATGTGTGCAACTTTTTAGTAAAAAGAAAGGAAGAGACTTGATTAAGTAGTTTAACTGATCATATTCAATTTGGGATACCTACTTTACAGAAATCTCATTAAGAATGAGTATGGGAGGTAGACACTGGAGGATCACCTTGAGCGGACAGCCTTAGCTCCTTAGTGAGGCCCTTCGCAACACTGTTTGGAACCCTGTTTCAAAAGTAAAACGACTAAAAAAAAAAAAGTTAGGGCTAGGGGTGTAGCTCGGAGGTAGAATTCCCCTGGGTTCCATCCCCAGTACCACAATAAATAAATAAACAAACAAATAAATAAATAAATAAATAAATAAGGAGTGAGTAGGACAGAATTTGGAAAAATAATCCAGTTTAACATAATATACATAACTGTAGTAGGAAAAGGACTGTAATTAGGAAAAAAAAATTGAGACCAAGAGTAGCTAAGTAAAATTTTCTGCTCTCATTTTGAACCTCCTGTGTCAATACAGAAGCTGAAGGGTAAGACCATTGCTTCTAGAAGTGAGGGGAGAGTTGAGAATTTTTAGGCATTTGAAATGACTGTGCTTCCCTAGGCATCATTTAAAGCTTTAGTGTTGCTTTGAAGTTGATAGAAAACTTGAAGGGAAACGTGTCATTTCAATGAGTACTCATAATCCACTACATTAGTTCGGTGGTGGTCTGGGTGTCACTGGATCTGTCGTGGTTAAAGTTCTGGTTCCCATAGGGGCGGAACTGGGAGGTACCACGAATGTATGGGAGAGGGTGTCTAAGGGGAGTTCACTGGGGCCCTAGGGAAAGGGTTGGTATAAAAGCCTGAGCATCCCTCCCCTTCAAAATCCTCCTTGCTCCTGGTTTGAGACATCACCAATTGTTTTTTCTCACACTCTGGCCATTGCCATATACTATATGTGATGCAGCTGAAAAATGAGCTGATGGGAGTGACTCATCCTTGATTATCCAACACTTTGAGCCAAATAAACCTTTTTTGTTTATAAATTAGCTGACTCGAGTATTTTGTTATGCTAACAAAATACAGACACCAAGAAGGCTCAAGATATTCTTTTGTTGAAGACCAAGTTTATCTCTTACATGGTTTATTCATCTTAAAACACTTAGGAATACTTAAAACAACTGCAAAATTATTTCAGTCTCTTCTAACTGATGTGATTAAGAATGTAAGGGTTTGCAGAGCTGATGAAGACCAAGCCCACCTTTTACCTAGTTCTTTTAACTTAAATTACTTAGATATATTTCTAAGGTGCTCTAAGGTGATCTAGTATGTAACAACTTTCAAACGACCTTTGCCAAAGTACCTCCTTCTGGGAGATTTCTGTACAAGAGTGAGATGTTAATTCTCTCATATCATCTATATGGCTATACCCTAGTGTATTGTTTATTTGTTTGTAGGTCTTTAAAAATTGTTAATTGTCTTAGTCTATTCCTGTGCTTTTCTACTAGAATAGTGCAAAATGGCTAATTTGTAAAAAAAAAAAAAAAATAGGTTTAATTTCTCATCACCCTGGAGGCTGGGACGCCCAAGATCAAGGTGCCAGGAGGTGTGATGTCTGGCAAAGGCTGCATCTTATGAAAGGGAGAAACACTGCATCTTCCTGTGATAAAAAGAACAGCAAGGAAGCCAAATGGTCCCAACATTACTCAGAAGGGGAGATCCCTCGGGGTCTAATCACCTCTTAAAAAGCCTTACCGCTTAGTGCAGTCATGTTGGCACAGGTTGAATTTTGGAGGAGTGTGTTCAGACCACAACAGTTAATGTGTGCAATGATTTACATAGAAGGAATAGCTCCTAGCATTTTCCTAGAGCAGTACAAAGGTTAGGAGTAGAGCTTGTGAGTCAGATTAACCAAGGGTAAGCCCCAGTGCTGCTTCTTCACACTACTCTGTGAATGCGGGCTAATCATTTCACCTCTAAGTAACATTAGCATTTTAAAGGTGGCTGTAAGGTTTAACTGAGACAATATTTGTAACAGCTTAATAAATAGTACAATTTCGATCGCTGCATCTACAATTTCCAGGACTCCTATTTCTTTAAACTGCTATGCTTGGAGGAAATAATTTATTAAGCCCAGCAGTTATTGCTAATCTTCTAGGTGCCAGGGCTGTACTAAATTTCAGCAATATAGCAATGAACATGATATAATCATTATACTTAGGAGCTCAGGGTCTTGTGAGAAAGGCAGACAAGTAAACCCCCAAATTAAAATTCACTCTGATAAGTACGTGAAGTGAGGTCTACTGGCACAGTATGGGAACACAGAGCCAGACACACCAGCTAGGCTGGGTAAGTTCAGTACTCTTAGAAGACGAAGGAAGCACTTGAGCTGAGTCTGCAAAGTGAGTAGGAATCAGCCAATTGAGTGATGTTGGACCCTGTCGAGTGCAGGTGAGGGAGGAGTATTTTTGGCTGGCTAAGGCAGGACAAGAATATTTGTCAAATCGCCTCATTCTTAAAATGTCATCTGAAAGTATATCAAGAGAAATACTGTCCTCTGTTAATAAAGTTGGGCCTCATTTATCTTGCTAAGGACTTATTTATGGTATGGGCAGAGAGGAATGCTGCGCTGTGTGATTCTAATCAGAAGAATGACGGTTTGATGTGAACAAGTAGAAGGGGCAGCGATAAAGGAGGAAGACCAAGTGATCAGCTTCTGAAATGGTCGAGGTCGGGCAGCCTCTGCATGCTGGCCGCAGTCTCCTACCATCCACTATGCTCTTGGGGAAAGGATCAACACAGAGACGATAAGTGCTGCCTCTTAGGTCACTGCTTTCTGTATAAAAATGGAGGACAGTTTCTAGTGTAGCTGGAGATATTGGTGGAGAAATTCATGCTGTCCATTTTTTCTCATATATTCACTATAAGGGACTCAAATTCCCCTACTACCACCCTCCCCAGGGCAGTTTTAGCTCATGTTATTGCAAGTCTAGCTTTCTCATTGATTCCTACATGACAATGAGAGCCCCATCCTCACTCCAGTCCATATCACTTAAACTTTTGAAGGGAAAGAAAGATTTGGATTATTTTTAAGAGGAATCCTGGTGGGTGGAAGTCAGCCAGATACCAGATAATTTGTGAGTTATTTTTGAGAGGCCAGGCATGTGTCTAGGTAAGGTACCTGTGTAGGTGCTGAAGTACAATCCTTCTAATTGTGGCATCTCCAGGGAAGGACTCAGAGACAAAAGTGTTATGTAGAAGTGGCCAAGCTTCCCACTTGAGTAGGAGCCCATATGAGTCAGGAGTGTAAGCAGCTCAGTGGTTACCATTGCAGACTAAAGAACAGAAGTCCCTCCTGAACCTCAGGGATTTTAAAAAGGAGCCCTCACTCCCCAATATTGCGTGAAAGTTTTCACTAATCCCAACTAGAGAGGGAAGCACTGGAAAAAGAAAAAAAAAAGACAATTTGCATAGTAAGTGATTAAAGGTCACACAAATTTTGTATTGGTTAGTCAAAATTAGCAGGTTTTAGATTCTATCTGTGGAAGGCTAGTATTAAGCTAGCCTTCCACAATGATCTTAATTATGTTTCAGAGGACACATACCACATACTGATATGTGTACAGTTGAAATTTTTAGGCAAGTCATTTTATTTCCAATCCATTGCTTTATTTGGTCATAGCCTTTAGTTGTTTTTTAAATTATAAATGACTATTAAGCATTATTGATTTATTTTGTTGTAGCCTGTTAACTCTAAAGTCCATAGCTACATATGTACTTTAGCAATATTTTTCTGGCCTGTAATTCTTTAATAACCAGACTTAAAACATGGTGTATTGGTTCAAACACAAATCACTCATATTCTTTTGCAAAAACAGCTGTGTTCTGGTGCTGGCATGGCACTCTATGCCATTGTGACAATTCTGCGACATTTAAATGTTTTGCAGCATATTATAAATGTCAATGTACAGCCAGGCATGGTAGTGTACCACTGTACTCCCCATACTGGAGAGGCTGAAACAGAAAGATCATTGATTTGAATCCAGCGTCAGGAATTTAGGGAGACCCTCAACAACTTAACCAGATCCTGTTTCCAAATAAATTAATAATAATAATAATAATAATAATAATAATAGAGCTGTGGGTATAGCTCCATAGAATGCCCCTGGGTGCAATCCCCAGCAACACAGACACACACACAACACACACACACACACACACACACACACACACACACACACACACAGCCAGAATCATGTTTTCCACTTGAAGACTATCTTGCTAGAGTTTATTTCCTCCCTTTGAAATAATAGTTCATCAACAAGCGTAATGTCTATTGAAAAACACCCTGGATGGTCTGGTTGTAACCTGCAGGTAGGGGAGTTGGCCTTCCTAAACTGGGATTATGATCTAAAAAAGTTTGAGGACCACCAGTTCAAATAAAAAGTGAGGAAGGCTAAGAGGGAACCAGAAACTCTTGGAAGAGGTGGTATATTTCATCATCACCGGGGCCTGTGCGCTGTCAGCAATTACATTAACCTTGCAGGTTAACTTGCAACCTAGGCAGAAATGAGGAATGTCTGGAAGAACTGCACAAGAATCTCACTATCACTCATTTAGCTTCCCCACCTTTTTTGTGTCTGGATTTAATGGATAAAAGCCTTCCTCATTTATACCCTGCTTCCTGATATGCACTTACTTGGAATGCAACTACTATCCCAGGTAATGACCCTTTTATTTTCCATCAAAAGTCTAAACATTACTCCATGATCAATAACAATAATGTATAGCTCAGAAATATCAGAAACTAAACCAAAAACTCATATTGTTGGCATAGCAAATAGTATGTATTATTACATTCCTGTAAAACTTGATCTGGAATGATATATTGATGTATATCAAATTATTAGCATAGAGTTCTGGCAAGGGGATTATTACAAACCTTTGTTTTCTATGTTATATGTTTTTTAACAATATTTTATTTCTAAAATAGAGAAAATGTATTATTGCTTTATAATCATGGGATATCAGAGCATGTGTCTTTTTTGTTTTGTTTTAGGATATAAGTATAATCTTAACTTATTTCTCACAATTGAAAAATCAAAAGGAAGGAGATTGAACTAAATTCTCTGTTCCGTAGACTATACTCATTCGTAAACCACCTTAATACTTTATAATAATTTAATATACCAACTACCATTTGTACTACTGTTTACTTTATACTTTAGCCTCATCCCAAGCAATAAGATCTGGGAGACTGTGTGTTTGATATGCTAGCTGTGCTAAAACAAAAACCTGCTCTTCCAGGTACCCCTACAATCTTCTCACATTCTCACAGGAGAGTGGCATCTTGGGAACCTTGGGTTATATGATGCTCAGATCTCTTTTAGTACCAAACTGTAAGTATGGGAGGAGGGTCACTGCTTCTCTGTGTCTTTCATTGCACTCCACTTTTCTAGACTCATCAGGTACCATTATTTAAGGACTATGCATTTTCCAAGCTACTTTTTCTGACTAATCAATATTGAAAAGGACAGGGCAGCATATTTCAGTCAAGGACTAGTAAATATTTACAAGGATAATAAATATTTTAAACTTTGGGGACTATGTACTGTCTCTTTGCCTTTATCATCTTGTTTTTTTTTTTTTTTTTTTTTTTTTTTTTTTTTTTTGCAATACTAGGGATGGAACCCAGAGGCACTCTGCCTCCGAGCTATACGCCCAATCCTATTGTTTTTTAGTCTTTTTATTTTTTGAAACAGGGTCACACTGAGTTGTGAAAGGCCTCGCTAAGTGACTGAGGCTGTCCGTGGACTGTGATCCTCCAGTCTCCACCTCCCGAATGCTGGGATTTTAAGTGTGTGCCACTACGCCCGGCTATCATCCTTTTTGTCATTCTTCTTTCTCCTCCGTATCTTCCTTCTCTCATTTCTCCTCTTCTGCTTCATATTTATGCTCTTGTCTGTGTCTACTTCAAAGCGTTATGATGCTTTTTTATTTTTTATTTATTATTATTATTATTATTATTAATTAATTTTTTTTTGCGGTTCTGGGGGTGGAACCCAGGGGACTTCGACCTCTGAGCTACAACCCCTGCCCTGTTTTTTATTCTTTATTTTGAAATCGGGTCTCATGCTGTGGCAGAGGGCCTCACTAAGTAGCTGAGGCTGTCCACGAACTGCAATCCTCCTGTCTCAGCCTCCCGAATGCTGGAATTACAAGCGTGTGCCACCACGCCGTTGCTTATGATGTTTTTTTTTTTTTTTTTTAATTGCCCAGCATTTGGGAGGTTGAGAAAGAAGGGTCATGGTTCGTGGACAGCCTCAGCTTCTTAGTGAAATCCTCTGCAACTCAGTGAGACACTGTTTTAAAAATAAAGAATAAGAGCCAGGAATGGTGGTGCACGCTTGTAATCTCCGCGCTTGGGAGGCGTACACAGGAGGATCACAAGTTCGAAGCCTGCCTCTCTGGCTTAAGAGACCCTGTTTCAAAAAAAAAAAAAAAAAAAAAACAAAAACAAAAAAAACAAAGTGTAGCGAGGAGGTGGCCAGGAGGTAGAAGAGTTCCATCCCTAGTACCACCACGGAAAGTAAATAAGGAAAGAAAGAAAGATAGAAAGAAAATCAGAAATAGGGCTGAGGTTACAGCTCAGAGGTAGAATGTCACTGGGTTCCATTCCCAGTACGGAAAAAAAAAATATATTGCTCCTAAGTTGTACAAATAGAGACTATTGCCTGGATTTCACACATGAAACTTCACTGTCAATTCCTGAGATAATGCCCGTCCAGCAGAGCTTGGTACAAACACAATACTTTATGCATAGTACTATATGGTGAGCATACAATCCATATTTGATGGTTCTGTTTTCTGAGAAGTTGGTATTCACCAGTCTATTTTTCTATCCTTTGTTGATAATGTAGTGAGAGTTTGGGTACTAGAGAATAGCTAACATCTTGATGGCTTGCATTTGCATGCCTTTTAAATGTCCAAGTCATTTCTGGTCTCTCTCTCCCCAGGACGGCAAATTCCTCAAAACTCTGTGTTTCACTGTGGCCTTCATGAGACCCGGTGGGAAATGGATGAGGTGCACCTTTACAGAGGCCACACCAGGCTTTTAAAATAGATTGGAGTGTTTCACAATTTCACATTCATGCCTGCTAATGATTGGGGAAGTGAAGCTTCCCTTTCAGTCACCTTTCCTCTTCTAAAAGAGTGTAGGATTTCACCTTTAAGGGAAGCTCTGGGCTCAGTGCTTTATCCCACATCAAAACCCACCCCTGGGATTTCTACCTTCAAACAAGTGAAACAAATGCGTCCCCGCAGGGGGGTGTGCTGTCAAAGAGGAGGGAACTTATCCAGATATCAGAACTATTCAGATAGGATTGCCTACTTACAGAAAATCAGTAGCTTGATAGAGAATACATTCAGTGGGGGACCACTTAACACTCCATCCCAGTGTTTCCAATCTCTTTAGAGCCAGGGAAGAAAAGCCCCTCCACATTTTTGTGAGTGGAGGAAATGTGTAATAGATGATACAGCTCAGTGGGTGGGAACCAAGATTTTTGATTACCTTTATTTTAACCTTCCCAAATTAATGGATACCTTTATACAAATGAGTGGTATTTCCTAAAGAAATTCCTGGAGAAAATGCCTTACTTCTCTCTAAATCTTTTTCATTTTAACATTTACCTAAAAGAAAAGATGGATAATGAGAGATAACTCATACTAAAAGGAAAACAGGGGAAAAAAAGAAAAATGAAAGAAGAAAGAAAGAAAAAAGTAGTTCCATTAGCAACTTTGGTAAGAAATTGCTCCACATTGTTTCTCTGACAAGTAATTTTTCCCAGCATGTGTGCATCTTAAAAGTATTGCAAAACAATATCTTAAAATGAACTGATTAGTATGCATGCTCTGTGGTCACATTTAAGTTCTATTTATAAAATCTATTCTGTTCCAGGCTCAGACAAACAAAACTGAAATGCAGCTGTGTAACACATTGATAATTTTCATTAGTTCTAAAAGCCTCAATAGAATTTGCAATTTTATTCATTACATCTAAATAATCCTGGAAAACCCATTGTGAAGGTGACCTTTCACTTTTTCCCCCTTGGCCTTTATGTGACTTGGTGTGTGTGTGTGTGTGTGTGTGTGTGTGTGTGTGTGTGTGTGTGATAATTAAAATAGACTGGGCAGGAAAAAGAGATTTCTCCAATAGTGAAAAACAAAACAGAAAAATTTAAAACAAGGCAAAAGGGATCAAAATCCTCCACATGGATTCTAAAAGCCGTTCTAAGTTGGGGCATCTTGCCATCAACCTCCAGATGTGTGTAAGCCCAGATTTTTGAAATCACTGTGTGATATTGTGGGTAAATGTGGACTGTATTCTAATGCACTGGGAGACAGTTGGCTGTTTTGATCTGAAGGGAAGAGGATTTTCCTGGAGAGTGAGCCAAAGGACAGGCCCATGAGAAATAAACAGTGCTGCTTCTTTCAACTTGAACTTGTTCTTGAAAAGTCAAACAACGCCAACTTTGGAGATAGTGTTTCTTACTGTGCACATTTTAAGTGTGTAGATCTTAAAAAAAAAAAAGATAAGATTTAAAAACATGTACTTCCCAGAATGCTGGCAGCCAGCCATAAAACCACAAAGAAGTCTTTAGAAAATTAAGATAACAAAAATAAAATAAGAGGCATAATATGAAAGGTAAAAATAAAGACAAACTCTTGCAATTTAGCAGCTATAGAGATGGTGCTTCAACATTGACCAGGCAATTAAAATGATAAAACCTGGGGTGCAGAGAATGTGAGTCACCTGTCTTAGATAAATACGTATGTGTGGACATAGACACTCACATTCGAGTATTTATCTGATAATTGCTAATTTGGGATTAAAGATAATGACAGTTATGAATTACCCATTATACACAAGTGCTTCCTTGCGTTCTCCGTTTCCCTTGGTATAGCTAGCCAGAGCCTGAGCAAAGACTACTTTCTTTATCTCAGTGTCTCTGAGGATGTGATATATTTTTTTTTTAAAGGTGATGGCAAGGTGAAATTCTGGAAAGTATTCAGGCAAGCAAAGTTAAGATAGCTTCTATGATGTTTAGAAATTTTCTGTACTAATGAGACAGTAAAAGTCTCTTCTTTTTCTAAGGGGTATCCTGTAGAATTTGTGTTCTGCATAGGTATTTTGAAAAATCCTGCTTTATATGAATAATTGCTTTCACAAAGATTGCCAATAATCCAAATTTAGATTCAGAGAGAGCAAAGGCCACTGTTGAGTGAAGAAGAAGAAAATCAAGCTATGGAGTTTTGTGTGGTTTAGTTAGTTTCCTGTGTGAGAGAGATCTGGTCTGTCAGAAAACTCAGGAGACACAAAATAGACGAAAGAGAAGGACTAAGAGGGAAAACCCACAATCCAATGAAATTTGAAATTTGCTCAATTTTAAGCCTTTGATGTCACAATGTTGGGTAGAATCTTGCCAACAACTTTAATATTTTCTAGAAGGTTGCTTACTAAGTTCTAGCCTTCTCATTATTGTATTCCAAGTTTATGAGAAAAAAATCGTGGCTCATCATGTGATATCCCCCACCTCATTTCAAAATTACTCTACCCAGAGTGCTTCTCAGGAGACAGACTACCCTACAGTGGTCAAAGATTTTTTAGCCCATAAGATGCTACCAAAGATATCTGATGTCAAGAGGGATCCTGTCAATAATTGAGAGAGTAGAAAGAACAGTTAGCACAAAATCTTTGCTTCCTGCCTCTGAGTGCCACACCATTGGCAGAGTAGGGAGCCATTTCCACTTTTACTTCATGAAGATTCATGGGCTAGGAAATCACTTGCTGGGAGACCTCTATTCTGCACATTGCTAGGACAATAGATACGTTTATAAATGTTAGAAAACAATTAAGCCCTGGGAGTCACTGGCACATTAACATTATGGTAAATCTGTGTTTTGGGACTTTACCAGAATCAATTACAGGCTACTAAGACTATAAGGGCCCTCATTTATGTGACAAGCTTCTGCAGCCATGGCCACTCACTGTGTTTAGTGGAGCTATTAGAGTTTGTACACTGCTTCAAGGATGAGAGTCCCTCGAAGGACCCTGTGTAAAGGCTTGATCCTCAGGGAGGCAGTACTGAGGAGTGCTGTGAACCTTTAAGAATCGTTAAGAGTAATCTCAGTACTTGCGCAGCTGAGACACGAGAATCATGGTTCATGGACAGCCTCAGCTATTCAGTGAGGTCTTCTGCAACTTAGTGAGACCTTGTTTCAACATAAAGTATAAAAATTAGGGCTGGGGATATAGCTCAGAGGTAAAATTCCCCTGGTTCCATCCCCAGTACTGCACACACACACACACACACACACACACACACACACACGAAAAAAAAAAAAAGAGGTGAGCCCCTGTGAGAAGTCCTGACATCTTTGGAGATATGCAATCTCCTCAGGAATTGTAGGACCACAGCCAGGTCTCTTTCTCCTTCTGGGTGTTATGTGACCATCTTACTCAGACACAGGCTTCTCACCTTGGTCATCTGCTCCCTCTCAGAGTTCTACAGCAATAGGGCTACCTGATCTTAGACAGGGACCTCTAGAACCTTATATGCTCAATAAACCTTTCTCTTACTAAGCTAAATACCTCAAGTGTTTCATTACAGTAACAAGGAACTAAAGAATAAAATTATTTCTCTAAACATTTAAATACATATTTTAAATGAATCACATTGTGGATATAAAATTTGAAATACATTAGTATTTATTATATTATTCTAAAATTTTTAGGCCAAAAGGATTATAAATTATGTAACTGTTGGCACAAACTCTCTCCATTTTGGCCAGTAAAATGGAATGCCTATTCTCTTTTATCAGCACCAGGTGACTCAAGCTGTTGTTTATAAATATCAGAACATGCAAATGATTCACCAGACTGCTATAACATTATTTTAGCAATCACTCTTACTATAAATTTAATTCTGTTCTAATAATGTCAAGGAAGTACTCTCATTTTCTAGCAATGACAGTGCTCCAGTTGAAAGGTAGTGATGTTGGAAAGAATTTATGTTTGTTTAATGAATGCTACGAAGGACAAACCACTACCATGATGGGCAGCCCTACTGAATTAGGATAGGGTGTTCTGCAAATTATTAGAGATGATGCTGATGAAAACAAAGCAAAACAAAAAAATCTCTCATCTAGCTACACATTGAGTTTGCAAAACTGTCTTATATAACAAGCCAAATTAAGTGGTAACAATGGTGGTGACGTGGCCACACACTCAACCTCCAAGCTCCAGCTATTTCAGATTTAAGCACTTTGAGAATCACTTCCAATTACTTTGTTTGTTATGATGGCAACGTTAATCTTGAATTATGTCAGTTTTGAATTATGAGACCTTTTCAAGAATATATCTTTGGCATAAAATGAGACTGTCTCACACCAACAATTCATTCCTCCCACAAAGCATTAACTATGGAGCCTACTCAACAAAGATGTACTCTACAGTGAGACAGTATAATGAGAGAAACAATGCAAACAGCTGACATCTATTGCTTATCATGTGTTCAGCATATGCTAAGAGTTTACACAGACTCTCTCCTACAGTTCTGAGTGACAATCCATGATGTGTATAGTGATATGATGCATATTCTACAGTGAGTTATTTGAGCCTGACAGGGTAGATGAACCTTCCTAAGATCAAACACTTTCCAGACATAGATTTCCCGTGTCCACAGCACCCATTTCTAACCACACACTATTTTAAGGCTGAACTGACACAAGAGCACCTGAGTGTCTGTCTGCTGCCTTTGTTTCTTGAACTTCCCTTGATTCAACAAAGCTTGTTTTTGATGTGTTTATAATGCTAAGAAAAATTGTAAATTACTCTGCACACTGTTATTTCTTTAATTCCATAAGAGGGAGATAATAAGGATAATGAGGACTGTTCCTTTGTAATTCCAGTGTGATATTTTGGTGGGTGGTTATCAAAGCGTGTGGTATGCAATTAGAGATAATGTGGATGGTTCCTTGCTTTCCGGGCGTGTGCCATCCACTGGGCATTTGCTGAGGGTACTTGATGTGTGTGCCACAGGAATTGGTGTGGACATTTCATTTGCCTCTTACTTCTGAGAGCCCTCAGGATTTTGGCAATGGTACACTGCCTTGAATGACTTGTAATGGAGTTCTACGAGAAGGCGTCTCTATTATATTTTAAATATAGATTTTTGCTTCTGACAGTATTTCCTCCTGTTTTGGGATGTCTTCTTTTGCCTTAAAATTGCTATAGTAATCAGGAAAGTGACTCTCGGAACTGTGGCTGACTAGCTTTCCTTATTTATTCCCTTGCTCTGACTTTCATCATAACTTTTCAGAAGGCACATCGAGAGAGTTATTCTCCCTGCCAAGGTGTTTAAGCTCAGCAGAGGCAGATGTCCAGCTGTGGTGTAATTTCTGCCCAACTATCACTGATATATTATTGAGGAAACATCAAATCAGATGAGTCCTCAAAAATTAAAGCCTATTCCCCCAGCCGCTCTGTCTGACCTACACTCCTGAAGTTAGATTTATGTTAACCTTCCAGCCCTTTATAATCCCTAATCTTTGTTCATGTGTTGGGGGGGGGGGATTCCACGTGTGCTCTTCAACAATACTTTCAGTTTCTGTGTTCTGTTTTTCCCCACTATTTCATTTACCCTTTTTTCTTCTCTTTTCCACATCATCACAAATCCCTATCTCTACCAAAGTAATGTGGCACGCAGCCTTCTACATTACTTTCTCTAGATGAAGTTTTAGTCCTTGTTTAGTTGCTTACTTTAGCAGTAAAAGACATAGTATTATACATGATATGCATTTTATTTTATTGGCTAATGAGCTTTCATTATTTTTTATTAAACATCTCTCACCTGAACTGTGGGGCTCCTTAGCATAGATATTCATTGCCTAAGTGAACTCTGAGCATAATATCTCATAAAGCAGAGTTTATTCATTACTTTAATCTAGCTATTTTCACCACTCTCACCTAATAATGACCAAGTGGGAAAGAAAAAGTGAATCAGATCATCAGATCATGTAACTACTAAAGCACATAGATTTAATAGCTAATTCCCTTCATGATATTTGGTACCTACCTTCCTCGTAGTACTTCTCTGAAGCAGTTGTTTTTATGGGCTTTACTTCCCATAGTACTGCAAAAGAAGTGATCATACGCAAATGGTAAAACATGAAAGAAAACAAAATATAGATAGTGCCACATGTTCCAACAGAAATAAAAACCAATATAGTGAGCATATAAGGAAGTCAGGGAGAGTAACATTTGAACTGGATGCTGAGTGATGAAAAGGGTCAGCCATGCAAAGATGTAACCCTGAAGAAGATATTAGAGGCAAAGAGGACTTCAAGGGTCTGAGATGGGAAGGAGCTGGGATCATTTGAGGAAGCAACAGAGGCAAAAATGAAAGATACCTAATAGAGGAGAGGGGACTTGTGTGAGTTAAGACTGCAGAGATGTGCAGAAGGCAGACAAGCTAGCAGAAACAAGCTCAGACAACTGAAAGCTGTTCCAAACTATAAAGAGAGTTCAAAATCCTATGGGATGAAAAGGTAGGGCTGTGTGTGTGTGTGTGTGTGTGTGTGTGTGTGTGTGCTCATCTTCCTGGAGGAGATAGAACAGAAGATGGGCTTTGAAGGAGGGGTAGCATTGGACAGATGGAACATGGCAGTGGGAGTGGTTGGAGGGCACAGCAGCTGCCAGGATCAGGAAGATAGGTGGGGTTGCCTCAGGCACTCCGGCAACTAGCAAATGGTACATTCTGAGTGAGCAAGAGTAGGGGAGTATAAAGCTTGAAAGCGTTTAAATGTCAGAATTAGAAACCCACTGAGTAGTTAGTTCATCTTAACAACAGAATATTTGGAGGAGAAGGACAGTGACATCATCAGAGCTGTGGATTCAGGAGATCTCTCTGACCCTTGGCTACTGGATTGGAGTGAGGTGGTGAGAATGGAGGTGCAGAGGCTAGTTAAGAAGCTCTTAAAACATCAAACCCTGTGGACCTAAGAACTTAATGAAGACACTACTGGAAAGAGTTTAAGAGAATAAGGTTGAGTACTGTGGGTCTTCTACATGTCATCTACCAACAGTTAATTTCACTTTGTCACACTCTGTTTGTATCCCTTTGAGAACATTCTTGGATATTGGAATCAGCCCTGGATCCAGCATAGAATTTCTCCTTTATCATGTTCATCAGACAAGAAGAGTCTTTCTAATATAACTCTAGTGACAGGGAAAACATGACCTCCTGGGGAAATCAGTGGTGTGGCTGCACAAATCCAATCATTCAGAAAGTTATTTCTCGGGATGAATTGGAATCTAACTCCCTATAACTTCTATCCATTGAAACTGCTTTTTCCTTAGGCAGAAGCAGAGACTTCCAGACTTTTGATGCCAGCTATCATTTTTATCTGTTCTCTTCTCTATTAATCTCACTTCTATTTATTCTACAACATTTTTCATGTATATATATGCAGATGCATACTGTTTCTGTACATAGTCTATTACATTTTAATAAATAAGTACATGCATTTATTTTTTAGAATGCTATTAACAATGAAAAATACATTTTTTTCTGGAGCCCCATTTGCTTTTTTGGAGGAACATAATTTATTTTTATTTTTCATTTCTGTTTTATTTATTTATTTATTTATTTATTTATTTATTTATTTATTTACTTAGTACTGGGGATGGAACCCAGAGACCTTGTTCCTCCAGGTACACCCTCAGCCCTATTTTTTAGTCCTTTAATTTTTGAAACAGGGTATCACTGAGTTGCAAAGGCCTCACTAAGTATCTGAGGCTGTCAATGAACCATAATCCTCCTGTCTCAGCCTCACGAATGATGGGATTACAAGTGTGAGCTACCACACCCAGCAGAAAATAATGTTTTTTAGCTTTCTTCTACATAAATGTGAGGCATTGATTACACAAGTAGGCAGCAAGAAGACAGAAATGCCCTTTTATATACAACTTTACCTTGGGCCAAAGGTCAACAAACTATGGCCCATGTGCTCAGAATAGTTTTTACATAGATAATTTGAAAAAAGCAAAATAATAATATTTGAAGATTCATAAATATTATATAAAATTATAAGTTTAGTGTCTGAAAACAAAGTTTTACAGGAATGTATTCATTCATTTATAGGTTGCACCTAGTTCCTTTTACAGTACAATGTTGTGACAGAAGCCACGTGGTCTACAAAGCCTGAAACACTTACCCTGTGGCCCTTGAGAGAAAAAGTTGGCTGATCTCAGCTAGGTCTCAGTGTACAGTCTCTTGACAGTATCTTTTCTACCTGGGAGCTTGTTATAAATGCTAAATCTCAGGCCCTAGCCATAACTTGCTAAATGAGTACCTGCATTTTAATTCATCTTGAGAAGGGAAATGTATGCCTATTAAACTTCAAGAAGCAATGTTAGAACTTGCTTCTGAATTTTGGCTTGTACAAAAATCACCCTGTAAGTTGATTAAGGCACGATCTATGTGATCCCCTGAAGAGGTAGGCTGAGGGGGGAACAAGAAGTCTATATTTCTATTAAGTCCCCAGAGGATGCTAGTGCTGGACTTTTCTAAGAGCATTTTGAAAGATGCCAGGGACCCTCTTCTACCTTTAAAACCTACTCCCTTGCACAGTATTCACTGACCATTCCAGATATAACACATTCTTCCTTTTTTCCTTAAACTATGATATTACCAATTGGGTTCCTGTCACGTGTATGGTATCTAGCAGCATTTGGCATTAGTAAATTATCTAGAGTGGAAAGGACTCTCTGTTTTACTAACTTACTGGCCTCCTTCTATTCCCTGAACCTAGTAAGCACATTCTCATTTCACAGCTTTTGCATTTTATCCTGCCTGCCTGCAAGGCAGACAGGTCATCCAGGTCCCCACTGCAGCAGTGCATCTCTCTCTACAGTTGCTTCCTAACCCCACTGCATCACTCCTCCTGCTCCTTGCTTTTTCTTCACTGCACTTAACAGCACTTTACATTCTGTATTCATTCAATGCCTTTTTTTCTCCAATAAACTCTAAGTTCTGTGATGTGAAGTCTTTGTTTTCATTTACTCAGCATCTTTAACTGAGCATCTACTATTTACTAGGTACGATTCTAAGATCAGAGTACAAATAAATGTGCCTAGAAATGTACTTATAACTTACCAGGCACTCTATCTATCTACCTATCTCTCTGAGATCTATCTATAGATATCCATATATGTTAGTATATATAAATCTATTTTATATATGAATATTTATTTATATATGAATTCATATGTAATTATAAATATGAATAAAGAAATATATAGTATATAAAATAATTTTTCTTTTAATCCACTTGAAGCAGAGATTATGGTTGACATTTTATGAATTTATATGCCCATTGTTAAGCAAAGCGAACATAAAACCCTGTCTAATGGAAACTAATATTCATTGAGCATCAGAGATTCAAAGATCAATATAACTTTTATTCTCATTACAAACTTAGGGAATCAGACCTAAGGAAGTTATTTCACTTAAAAATGGGTTCACATTTATATAAATCCGGAAGGTTTATCACATAGTTTCCTTCCTAAAAAAAAAAAAATTGTAGGTTGGTAGGTCTGTGTGGTAAATGAACAATACATTTAGATTTACCTTTGTAATTTTAAGTAGCGAAACTTTGTTTGCATCATTCCACAAAAGACTGAAAGTATTCTAGCAAAGATGTACACATAAAGTATATAATGAATAGAAGTGAAAGTAAATAATTAGGCCAAGGTAAAAATATAACTAAGAACTAGAAAATAAGGTATTCTTTTGATACTTCACAAACCTGATAATCTATCCAAGGATTTCACTCTAAAGAGGGAAAATATGAGATGGTTATCAATTTAGAATCTGGAGTTAGACTTCCTGGTTCTGTATACAAGTTAGGTTTTTTTTTTTTTTTTTTTTTTTTTTTTTTTTTTTTTTGGTGGTACTGGGGTTCCTGGAAGCCTTTCTACCTCCGGGCTACACTCCCAGACCTATTTTAACATTTTTTTAAAATTTGGAAACAGGGTCTACTAAGCCAGCGCGCGCGGCTGGCTTTGAACCTGCGTGATCCTCCTGTCTCTGCCTCTCAAGCACGGGGATTACAAGCGTGCGCCATCACGGCCCAGCCAAGTTAGGTATTTTTTAAGAAGAAAAAAAAAAAAAACAGAAAATAATGTCCTTCAGGTTCATACATGCTTTCATAAACAGTAGTAGCTTCTTATATGAGGATTTTATAAAAAAGAAAAAAGTCAGACACAGAAAGAAAAAATATTTTATGATCTCACCAATACATGTAATCTTTAAAAAAAAAAAGAAGCCAAATACATGGGAACAGAGAGCAGTGCATTGGCTAAAAGACCCAAGGAGAGAGAGGCATACGTCAAAGGGCACAAGCTTACAGTCATAGTGTTAATAAGTGTAGAGATCAAATATGCTGCAAGGAGACTGTGATAAGACTATATTTTATTGCAAACCTGCTAAGAAAGTTGATTTTAGGTGCTATGACCACAAACTAACAATAAAGTAACTCTGGAAGGTGATGGATGTTAATTATCTTACCTGTAGAAATAATCTCACTGTATGTATGAATATATCTAAATTTCATATAGTAAATTTTAACTATATAAAAATAAATTGGAAAGAAGAAATAGCTTCTGAAATCATTGCTATTGCTGGGATTTAAATACAGTTTTGAGCAACATGGTATTTGATATGAGTTGAATTGCATTTCTTCCCCTCTCCACAAAGAAAAAAAAGATACGCTGAAGTTCTCTCAGTATCTCAGAATGTGAACTTATTCAGACATAGGATCTTTGCAGGTATAGTGATAATTAAGTCATAATGGATTAGGTGGACCTCTAATATAATAATACCAGTGTTTTTTATAAGTAAGCAGGTCTTTATAGGCAGAAGCACAGATATTAAAAGTGCCAGATAAAGTCAGAGGTAGAGATTGGAATGAAACATCCACAGACAAAAGAATGTCAGCGTTGAAGTCATTTCTGGAGAATCAAGAAAGCAAAGACAAATTCTAACATATTAATTTCACACGGAGAGTAGTCCTGCTGCCACAGAGATTCTGGACCTCTAGTCTGTATGTTTATAGATAACAAATATCTTAATTGCAGATAACTAAGTTTGTGATACTCCACTGCAGCAAAATTAAAAGAAGAAAGCATTTTTTTTTTCAGAAGAGCACACTATACACGGTAGACCTATTCTAAGGAGGGAAATTTGAATCTAAAAATAAATAATTTTTTGAAATAGGAAAATAAATCTGATGAGATAACTTTTTAACAGACACATCAAGACATACTTTAAAGTTGTCACAAGAAGAGGCATCATGAGTGGTGGCCTGGGCAAGCACACAGAGCCTGGGCTTGGAAGGCCCTCTGATTGACCTGGTCTTTCACTGTAAGTGCTGTGAAAGGGCCTCTGGATCTTCATTTCAGTTGTGTCCTAAGAGATGGATAGTCTGTCCTGGCATCAGCACTGAAATTGACAAATAGGCTAATCAATCAATATTCAGAGCCTAAAAGATATATGACAGAAATAATATTTTAGATAAATGGAGAAAAGTTAGACATTTCCATAACTGTTGCAAAGAGAGTTGACAATCCATGTGGAAAAAGAAAAATAATTTGGAACTCAAATTCACACCTCTGTAAAAAATCAATTCCAGGGACATTCCAAAGCATGATAGGCAAAAATATATAACAATTAGAAGACAATAGTTGAGAACAATTTCATGTTCTTAGAAGTAGAGGCAATTTCTTAAACAAGATGTTAACAGCAGAAACCATAAAGTTTGATCATTTGGTCTACATTAAAGTTACATGCTTATTATTTTAGTTCTTTTTTCGTGAGAATCTGAGTTTGCCTACCTATACCAGAAGCATGCCCTTGGCTGGTACCTCAAATGGACAAAGCTTATGCCCAGGGCTAAGAATTCAAACAGGCCTTCTCTCTTTCTTCCTTTCTCTTCTTCTTAGAGTTCTTACCGTCAATGATTGGAAGGAGTGAGACCAGTGAGGAAGATAGTCACTGAAGGTACTTAGGGATCACCTTAGTAACACTTAAGGCATTAGCTATATGCAGGGGGACTTGATATGATCAGTAAGATACTAAGGATAAGGAGATGGGATTTCCTAATTTTAGAGAATAAAATTATGAACCTGAAGCAAGAATGGCTAGAATAAACTTTGTATTTGATTAGCATCAGAATTGTCCCTGTAAATTCAGGGTTTCTATCTATTTAAATGTAGGAATGTCTAGATGTATATTTCTGCTCATAAATATACATATAGTCTTATATTTCTTATCTGTGCTCATCCAGAGGACTTAGAAGCAATGGTATGTCAGTGAGGTTTCTGACTACCCAGATCTTGGTTTTTAAACACCAAGAACTAAAAGAACTCAAAACAAAACAAAACAAAAACATGTAAAACTAGAAAAACTAGTTGAGTCAGATCAAAAGAAAGTACTCAAAGAATGTCCAAAGTCACCTGTCAAAAGTCAATTAGTAAGCCAATCATGAGGAGGGAGGGGGATAATGGGGTGGAAAATGGGTAAGGGCTAATTTGATGATGTGTGCATGCATACCTCTACCATATTGTACTCTATTAAGATGTACAAGTACCATGCACCAAAAAGTTTTTAAAAATTTAAAAATAAGAATAATTAAGAAATGAAAAAACAAGAAAAATTACAGAACCCACTTTGAAAGATTTGCAAGACACAGCTTAGATAATTTGAGCATGAAAATAAATAAATTGAGCATTATAGGGTTTCATAAATACATAGTGATGTAAGTAAGCATATTACTTACTCACTTAATTAAATGAAAAGAAGAGAAATTTCTACCCCGTGATAGAATGCAAGCTAGCCCATCTAGGTGGAATTAGTAAATCTCTATTTGGCACACAGTAACAACTGAGGCAGGCAGAAACTATTAATGGAGGCTGAATTTGCAAAGGGATATGTATATAATTTTAAAGGCTTTCCTCCTACAAATAATTTACCTACTAAATACAGCATCCTAATTAGCATTATAGTAGAAAGTTTTTTACTATTCAAACCAAGTGATAAAACTTAACATCACTAGTCATGGGGCCAATCAGTATTGGTTGCCTCCTGATCTGATGTAATAAAAATAGCATGGAATGAGTTTTGGGTAAATTCTGTCAAAAATTAATAGGCACAAGGAAACACCAGATTTTAAACTAAGGGACATTCTGTAAAGGGTAAAAAAAAAAAAAAAAAAAAAAAAAAAACTGTTATTGGGACAAGTGAGATTTTTTAAAAAGTGGTCTCCTTCCTCTCACACATGCCTGGGGCTATTCTTTTAGACTGCGTCTTAATTTGAAAAAGATGTAGAATAAATCCTCAACAAATCCATGATACCTCTTTAAGAGGAGAGAGAAATAAGCCTGTGATAGTGTGGAGACTTACTGTTGTTATTACCATTTATTGCATATACAGCATATGCTGGCTGTCACAGTTAGATATAGAATGTCCTCTGAAAAGCTCATCTATTAATGTACAGGGTTGACTTAATTACGTCTTGAGGGTAGTAATCTCATTGGTGTGTAAAGCAATTGTGATGGATGTACTGGGGTGTGACCTAGGCAGGTGGGGTGTGGTTGAAGAATGTGGGCCCCTGGAGTATGGCCTTAGGGACTGTGCTTTTATTTTTTTTAGTTTCTTGCTTACTTGCTCTTTCTTGCTTCCAGGTTCCATGATGTGAGAGCAGACCCCTTGCTCTCTCCCACTCTTTACTTTCGGCAACCAGACTCTGAGCTCCACAGAAGTTAACATGGCCTGACATGCACTGAAACCCTGAGATCCCCAAACTAGTATGAGCAAATAAATGTTTCTTTCTTTAGGTTGTGTGGTCAGTTGTCTCTTGAATTATAGCTGTAAGAATGCTGGCTGAGACACTGACATACATGTACATACTCTCCAACCCAACAGTTCTGTTAGCAAATATGTATCATAGAGAAACTTGTAAATCTGAGCCTGAATATGTTTTTCATAATGGTTATAGGAACACTGCTTTAAAAAGAATAGGAAAGAAAAAAATGAATCCATATCTTCATCAAGAGTAAAATAAATCAGTAAGTTGTGTTATGCTCACACGATAGGAAAAACGACATACAGCTACACATACCAACTTGTACAAGTCTCAAAGATATAATATTGAGTGAAATAACTAAGACACAGAAGAAAATACACTGCGTGGTTGCATATAGTTTTTAAAGCATGTAAGGCTAAGTAATATATTCTTTAGGAGAGCACACATGGGGTAAAAACGTACAAATAAAAGCCAAGAAATAATTGACAAAATCCCAAGGGTCATTGTTATTAGGAGAGGGAAGCAGGAGGAAAAAAAGGAGATAAATTCAAGAAAGAGGTTATGAAAATGTTTCTGATAAGGAAATGTTGAATTTCTTAGTCTTGTAACAGGTATATACTGGTCATATTATTTTGCCTTTTAAATCACACACATATATTTTATGTAAAATTTATGTATACTATAACTCATGATGAAAAATTTGAGGAAAAAACTTTCTATATTGAGAATGTATGAATTTGCCACTGAATCTAAATAACAATATTTCTTTTATACTCTTTAATAATTTATCTATTTTTTTCATTCCACCTCTGAGCTATACCCCCAGTTCTACTGTATTGTTTGTTTTGAAACAAGGTATTCTAAGTTGCTGAGGCTCTCTTAGAAGCTATATTCTTCCTGTACCAGCCTCCCAAATACCAAATACTGGGATTAGAGATGTGTATCATTAAACCCACCTTAAAAGCTTATCATCAGGGAAATTAGTTTATATTTTGTTAATCAAGACATTAGGTCCCTTGGAATTTTCCTCAGCATTTTTACTGAGTAGTGAAAATTGTAAGCAATTCAAATTATTCCTATTTTTTTATTTTCAGATAAATTTTATCCTGTATACATACATATATATAATATTTACTCTTGTTTCAAAGTTTAAAATTAAAATATATATTTCAATTTATTAAATACATATATATTTATATATATTTGTTGTTGTTGTTTTATATAGTAGAGCCAGCCTGCAAAGAGGGTAGCAATTCCAGCAGTTGATGAACTTGCTGCATTCATTGACCAGATTCAGCTTGTAATGCAGTGAGGAGGTGCACAGATGGAAACCACTTCAGAAGCCCGGCAGGAAAATCATATGCAACTCACATATACCTACACCTAAAATCCATAGGGCACTTGCTGTTGCAAAGCAGAAATAATACCAGTGAAGAAAAGGTATAAAGACATCATAATATGTGGATAGCTTTTGTTCAAGAGATCATCTCAGACTGAACGGGTAACATTTTCTCATGTCCAGATGTCCTTGATTATTTTGAAAATTGCAAACCAAAGTTATCACAAGACAGTTGATTGAAAGATAAGTTGGTGAGGCTGACCGAAAAAAAAAATGCATTTGTTTTCTACCTCAGAAATCATGATTCAGTCCTACGGCCTAGGAGGAATTCTAGAGAGCCGACTCTTCAGACAGTTTTTAAAGTGAGAGTCACATCAGGTTCTTCCACAGCCTCTGAGAATAATGCAGTTATAAGAAGCATTACAACAGCAAGATAGATGATAAAATAGGAGAAACATGTGCTCAGCACAATGGGACAGAATATAAATAACCCTGTTACCAAACAACAATAAAAGAGTCTAGCAATATTTGCTAAGAATAGATGTCTTAAGATCTTTGGTCAAGCACATGCTTCATATGAGAGCTCATCAGGTCAACATCTTGGTTGGTGGTTTGATTAGGATATAATTCATATAATAAATAGCAATTCTGACTTGAGAGAGAAATCCTGCCAGGAATCTAAAAGGCTAGAAAGTGGTCTTAGAATGATATTTATCAATTTATCTATTTATCCAACCCAATGTTCATCCATCCATCCATCCATCCATCCAATTATTTATGTACCAAATACTATCTGAGAATAGATATGGGATACATCTTGTGTTAAGCTGAAAATTCATAATGAGTAGCCAGCAATTGATATACAATTCCTGCCTTCAAAAAGTTCAGGTTAGCAAAGCATTTTTTAGTCTCAGCACTATCAATATTATGAGAAAGGTCATGGTTAGTAATGAGGGACTGTCCCCATGGGAGGATGTTTGGCAGCATCTTTGGCCTCTACTTGTTAGATTACAGTAATATCCCTCTCTTCTTCTTTATATGAAGTTGTAACATTCAACCATGATTCCATACATTGCAAAATATCTCCGCATGGGGTAAGACTCTTGGCTGAGAACCACTGGCTTAGCAGAGGAATAAAACGGTCTCACAAATATTTCTTAAAGTTTAAGAGATTCTATAATTAAGAAACAGTAAATGAGTCATTATAACATAAACAAGAGATTTTACAAGTACACCATGCCTAAAAAAAAATACTTCTAACCCCCTGAACTTAGGGAGGATACACAGACAGCAACCCTGAGCTGTGTCTGTCTTAGAGAAAGAGGAGAATTTATCATTTTTAAAAGTTGATGTTCTGGAAGGAGTGAAAATGCAAAGACTTTTTCTCTTTTCCAGGTTATCACAGTTCTAATTTTTTAACCTCTGATTATAGGTAATCTACACCTGAATATTTTCCACCAAGTCGGAAAATGTCACTGAAATATGCTCACCTGGAAAGAGATAGCCATTCATTCCTTCACTAAGCAAATATTACTAACCACTGGTCCAATGTGGTGCTGTTTCTGAGATGAAAAAGATCCAATAGCTGTACTCGAGGGCCTGAAAGTCTCTAGTGGAAAACATTTAGCCAGAATATATTTTTTCATTTACTAGCATAAAATTCCAGAAAGTTCATGCCTAATCTTTTTGGTAACTTTCTTGATAGCTGATTTGAAATACACAGTAAACGAATGAGGCAGATATACAGACAAGTAGTAATTAAGTCCAATATTAAGAGCTTTGGTAATGGTATATCATACTAAAAATTGGTATACCAAAAATTGCCCCAAACTCTGAGAAATTGACATCCATCTCTAGACATCTGGCCTCCTTTTCCAAAAGGTTGATTTTGACCGTAAAAGACAAGGAAAAGTTCATTGTTTGGAGAAGGAATTAATAGTAGGTGGGTCAGCAAAAGAACTTGGCATGCTAAGAAAAAGGTGGAATTCATTATGACCAAAAGCATGGCATTAGTACAGTGACTAGTATTCTAATTTCTCTTTAATAGGTAGGAGCAGGTAGTTCACTCTAACAAACATGATAGGCAACTACCAATGATGAAATCTTTCAATGTACACACAACACACACACACACACACACATACACACACACACACACACACACATACACACGTGTGCTCTAGAAATGCTACCAAAACTCCCCTTTTATTAAATAATTTGGATGACTTTATTAGGTCTTCCCATGTAGACTGGGAACCTCAAACATTTACTCAGAGCCCCAAGCAAGTCTGGAAGCATTGGCTCTTACACATGTCTCAAAAATCCTTTTGCCCATCCATCTGGGCAGAAGACAGAATAATGGAATTTGGATTCTGTTCTCCTGTGTTTTCTTTTTTTCTGTACTACACAATAAGCACCTCAAAAGCAATAGTATGGATATCAAAGAGGGGGCATAGCTCACTTAGCAAAGCAAGTGACATGAGTTGAGGAACTGTGAACACCTGCTGACGCTCCCCATGCACAGAATGTCCGGGCAGCAAAACATATGGATCATTGATATCTATCAGTGTGGCCTGTCTCTTAGTGCACAGCCACGAGAAAACAATCAGATCCCACAATGTTAAGTACAAAAGGAACAACAAATGCTGGCAAGGATGTGGAGAAAGAGGAACACTTTTACACTGTTGGTGGGAATGCAAACTAGTTCAACCACTATGGAGATCTGTGTGGAGATTCCTAAGAAAGGTGGGAATAGATCCACCATATGATCCAGCTATACCACTCCTGAGTATCTTTCCAAAGGGGTTGACTTCAAAGAACTACAGAAACATATGCATACCTATGTTCATAGCAGCACAATTTGTAATAGCCAAAATATGGAACCAACCCAGGTCTCCATCAACAGATGAGTGGATAGCAAAACTGTGGGAAATACACACAATGGAATTCTATTCAGCCATAAAGAAGAACAAAATTATATCATTTGCAAGAAGATGGAAAGCCCTAGAGAACATTATGTTAAGTGAGATCAGCCAAGCACAGAAGGAGAAGGTACATATGTTTCCTCTAATATGCCCAAACTAGGAAACACAAAGGATACCAGTGGGACTCCAGATATTGGAGGGGAAATACTAGCTAAGTTTGAATGGTAAGATAGGAGAGGAGGAAGGCCGATCTTGATTAATGAGGGTCTACACCTGAACATGTGTAAAATTATGAATAAGACATGTTTAACCTGGATAACCATTGGTGGGAGAGGGGAAGGGAAAATGGGGGCAGGGAGGAGAAGGCACCAAATATAGTTTAAATGTATACTATTTATGTTCAATAAAAAAATTGTTAAAAGAAAAAAAAAGTACAAAAGGAACTAATAGACACTGAGCATATCACATTGCATGTCACACAAGCAAAGAAAGCCCCTCAGGCTGTGTATCATGCCCATGGTCAGAAGCTTGGGGTGGCCGGGCACTGTGGTGGCTTCACCCTTCATGAAACTCTTCACCCAGCCACTTCTGGATGCTTCCAGTACCCAGATGTTTTCAGAACCAATATCTTTGGAATCCCACAGTATTTGCCTGTTAATAAAGCAGAAGGACAAGAAAGCAACCATAGCTGGACTTTAAAAATGCATAACTCTGTGTAGGCTGAGCGAGGGAAAAAATTGTGGAGCTACAGCTAAAGGCCAAGGATTCAAGGTTAGAGCTGTTCTGGACTATGCTGACTCTATTAGAAGAAAGAACACAGTTCTGCTATGTGCAGAAACACCCATGGGGTATGGATTGGAAGAGCCCTTGTTCCAGGAGCCTAAGAATTGCAGGAGGAGCACAATCTTATGTTTATTCATCACTGGCAGATGCTAATACATTTCTGGATCGACATTTGGCAGAAATATGAATAAACACAGAGAATTCACAATCAGATATCAGAGCTAGAAAGCTGAATGCTACTGATGGATTGATTATGTTTTTGAGCTATTTAGATAATTGGACATACTAAGTACAGAGCTTTCTGCAATGATAATGGACCTGTCCCGTTGTGGTCTATTTAACAAACACTTGGACTATTTTTTTAAAGCTTGTTTACATTCCTGTACATCCCAGATTTATTGATATTCTGTCCTTTGAATTACAGTGTCACCCTAGCAACACTCCAGAGAAAGTTGAGCAGGGCATTATCACTGTTAACCCAGGTTTTCAAAGGGAATAAAAACAAAACCCTTACAGGATCAATTGGGAGATGATTTTTCTTATAATACCCCCCCAATATGAATAACCTTTGGATTGTTCGTCAAAGATGGGGGTGGCAGGGACAGAGATGTCCCTGTCTCTCATTTCTAAATGAATATATGTATATAAATTTTCCTGCAGATCCTCCTGACATGCTCTTCTCCCATTCTCTCCACTTTACACCTCTTGTAACATTCATGTCCCAGCTCAAATGTGTCCACTCTCACAAAGCTACCAATCTACCTCTAGTAGATCCCACATGACTATGTTTGATCTGAATTTTTTCATGATGCTTTTTCACACAAGACTATGATGTACCTTTTGTTTGTTTTTCCCACTATTAAGTAAACTCAGTGAGAACAACGATCATTACATCTCTAGAGCTTAATACTGTGTCTGGAAAGTGGTTGGTATACACTGACTAGGTACAGAACAAATACTTCTCTAGAACTCCAGACTCTCTGAGCTTGCATGTGTGGTGTTGAGGCTTGAACCCAGGGACTTCCTACCTCTGAGCTACACCCTCAGTACTTTCATTTTATTTATTTACTTATTTGTTTGTTTATTTATTTTTGGAAACAAGGCTTAACTAAGGTTGCTGAGACCCTTGCAGACTTTGATCCCGTGATCCTCCTAACTCAGCTTCCCAAATATTAGGATTACAGACACGATCCACCATGCCTGTACTCAATATTCTTCAGTGGTATAAATCCTCTGCTGCAGAACATACATGCTACTCTGAGTTGGGTCTAGACTTCTGATCCAGTAGGTGACTGCTATTCTATCTGGGTTGCAGCATCTCGTGTTTTAAGCAGTGAGCTTGTGTTGGGCCATATTTTTTTGTACAGTTCATTTCTTCATGCCTGTCTCTGAGTATATATTTTATGGATTCCATGGAAAGAATTCTCTAGCTGTTCTAACTTTCTAAGAGATCTCTCTGCTCACCCTTGAGTGCATCTTGCCTAAGAAACAAGCATTAGACTTGGTAAACCGAGCTCTTATAGTATATTGTAACTTGCAGCAAAAGTTGTTCATTTGCAGTTTTATTGTTGCTATAGATTTAGATGTGTCTACTCTTTTTTTTTTTTTTTTGGTGGTGGTGGTACTGGGGTTCCTGGAAGTCCTTCTACCTCCGGGCTACACTCCCAGATGTATTTTTATAATTTTTATTTGGAAACAGGGTCTCTTAAGCCAGCGCGGCTGGCTCCGAACCTGTGTGATCCTCCTGTCCTCACCTCCCAAGCGTGGGGATTACAAGCGTGTGCCACCACACCCAATGCCTTGTCTATTCTTAACTATATAAAATATTCTCCCAGATATTTAATGTGGGTAAACCATGTTTTTCCTTTTCCTTGAATTAGTATCTTGTTATTCCATGTATTATAAAGATGCGTATATAAATTTTGTATAAAAATAGACAAAATGCTTAATTGGAGCTCATAAATAGTATATTCAATTTAAAAAGTTATAGAGCTTGACACTTTCAATTTTTATACAAGTGACAGATCCCGTTTAATTCTCAGATAAGCTCAACAGTAGAATTCAAACAATTGGATGACTTTCCTATAATTCATAAACTACTTTATGACTTTAGTAACAAGTTACACTTTATACTTTTGAGGTTGTAAACAATGAGAATGGTGAGATTATTCAGTCTTTTTCTTTGATTTATTTATAACATTTCTTTGGTCTTTGATCTCATGAAACTTTTAGGAGATTCTTCCTCTGATGTAAGGGAATCATTAGCAGTGTGTTTATACAGTAGGAAGAAGGGGTAACCTCTGTGCATCAATTCTATCCTAAAATTTTGTACTTAGGCTTTCAAAACTAGAGTTTATTTTTCAATTTGATATACAAAAATAAAATAATAGGGAGAGTAGAATACTGTCAGTGTTGCCTAAGGTAAGTAAACTGTTTCCTGAATAATTCTTAATGTTTTGTTTCAAAACATTAATTCTCTGGAAATTATCTGGAATTTTATGGTTGGAAAATAGCAATTTTGTACTCCTGTGCTCCCTAGAACTCAGTACTGGTGCTACAATTTTGCTCAATTTTTGTTTTTGTTTTAAAAGAGATGAGTTTCAGAATTTTAATACCTCTCTCTCTCTCTCTCTCTCTTGCTCTCGCTCTCTTTCTTAGTAAAAGAAAAAAATAAAGCAACAATTTTCCATTGGTTATAGAAAAAACAAAACTTGAAGCTGACCCTGTGGAAGACGTGGAGCTTGTAGGTGGCCTTGGAAATAAGAAACATTAGCTGACTTTTCTTTAGTACTGGCTCTATAATTTGAGTATGGGAAATGATTTAACAGGGAGTTGAGTGGAAGTTGGAGGAGAGGTTAGGTAGGAGCCACAAGTGGTGTGGGAGTTTTAAAAATAGTGCCTGCACAGAGGACAAGCTCTTTTTACTTGGATTGTTTTTTTTTTTTTTTTTTATTTGAGGTGGTTTATTCTAAGCTTATTTGGGGCATGAATTGATGCACCCAACAGAAAGAAATTTATGCTACATTCCTAAGCTTAGTCATAGTTCAAACCTCAATTTAATCATGCATAGAAAAGGTGTAATAAATATACTCACCTCCCAATATTAATTACAGGATAAAATGATATAATGCCTGGAAAATACTTACTATATGGCGAGGCACAGTTAAGAACTCACTATTAGCCATTATGATGGCTGCATTTTGAAAGAGCCCAGTGCAACCTGCAAACTAATGCTCAGGCTCACCGTTGCTCTATTAGATTCTCCTACTTTTACAACAGAATTCATTCAATCATTGTATTTGGATACAATGTGCCCATATTAAAAGAAAGTGGAATGGGCTGAGGAAATTGTAAATTTGTTAATTATTAATTTCCTTGAACACATATATTGCTTCTGGGAAGTGGAAACAACAGCAATCCACTAAGAAAATAAAAAATCACGAGTCACACACCAAGGGTTCTTAAATGATAGTATCTGACTTAAACTTTGAGGAGTTGTTCTGACTTATTTCTTTCAATCAACTTATATTTTCCCTTTCCCCTAAACATCTGAACTTTACATTGGGCTTAAATATGAATCAACAGACGATGAATGGAATATTAGTTCCATCTCTTCACCAAACTTTCTCATTTAACAGTGTTTTTAAAGAGTCGTTGCTAAAATTACCTTTTTAATGCAATTTTCCCACTTGTATTATGTTTTTGAAGTTCATTGTTCTTGGGAGGTGAAAGATTCCAAATGCTATAAAGCAAAATGTCACTGCAAGATGTAGGCAAGGGTAATAAACTCGGTTCTTCCTTGTAGTGCATTTCAATTAGGTACTCTGGTACCTGGGGCATAAGGATTACTGTATTTCCTTTTGCCGATGAATTATACAACTGTTGAATCCTGGGCATGAGCATCAGTGAGTGATACAAAACACATACAAAAGTATGGTCTTCAAAAGAGAAAACTATAAAGATTCACCTTTTTAAATGTACATTCTGACATTCTTATGAAAAATCCAAAAGTGTTTAATTTTCCCCATGCAATTCTTTTTCCTCTGGCCTTGTTAGGAATTAAATTTGCTCTACTCTGCTATAAATATAAGCAAGTAACAAGACACATGATGCGAAGTGCTGGTATTAGCAAAGTCATCAGCTGTCACAAAGGAATGTTGATATAAATAAATGGTAGTTTATTAGTAATGTTTACTTACTTAGTGACAAGTTTGCTTTCAGCCCAAAATATATCTAATTGCCAAAGGGCAGAATAATCCATTAGCATGAAATCAGGTCACAAAGATTCTACGGGGCCTACAAGGCTTCCCTGTGGAATGATCACTTAATGACATTCAATGATACTCTGGACAAAGAACTTGAATTCACTAACGGATAAAAACAAATTGCATAGAAACTAACTTTCAAAGTACAAAAGTCAAACAGTAAAGCAGCTTTAATAGAAAATGAAAAAAGCTTCATTTTATAATTTACACGAGAGATTAATAATAAAAAAATCTCTCCACAAGATGAGGCAGCTGATGTAATTTTGTATTTCCGGATTATAAGATAAAATACACAATAAAATTCATCTAAAAATTCGCTTACATAAGAAGATTCTCAATGTTTTCCAATGCATATAATTGCAACATAAATATAAAGCTTATACATCTCAAATAATAAAATCATGGATGATTCTGGTGTTCTTCGTATACTTGTCAAAGAATTTATTGTAAAAAATACTCCTAAGGTTGCACATCTTTTCTTTAGAAAGAGTACTTTTATCACGTGCAAACAAAAATACTAACTCTGACCAGGAAAATGACAAAATTATATTCTCCCCATATACAGATGGGCAAAGCTCTCTGTAGCTTGCTTTTGCCCTTGAATGTAATATAATATGCTTACCAGATTCTCTCAACCTCTAAGTCAGAGAAGTTGACTAATGACAAATTTAATGATTTAGCTATAGATAGCACTTTCTCAGTTTTAAAAGCATTTTTATCATTTGGTACACTTTCATCTTTAAAACAAAAACCTTATCAAGTTGCTGGCATTAACATTAGCAGCACTATTTATTTTTTTCATTTAATATTTTTAGCTTTTTTTATTGGTAAAGCCTCACATCATAATATTGACAATGTCATATATTCATGCAGTACTTGGTGCCCCTCTCCAGCCTCTCCTTTGCCCTCCTTCCCAATACTGAGTGTCCAGGTTAACAAGGTAATATTCACTTGTATAGGAATGTAGCTTTTCCGTTAATTAACCTCAGCCTTCTTCCTCCTCTACCCTTCCTTTCTGGCTTTGCTGAGGCTTCCCCTCCATTATTTGGAGTCTCTCTTATATCCCTAATACTCCCTAGCTTAAGCATATTAGAGAAAACATATGTCTCTTCTCTTTCTGAGCAGCACCATTTAAAGAATCTGGAGAAATGAGCTTCATGCCTTATAGTTTGACTTGTCGGAGGCCAAGAAATTAGGAGGGCTCAAAACTTTTCAGATACAGGCTTTCATGTTGCCTTCAAAGGCTAGAAACACATACACAGATATGTGCCCATGTAATTACATAAGGTTCATGGCACTTGTATCTGAACTCCTCCTTGATTTTCCTGAGTCTTCTTTTGGAATATGGTTGCACTGATACACACACACACACACACACACACACACACACACACACACACATATGCATTTTAAAATGCTTGATTTTTGTACTAAATTAATTTCTTTTTTTGTAAAACTTTCAATGAATATTGTATGAACCTGAGGCGAAGATGCAGAATCAGTTTTAAGATTATTTTGCATAACATATTTGCACAATGTAAGTAATACTACCCAGAAGGGAAAAGCGCATTGGATAACATGGTGTGCTACCTTTCAGGTTTTCATCCTCTTCCTGTACTTGGTGTCAGGTACAACCAGCAAGGCCGTCGTTTTAATTTTAAATGTCTCACACACATTAGCTGAGGGAATGATGAATTCTCTTTTGAAAAAAGTACAGTGGGTTTCAACTGCCACTTCTGAGCCATTCTTTAATTGCTTATCTAAGAAAAGATTCAATTGGAAAAAAAGGGATAAATTTAAAACTGAATAGCTGGAGAATACTTAGATTATGTAGGTGATACTGAATAGAAATATCTTCTTAAAAATGTAAATGTGTCTAATTGTATTAACTATGAGTTATTTTTTTAAAAGAGAAGAAGAAGAAGGAAAAAAAAAGCAATTTGGGGCCCCTAGGAGAAAAAAAAAATTCTGCTTTAAGGTAAAGGTAAAGTCTGTCTTATGCAAATTAGCGGGACTGCAGGGAATCCATAGGACTTAGGTCTTTCTGTCTGAGCCAGGCCATCACTTCTCCTCTGCCTAGGAAACATGTGCTTGTTATGTTGACGTCTCTATTCTCATTATTATCAAAGAGAGGTGGAATAGCCCCAGAACTGTGTGGCTAGATTGTTTCATGGTATCTCATTTTATTCATTTATTTTTGTTTCGTTTAGTTTTGTAGTACTGGGGATTGAACCCAAGAACATTCTACCTCCAAGCTACACCCCCAGCACTATTCTTTGTTCTTTATTTTGAAACAGGGTCTCACTAAGTTGCAGAGGGTCTTGCTAAGTAGCTGAGGCTGGCCAAGGACCCAGGAGCCTACTATCTCAGCCTCCTAAGTACTGGGATTACAAGCCCGACAAGATCTCATTTTAATAAATTGTGTGAATCATCATAATGGATTCTTACAAAATATCTGCTTTCTGTTGTTTGTTTGGAAGTTATATTTAACTTTTAACATTCTTCCCTCATATTATATATTAATTTTACCTTCATCCCTCATATCATATATCATTTCTATGTCCCTATGCATCTCTTCATCCTGGCCCATGGAAATCACCACTTAATACATTATACATGGACATTCCTTATATTCTACCAGGAAGACTCAGTGTTTCCAAGGTCCTAAAACAGAGTAGATGAAAATTCTCAAATTCTTTTCAAGAACAGAGATTTTTTAAAAATTCTGCATGGTGTAAATACTGGACAGATCTCAGCTCTTGTTTCCTCTATATAGGTATGGTCTCAAAATTATCCCCAGGCATCCCCAGCACTGCCTTGAATATTGTTGAAAGTCAGTCCATGCCCTCTACAACGGTTCCAGAGAGATCTCAACTTCTAATTCCTATTCAGTACATTTTACACCATCGAGTGAAGCCTGAGCCTGTAGTAATTGTGCACAAAGGAGACTTAAGAAGTGATTATTGCATTGTACATACCACTCAATTTTTACCCTCTCTGCAGTCAGGGGGGCAGTTCCATGAACTAAAAATGGCAACATCTTTATTTCCCACAGTTTAGAAATCTGATCAGTCATAATGGTGGATTGCAAAAATGTTCATTCAAGAACAAAAATCTCATGTTTTACAAGCTTGGTAGTGTGGACTTCTAGCCAGCAGTAATATTGTCAAAGGTAAACATTATGCTTTGACTGGGGACATGGCAATCAGGGAAGGGATATCCCCATCTTCTCTTAACCAAACTGGCCCATATTCTGGGGAGAGTGGCTTTGAAGTTGCTATTAGCTTGGAAAAGTACTTGGAATCATATCCATGCTTGAAAGTTTGGAAGTCTGCTTAAACACATGACATCATTATTCAGTAGTAACAATAACCTCTGGTATTAGACTTCCACTGTGTGCTGATAATCCTTTAAACCAAGCCCAAGAGGAAAAATTATGTATGAAGATTGGAGATGTTGTTTCTATAGCTCATAGAGACAAATAAATGAATAAATAACTTAAATAAATAAATGCTAGTACAGACAGAACTGAGATTTAAAAAACAACAACTATGTTTAAATTATTCCAAAGCTTTGCTTGTTAACTTTACTATTTTACCATTGTCCTAGCAGCAGTTATTTCTACAGATACAAAAGCAGGCCCTGCTCTAACAGGGAGCAAGAGAAAGAAGCCCTGATGTATCTATATCCCTTTTAAGCTTGAACAAACTACAGCAGATAGACCATCACCCCTGTTCCCTAAATGATATCAGAGCCTCTAGCTCTTGAGAAGGAAATGGTAAGTAGTTAGCCAGAGATGAGCAAGGTGGGGAGAGAAATTGGATAGGAAGGAGCCTTCTTGAGAAGAGATTACCCCACCCAGCTCTGTTCAGAGACGTGGAACCATTATACTGCAGCTTTAGATACCAGCAGTAAATTTCAACATAGAGGTGACACACCCAAACGTAACTGCCTCAAATTACTATGCATGAGGAGAGGTGGGGTTTCTGGACAGTAATAAAAACTCACAATGTAATTACTTTCCCCTTCTCTTTGTTGCTCTGGGACAAGTCATCTCTGTGATCCTTCTGGTAAACCACCCAATAAAACCCCCTAGGCTCACAAGAAAGAAGAAAGAAAGAAAGAAAGGAAGGAAGGAAGGAAGGAAGGAAGGAAGGAAGGAAGGAAGGAAGGAAGAAAATTTTACCCAAATGGTTTAATGAACATTAATAAATACCAGTGTCAATCTAAAAGATCAGGCTACTCTCTGTAGCTGATGAAGAGGTGTATATTCTTACAAATCAAATGCCCTAAACTATTTTATGCTATATGAAGTCTCAGAACAGAAAAAGACGGTCAGAAAGATTGAGGGAACCATCAGTTGTGAAGTGGGTTCTGGATAGGAAGTCTAATACTGAAAGTTCATAATAACCAAAGTTCCCAGCATTTTATGGGCACTGGTCATGTGTCTGACACCACTACAAATGCCTCCTGTAATTAATTTGTGGCACAATCCTAGGAGAAGCCTCTCCATTCCTCCACTGAATAAAAACTAAGAACACTATCCTCCAAGTACTCTCCTAAGCATCAGAGAAACAGAAGTGAACTGGCAGAGGAAGGAGATAGACAGAAGTAAAACAAGTAGACAGGTAAATCGATGAGGATTTAAGATAGCCATACAGGCAGGGGCTGAAAAGACTTCTTCATGGGCATATTTTAGCAGGAATCAGAGAGCTCAAGGAAGCCACCCACAGGGAGAAGAGATCAAAAGGGGTCAGGTCCAAGGTCATATGAGGAGAATGAACTTAATGTTTGGAAAGTAGTGCAGGTGAAGTAGAGCAGGAGGAGAGAAGGTTTCAAGTGCTGTATCCATCCATACTGGCCTGGATAAAAATTTAGAGTCTGTCTGGAATAGCAAATGGGAATTCTTTAAGGAATCTTGTGCAACTGCATGACATGATCTAATTAACCTTCTCAGAAGATCATTCTGTCTGCTTGACAGTGCCCAGGGCTATGGGGTAGGGATGGGGTTTTAAGAAAGAGAAGCTGGAAGGTAGAGTGCCAAGGCACACATTTCCATGGGGTGATGATTCTTTGTCTTAGGGTAACCTTGGAAGCAGGTACATTATGATTCCCATTTTAGAGAGGAAGAAATGAAAAGTTGAAAAGATTAGTGATTTGCCCAAAGTCTCATAACCATGCACTTGGGTGGCAGAGATGAGAATGCCATCAGTCTGAATCCAGAAACTCTGTTCTTATCTATCATATTTTATGTAAGTGAAAGAATAGAAATACAGTCGCTTCCACTTCATAGATTCTCCCTCCTTTTTTTTTTTTCTGAGAACTCTGTGGATCCACACAAAAAGGGTACACTATGGCAGTGGTCTTAGCATCTACCAGGTAAGTGATGGATGTCAACAGTACAATCAGAAGGGTCCCCATTTGCTGGCTAATAAGTAAACTAAAACAATTTTAACTGTACAGAGATTGTGTGCATGATGCATTTCTTTTTCCTCGATACTTCTCTTTATCAGAGACAAAGAGTAGTGTGATCTTTGAGGTCAGGATACATATTTGTTATTCAGATACATCAAACATTTTGATAAGCAGAAAATATGGCTGTGCTCATGGACCATCCGCACAGCTATAGAGGGAGTGCAATAAAGCCAACTTTGAAAAGTCCTAACTGTGTGGAGAAAAAAAATGATCTGACTCTGAGAATCAGAATTCCCTCCACCTGACCCAGGTCTCATGATTCACACTGATGAAGGCTCATAACATACAGATTCATATTCTTCATTTTCTGTGCAGTGGTCCTTCAATTTCCTGGCCTCTGGGTCTTCTGGGTCACTCCTTCTGAAACCTCAGGATCCTGAGCTGGCTGTGTGAGCCACTGACCTCCACGGTTCTCTTAACCAACCTCTCTACCATTCCTCTAAGTAAATGAATCTTTTCTGAAAATACAGCCCTTTCTCTAAGCCTCCAAGAAACAGTTAATGCTGGTGATTAATTCCCCTTTCCTACATATACTTACTTCAAAGACACTCACCCTTAGTGGGCTCTGTCGTTTATTATCTCTTCTTTTGAAGCCAGCAAAGTTTAGTTTGCTTTAAGATAATAGTTTGCTGTCTTGAATATTAATGAGAAAGCTCAAGCTTGAAACACATTAGGGTAAGAACTCTAAAAAGAAATCAATGATGTACAATATCCCTAATTCTAGTCTATCAAATTGTTTGAACCAGGGTATATTTATTGAGCACCTACTGTATGCTAATCACTGCAAAGTATATGCAGTACATAATAGTTTCTGGCCTAAAGTTTTAAAATCTCATTGAGAGTTAAGAGTTAGGATATACATTTTAATTGGTAGTCAGATGCATTGTCTAGTGAGAGTCAAATGGAAGATAGAAACATTGCTGAAGTTGTCAAAGAAACTCTTGGTGGCACTGAGATCAGATTGGGACTTTTCACAGAGGGCAGGAAATAGGTCAGCACTATTCAACATTTGTCTCCCACCAACTCTTTTCCTCTATGCAAAAGGCCAGAATATGGGCATGGTACCAAAAAGCTAGGATGACCATGCAGAAAAGAAAAAAGGAGTTGGTGAAGCTGTTACCTGAAAGTAACTTGGGTCCCTGAAGCAAAACCTTGCAGAAATGCCACTTTCTGAATACCTACCTAACTCCACGCCACTATAGGAGAGATGAATAACACTTGTATAATGTAAGAGCCATGGCATCTCTGAGCCTTTGGTCTCTAGAAATTTGGTCTATACAATTGATAGAGGGCTGAGGCTCTCAGCTGGTACTCACTGGTTTAGAGATAAATGAACAGGAAGGTTTAAGGAGAGTCAGGTAAGGGCAGAATTTAGGACCATTCAAGCTGAGATACAAATTCAATAGTCTAAAAAGCCTACATAGAGTAAAAGAAGTGGGCAGTAGACTCACAGGCTTTTATTTATAAAAACAAAGAAAGCAAGAGAGTCAACAGAAAGGAGAAAGAAGGATGGTGCTAGTGGTAGTGAACAATTATTTTGAATATCAAGCTGTATAATTTGTTTTTTTTATAGTCATACCATACAGTGGGAGAACTGGCAGATCATGGGCCAAATGGTAAATGATAGAATCATTCTTACCTGGTAGTTCTCTAAGGTAATTGCTACCATCAGGCTAGCTTGGATATGGTGAGGTTAAGTTCCAGGGAGAAAATATTTCCTGTAAACAAAAGCAACTCATTCTGGCTTGGTTTGAACAGGAGAATCATGGTTCAGAGCTCAGGAGAAGTTAGAGAGAAATGAGCTTGCAAAGAGATTCAAATGTCAAGAAAGAGACTTGGAACTCTATAAAAATTAGAGTCTGTGGAACAGTTGCCTGGTTAAGGACTGGCAGAACCAGAGCAATTTCTTAGAGTGGTTTATTAATCTAACAAATTTTTATTGAAGCTTTACTTCAAGGCGAGCATGTTGAGTTTAATCTGATTGTGGTCAAACAGGATGGAGAGAAACTTTTCCCAATGAAATCATCTTCATGCCAGAAGACAGAGAATGGACATCTACAAATTGTGAGACCCTGAGAGTTGAAAAATTAAAACAAAAAATGTTTCAGAATGAGTCATGCTGATTTTAAATGAAAATAACTGTTCCCAATAACTTATACTTGAATATAATTGCTCCAGAAAGACATGCCATGCATTTAAGTCACTCCAATTCCTTGCTTGCACATGCCCTGTGCTTTGTACACCACCATCAAGTGACCACAAAGTAATTAAAGTATATTGGGAGCAACAGACATTTGCAGCCAACGCCTTAGTTGGGGAAATGTGGGGACTGTACGAAGAAGGCATTCAGAGAACCACTCTGTCTTTGTTACTTTCAGTCTAATTTCCACATTGCTTATTCTACATGTCTTTGCTGTAGTCTCTACGAATATCAGTTATCAAAATATCTTAAATAAAAATGGTACATCACTGATCCTTCTGCTTTTCTTAGCATACTAGTTACTCTGATAGGCCATTTGGGGGATGATATTTAGATATTATAAAGGACTGAAACATTTCCTCAATGTTCAAGTAGACCCTGAATCTCAGAATGTGACATTTGAGTTTGAAATAGCATCTTTGTAGGTCTATTTAGTTAGATGAGCTGTACAAGATTAGGATGGACCCTAAGGACAATATTTTATTCCATTATTAGAAGAGGAGAAATAACACAGAGACACAGATATAGTAGATGGAGACACAGATAAGAAATTATGATTAAAAAAAAAGCCAGAGATGGTGGTATATGCCTTGAATCCTAGTACTTGAGAGGTGGAGATAGGAGGATTGCTGGTTTAAGGCAAGCCTTTGCAACTTAGTGAGGCCCTTAGCAACTTAGACCCTATTTTAAAATAAAAATTAATAAAAAAGGCTCAGTGGTAGAATGCCCTGGTTTAATTTCACAGTACTATGAAAAAGGTGAAAAATGAAAAGAAAGAGAAAAATATGATGGTAGATGTGAAGACTATGGAATTACATGTATAAAACCAGAATAACAATGACCCCAGAGGCACTGGACTTTGTTGGAAAAGTCAGAATATTATAATGATACATGCATACCCATGTTCATTGCAGCACAATCCACAACAGCAAAATCATGGAAGAAGCTTAGGTGTCCTTCAACAGATGAATGGATTATAAAATTATGGGATATATACAAGATGAAATTCTACTCAGCCATAAAGAAAAAAAATTATGTCATTGTCAGAAAAATTGGTTGAATTAGAGAATATTATGTTAAATGAGAGTAACCTGTTTCAGTTTTATGTTTAATATGTGGAACCTGAAAAGAAATGGGGGAACAAAATGAACATTTGGTAAATAAAGAGAAATACCAATAGAATAGAGAAAGGAGATTGGGGAGAAAAGTAGGGAGGGGAAAAGAGAGACTTAATGAAGGAAACAGTTTAAATAATGCTATCTTATGTACATATAAAAAGTTACCAATTCTTATTTCAATAATATATATGGGAAGGGGAGGATCCAGAGGGAAACATACTGTGTGCTGTGCACATGTATATTTACATCACTCTGAATCCCATTATGATGTATAATTATGACACATAATTATAATGCACAAATAAAAATATAAAAAAAAGAAAAGTGCAAGCATGAATTCTTTTCTGTTTCCCTCAAAGAGAACACTGTTCTGGAAAACATCATGGTTTCAGACTTCTAACTTCCAGGATTCGGAGAGAATGCATTTCTCTTGTTTTATGCCACACAGTTTATAGCAATTTGGGACAGCAGCTCTGGAAAGCCCATATGGTTGGGTACAAAGATAGATTGACCTGAATATTTGCAAGAAATATTACAGTCAGCGCTTTGCTAAAGGTGCTTCAGGGATTAGACTGAGAGGGCTTAGATTCTGTCGCAGGAATAGATATAAAGGGGTTAATTACAGGCAACACTAAATACATTTTAAATTAAAAAAGTAAATAAAAGATTGCCCACTTATTCCATCTGGAGATGAGGAAGAAGTAAAACCATAATGAATGGGGAACAGGAAGGAGAATTCTGAGCTGATGATTAAAAAGTTACTTTAAAACTTCTGGGCCTCTTTCTCTGGAAAAAAATTCAGATAAAGCGTGTTGTACAATAGAGATGATGAGCTCATTCTGAGCTTTGAAGTTCAAGCACAAACTTGAGAGCTATACACTTTGCATGTTATTTTAGCTACATTTTAAATGGATCGAAAAGACCAAAGTTGTGCTGGTCAGCTTTATATTACTATAACAAAACACCTGAAGTAAGGAAATTATAAAGAGGAAAGTTTTTTTGGCTCATAATTTCAGAGGTTTTAATCCATGGCCAGTTGACTTATCACTTTGGGCCTCGGGTGGCTCATTGTGGTGGGAGCAGGAAGGGGAGGAACCCTTTTAACCTCATGGCTGGGTGTGAAAGAGGGAGAAAAAGAGACCAAAGTCCCACAATATTCTCCAAGGACACACATTCAATGACCTGGAATCTCCATCTAGTTCTCACCTTCTATACTTCCTACAGTTATAACAAGCTGGAGATAAAGTCTTTAATACGGGGGCCTTTGAGAGAGATTCCAAATCCTAACCCTAGCAATGATCTTTCAGAGTACTCAGGCAGCCACCATTTTCTAAGGATACTTAAAGAAATGGTAAAGGAACATATTTTGAAAGAGCTTTTTCTTTTTTATGGCTGAGTAAATTTCCATTGTGTACATATCCCACAGTTTTGTAATTCATTCATCTGTTGATGAACATCTTGGTTGGTTCCATAGTTTGGCAGTTGCGAATTGTGCCACATTAGCAGGCAAATGGATTGAACTGGAGAGCAATATACTAAGTGAGATTAGTTTAAAAAGTAAAAATTTGGATGCTCTCCCTAAAATACAGAAGCTAAGGAGAAAAAGGGTCATAGGAGAAACTCTAGATGAAGAAGGAGAAACCATGGACGAGCAAATAAGGTGACATAAATGAGGGGGATGGGCAGGAGAAGAGGGAAATCCCCTAATGTACATGATATACATTGACAAACATATCAAAGTCAATCACTAAGCCAAGCATGAGAAGGAGGAGAGGGAGGGACTGGGGTGGGAATTGGGAAGGGCTAAATGAGTGATGTGTGCATGTGTGCCTCCACCATCTGGCATCCTATTAAGATATAGGACTACCACGCACAAATTAAAATAGCTCTTTATATTTTTTCTAATAGAATATGTATTTGTAAAACTATACTGGTAGATAACATCGTATGTCCAAACATTACATTTTAGGGAATCGTAATTCTTAGCTCTATAAAATAATCTTTTTTTTTTTTTTTTACCTCCGGGCTATGCTCCCAGACTTATTTTATATTTTTATTTGGAAACAGGTCTCTTAAGCCAGTGAGGCTGGCTTTGAACCTGCACCTCTCAAGCATGGGGATTACAAGAATGATCCACCACGCCCGGCTATTAAACAATCTTGTCATGGGCATCTGGATCCACCTACCCTCACCTAATATGGATACTGTTAAGGACATTTTTCTTCTAACCAAGTTTATGGTCAGAGTCAGGATTTTCTGTTTATTTTTTAAAAGTTAATTGGTAAAATACAATCATATATTGTAGTATGACTCAAAGTGAAAAACTCACAGAAGCACACAACATCCCTTGGTGTGATTCCCTCCTAGCCCCATCTTACTATCTCCACCTCCCTGCCTGTTCATGAGAGTAAGGTTGGGTTACTTATAGACATAAGATTATTTGGTCTGTTTCCTTCCTTAAGCTTCCTTTTCTCCACCTCTGCCCCTTTCACTGTACTACTTGTTTCACTCCATATTATCACAAAGCCCCTTTTCTTTCCTATCCTAATACTCATTTCTATCCTGATTTTAACCTTGCTTCCAATGAGATGGATTAGAAAGAGTAGCAAACCCGCCACTATCTCTATAGAGCCAGAACCAGCTTTCTCACCTCACAGAACTGGAACTTTCATGAGCATTTAGAGGTCAATCCACAGTGACCTTATGCAGGATATTTGATTCATTTTATTTATTTTTTAACGGCTGAACTTGATCAAACACCAACAATTCGTTTGGGTGCCAAAAAGTGACAGCATTATTTTCCCAAGAGGAAAATGTGTCCTTAGACAACAGCTGAATGGAAACCTGCATTAGCAGATAAAGTACTAATCATCGCTTGGCTCGGACGACTGTTTTTGTCAAAGATAAATTCCTGAATAAACAGAGTTCAGTCCTGTACTCACAAACAGTCTCTTCGTCTGAGAAAACCAATCACAAGGGTTCCTTCAGGAAAATTGGCAGTGCCTGGCTAAGCAAGCTCCAGGTCTCTGCCTACCTCAAAGTGGAGCATTTGTTATCCCCGGAGGAGGTGTGATGCTGAGCTCAGGGCAAGGGTCAATGGCGAGCCCCGAGATGGAGGTTCCCATTTATGGCCATATGCACTCTCTACCTGGTCTATGAATAAAAAGACTCAGCCAGCTCAGCGTTATCATTCCTCTGACCTTCATGAGCCAGAGCCGTCCCAGCAGGGGAAAAAAAACAGCGGGGGAAGAAAAGGGAAAATTAAAATGTTAAAAACTATATTATAGCTCGTTTGTGACCTTTAAGGAAAAATTAGACTTTAGAATGTTAGGCTGGAGTGCATACAACAAAGTCTGACAGCTGTAAAGTTATAATTTTTTTTTTCTGAGTAGCTTTCTACCTAAATCTTAAACAATAAGCAGACCCTGTGTGGTTCTTGCTGGCTGCCAGCCAAAGGAAATTCAGAATTTTGATAGGTGCTTAACTATTGGAAGAAATTTGCCTTGAATTTCAGAGCATACTTTCCACTCTCCAATAAGCCCTTTGCTGCGTTTGTCAAAGAGTCAGTTCCTATTAATCAGCCATTGCAAAATGCTGCAGATACAAAGTTATGCAACGATATTCTTTCTTGACTTAAACTTCCACTTTAGTTGGTTTGCAAAGTACATACAGCCCGACAAGCGAACATTTGAAGTCACTGGTGTTATCACAAGCGTACTTCAAGGAAATCTACGTTCGAAACGATAGTGAGTGTCAATGTATTCCAACTACCTAGAGCATGCCCATTTAAAAACCAAAATATGATTGTTGTTAGAGCAGTGAGCCAAACCCTAAAGACACACTGCTGCTCTGTATGGGATGAAAGGATTTTATTGTCCCTAAGAAAAGGAGCCCTTAGTTTTTCTAGGTATCTTCCTCCTTGAAAATAGACAGGCAAATGAACAAATCCATTCAGGATTTTATAGCCATTAAATATTTCTTTGATTCTAATCAAACTGATCTTGCTACTTAGTAGAAGGAAATATATATACGTGGTTCTATTTTCTTTACTCTTTGACATTTTTGGGTAATCAATGTTTAGCTCATGCTGCTTACTTTAATTCTCCAACATTTTATTATCGCTCTTTATCCACTTAAAGAGTATTTCATTAGGTTCTTGATATTTTTAAGCAGCCAGTTAATTTTTACCTTCTTTCTTTTTTGTTGTTGTTGTTACAAACTGGAACATCACAAACAAATCTATTTAACCTCTAGGCTAAAATCTGGGATAAAGGCAATTTCAAGATGTTATTTTTGAATGATGTACTGACCACACATAACACACATCATTAGAGGTCAGTGGAAATGAATATGGAGATTACCTTGTGTCAGAAGTTATTTTGCAGAAGCTGCAGAATATGTTTGCAATCTGATTTTGTGGACTATCTATTACAACTGAGAAAAAACCTCAGTGGTTTTTGCAGAATCCCATTTTCTTAATAGGAAATTGATGAATGACAGCATCTGGCAGGAAGAAAAAAGCATATGGTCCAACTAACTGTTTCTATAGAGGTTAAAAACAGCTTTGGAATTTCTCTGGTTGCAGTTTTGATTGACAGGCCATCAAATAAATCATTCACTTTCCTCCCCCCTTCAACAGTCCCATGTATTGACAAAGACACAAGGGGGAAATCAGCAGTGTGGTGCATGAGAAATTAGACATGCAATGCCCATTAACATAAATGGATTCTTTTGCACCTAATTCCCTACACGCCATGCAAAAATCTACCCGCAGGACATGGAGTATGCATGTTTTCTTGTTCTTTCTATTTATAATTTTTAATTATTAATTTCATATATAATTGGTTTCTTTAGAGAATGAAATGCCTAGTAGGTTATCTTAAAACACTGTTTTGGAGTCTTGGGGCTTGATACTGCAAAGAGATGGGTTGATACTGAAAGATGTTATGGTATGTAATACAAACAATGAAAATTAGGCTGAGAGGTCTTGAATGAAGTTTGGCTAATTAAACAATTCTCAGTGTTTAAATTCTTTCTCCCTTCTCCAGGGTATACTGCCAATCATCTCATCTTGGGGGATCGCTCGGCTCTGCCCTCACCTCCAGGCTTAATTAATAAGTTTAACCTTCCAACAACTTATCAAATATTTTTACTATGAAATGCAAACTGTTTTGGTGTTTTCAATTCATTTAATTTCTCTCTCTTTCCATTTTGTAAAGTCAGTTTAAACTCTTGCAGGGAACAGTTTTAAATGGAGGAAGCTTATCTGGTCTCATAAGTACTTGTTCTAGAATCATCCCTTTTTTCCTCAACCCAGGGTTTGCCTGCATACCTCCAGGTGCCAGACATGTAGCATCTCACAGAGCAGATGCTTCTTTCTTTGGGCAATTCTGCAATGATGCCTGATCTCCAACACAGCCCCAAGGATCCTCTCCACCTGGTGTTCATGCTTTTCCATAGAAGTCTCCACCTCCTGACATTGAACAGTGCCCAAAATTATAACAGAGAGGACATCGAAGAAGAAAAGGTGTGTCTTTGGTGACTGAATCAAAAAAGATGTGTCAGTTTTGACTTGCTATGCTTGGATTATGAGCTCCCAGATAAGCCAGCTCCTGGTGTGTGTGAACACTCAGCAACCCTGTGTGGAGGATCCCTGTGAAGGCCACATGTGGGGAGAGAGTGAAGGGTCCCCCCCAGTCAGCAGGCACACGCCAGCTGTGTACCAGCGATGTGAGCTGGCCACTTGGGAGCTGATCCAGCTGTCTCGGACAGGTCCTCAGATGACTGCCACCCTGGCCAGCAACTTGTTCTGCCGCTCCGTGAGAGTCCTAGAGACAGAACCACGCAGCTCAGCCACAAATGATTCCTTGTCCCCTGGAAATGGAAATTTGAGGAAATCCATGTTGTCCGTTCTGTCAGGCTGCTCGCCTTGGCATACATTTTTACATAACATATTGCATAGGTAGTACGTAAGTGTCGAATACAGATTGCATTAAGTCCTTTATGTTATTTTTAGCATCCACACTGAAATCTTGGGCAATAAATAAAATCCCTTTTCAGATGATAGCCAATCTTTCTGATTCTTGTCTTCTCTAGGTAAAACATTCTCTCTCCTTTTAGACTTTTAATCCCTCACCCTTTTTTCTCACTCTACATCTTCTTTCTGGGTTGAGCCTTCAGTCATTATTATTATACTGCGTTCTCCTACACTTGATATCTGCATTTCTAATTACCTCTTATTCATCTCTCCCTGAAGGTCCAAAACCACCTCTTGGCTCACCAGATCAGAATTAAACACCTCACTCATCATTTTCTTCTAAATTTGCTTTCTGAAATGTTTGGCCTCTCTTGTCTACAGTGGCAGCTGCTCAAATTTCCACGTTGTAAACCCCACATATTTTATGCTCTTCTTTGTAACACAGAAATATGAATACATCACTTCCTTGCTTGAGATGCCTTTGGAACTTTCTTTTGCCTCCAGGACAAAATGATTCGAAACTCATAAGCACGGCAATCAAAGACTTCATAATCCATTAAGTGTCAACTTTTTCTAGCCTCTTCTATAACTCACCCAAGTCATATTGAACACTCTGCTAGTTGATTTATATTCTAGGGCCTTTGCACATGCTCTTATTATTGCTATGAATGGCTTTTTCTCCTTTTTCTCATTGAATCCCAAGTCCCTGAGCTCTTATACCACCTAAAAGAGAGAAGGTGTGTTGACTGATCAGGACTTATTTTCTGAGACAAGCCTCCTCGACTTCTCCCTCTTCTTCTGCATCATTTCTTCTGTACAGATCTACAGTACTCTTACTGTATTTTATACAGCGCTGTGTTTGTTCACTGATGTACAGTTTATCAATCTGACTTGCTAGAATGCGTATGCCTGAGTCATACTCAGATTTATTTAATTACGGAGCTGTTCAGAATACTTATACTTTTTCTTCTGTATGCCAGTGACAATTGGTAGGAGGAGCTGGGGGTACAGCAAGATAGACAGAATACCTCTCCTCAAGAAATTTATATCATGGTGGCCGAGACACACAGTAGAAAATTATTCTTATAAATATACAGTATGTAAGACACTAGTAGATGTGTGCCTAGGCCACAGAGTAAGGTCACAAAGAGTTTCGGGACCTTGCATCCTGGGCTAGCTGGGGCATTATGAGTCCGTCTGTGATGATCAGGGAAGGCTTCTCTGATAAAGCAACTTTTGAACAGAGACATGAAGGTAAAGAGAGGAGAAAGTCCTGGAGATCTAGAGAAAGATAATTTCAAGTAGAATAAAGAAATGTGAAGGCCCTGAGGCTGGAGAATGCTAGGCACATGAGGAGACTTGAGGGAGCCTCTGCTGGAGCAGAGGGCTGAGGAAAGAAGGCCTGGAGTCAGAGGCATCCTGGGAGGGATCCTCTGAGGTCTTTTATCCATGATAAGGGTTTTGATGTTGAATCCCTGTGAGGCAGAAGCCAAAGGCAGCGGATGAAAAGTGTTGAGAAGAGGCTGGAGAGTAGTGGGGTGATTGTCTTTGATAGATTTATTGAGTAACTGCCCCATCATAAGGTGTTCATGTGTGTCAGTTATTTTTTTATTTCTTTCTGGTACTGGCAATTGAACCCAGGGTAATTTCCACCTCTGAGCTCCACCCCCAGTCTTTAAAAATTTTTTTTTTGAAACAGAGACTTATTCAACTGTTGAGGCTGGCCTCAAACCTATGATCCTTTTCTCCCCCAGCCTCCCAAGTACTGGGAATATAGGAATGCACCATTATGCTGTGCAGTGCCATGAAACCAATCTAAACATCATTCTGAGTCTTTTAGTTGGTCTATGTCCTTTTTAAGCTAATTATTTTTCTAACTCTGTTCAGAACTAGACTAAGACAATAAAGTTTCATGTGAAAAGCTGAGTGAAGTCTGTATGTTCCATGATGTTAAATCAGTGAACATTATAATTATTTTTTTCTTTTGTGGAAGATAAAAAGACCATCTTTACTCATTCATATCATAGTTAATGAATATTCCTTTTCTCTAGTTCTACACTTGGGCAAAGGCAGGAGGAGGTGAGGTAGTTCAAGTGTCTAGGTAAAGGTGATTTATCTTTGTCGACTTTATATGATTTAATAATGTAATTAGATAGTGAGCATATATACTGTTCTGGCTCAGTTCAACACATTACAGGCATCGAATATAAGACAGCTCTTTCCTCTGGATGACAGTTCTTATCAGATCTTCCCCCAAGGTGGCTTGGTTAGCATGCTATATTTTTATTTTCTATATTGTTGAATTTTTAAAAATCTTTGTATGGTAGTAAAACAAATCATTGATTGACTTACGTTTTATAATTCTCATGGTTAGTCTCACATCTTTAGATTATTCTATTTTAAATTCAAGCCAGTTATCATTTTCCTTCCGGAGATACAAGAAGCTGAAATGGGCCCACAGACACTTCTTTATACTCTACCTGAATTTCTCTGTTCTCATTACCATTTTCCTTCACAAGCAGTCAGGTTAGGCTTTCACTCCCCAAATTCAGTTCTCCTACATCTTATACAAATATCTCAAAGTTTATCTCCAGCCCCACCTTCCAACCTCAATGATTGGTTCAATCAAGGGCTGAATGGTCCACAGGGATAGAACTACCCCCTCATTCCAGGTAGGGACAGCTCTGAGTGTAATCTGTATATTGCAGAATTCAGCCAGAGTATTCCAAGGAGCTTTGCTTGATGTCTTACTTCTTTTGACTTCCTTTATTTCCCAAGTTTGATTGACATTATACAGATTTGCTATGCAACATTTCTTCTGGTAAGTACTTATTCCTAGCTCTTAATCTAGACTTTGAGAATCTCAATGGGAACTGATTCTCTCTACCATTCAACTTATTCTAGGAAAGAAGAGAGTTTTGGTCTGATGTTATAGTAAAACACTGCTGAGCCTAAATTATTCTCACAATTCAAAGGGTTTTCCTAGAATTTCAGAATTTTGGCCTCATGCCCAGTGATATGTAGCTACCAGAAAGAAATGCCTTTTCATCTATGAAGCTAGAATGACATTTTTTACCTGCTTTATACTTTAACATGTCTACTGGTCCAGTATTTAAATATTATAAAATCATGTTAATATTATATTTTATAGCACATAATAAATTGTACTATTAAATATATTATTATTATTTTTTGGTGGTACTGGGGGTAGAACCCAGAGGCTTTCTACCTTCGGGCTATACTCCCAGACCTATTTTATTTTTTATTTGGAAACAGGGTCTCACTAAGTTGCTGAGAGCCTCACTAAGTAGCTGAGGCTGGCTTTGAACCTGTGCGATCCTCCTGTCTCAGCCTCCTAAGCATGGGGATTACAAGCGTGCGCCACCACGCCCAGCTAAATATATTATTTCAATGTCTTCTTGCTTCTGTTAAAAATAACCTTTTGTCATCCTTATCTCTGCAGCAGATCAGGTACCTTTTTGCTGATTTTTAAAAGCTTCTTTTTACTATTGACCATTGTAAATGCATACATTTTGTGATATTGTTGGTGTAATTGTTTTCATATTTCTTGTATTGGCAGTTGGTGTGTATATATATATATATATATATATATATATATATATATATATATTTTTGTAGTACTGGGGTTCCTGGAACCCCTTCTACCTCCGGGCTACATTCCCAGACCTATTTTTACATTTTTATATGGAAACAGGGTCTCCTAAGCCAGCACGCGCGGCTGGCTTCGAACCTGCGCGATCCACCTGTCTCTGCCTCCCAAGCGCAGGGATTACAAGCGTGCGCCACCATGCCCGGCTCAGTTGGTTTATATTTTTGAATGCATAAGCTTATGGTTTTCATCACATTTGGAAATTTGGGGCAGTTATTTCTTTATGTATCTTTTTTGCCCTTTTTCTATCCAAGACTCTAATTTCACTTATATTAGTCCACTTAATGTTGTCTTATAGCTCACAAATTATATGATCAACTTTTTTTTGGGGGGGAAATCTGGGGATGGAACCTAAGGGCATTCTACCTTTGAGCTACATCCCCAGTCCTATTTTTTATTCTTTATTTTAAAACAGGGTCTCACTGAGTTACAAATGGCCTCACTAAGTAGCTGAGGCTGGCTGTGAACCATGATCCTCCTGTTTCAGCCTCCCAATTTTTGGGATTACAAGTGTGTACCACTGCGCTGGCTATGATCAACTTTTTTTTAAAATCTATTTTATTTTGTGTAGTTTTTCATAATTTTACTTATCTGTTTTACAGTTTATTAATAATTTCTTTAGTAATATTCAATCTGCTATCAGTACATTCCATTATACTTTTAGATCTCAGACACTGTAGTTTTTATTTGATGGAGCCATTTTTCTACTTATTCTGTCTCTACTTACCAATTTGAACAGACAGTACATAAAAACTACCTTAATGTCCTGATTCTACTACTGCCAACATCTGTGTCAATTCTGGATCAGTATCAGTTGATTGATTTTTTTTTCTCATAATAGGTAATATTTTCTGCTTTTGTAAGTGCCTATCAATTTTTTTTTTATTGGATGTTAAACATTCTGAATTTTACCATGTCAAGGGCTGAGTACTTTTGTGCGCCTATAAATATTCTTGAGCTTGGTTTGGAGATGCAGATAAGTTACACAGGAAGTGTTTTGCCCTTTCATATCCTTTTAGAAGAATTTGTTAAGCAAACTAGCAAGATTATTGTCTTGTTCATCGAGGGCTAATTATTCTGCACTCCACAAATGAATTTTTTGAGTTCTTGTTAATTTCCTGTGAGTTTTGAGGTTTTATTCCTCATACTACTTGGTGGGAGGAGGCATTTCTCCATCTGTTAGTGAACTTTAGTTCACTCTAATTCTCTTAGGTAGTTTTTTGTTGTTATTATTGTTTTTGTTTTTATTTATTTTTTCTTTGCCCTAGCTGGGCTCTCTGCACATGTGCCTCCAGTCTTTCTTTTCCATAATCAACATGTTGATATATATCTTTGCTCACATATCTTTGAAGCATTGTATAGATATTTATATTAAATATTTCCATGAAATAATTTTAGAAGACATAGACATACACAGTTTCATGGTGGATGTAACTTCCAGATTGCCATTCCCAAATTATTTCTTGAACTAGAGTTTATATTATAATATTTGTATGATAATAATAACACTAATAATACTAGTATTTTTTGCTTTGATCTGTCAGGACTAGGATGAAAATATTTATTTGAGATATAGTCAAATCCCATACATAATCCACTAAAGATTTTCTGGTTTATTATTATTAATAAATATGTAAGGATAAGGTATCAATTATTAATTTATAATTGGCAGTTAAAATACCTATCCATTATGAATTCATGATTATATGTAATTAACCTACTATAAAATAGATGTATGAGTCTTCCATGTCAGTGTCTTAAAAGACCAAATGAGGATATTTACCATCAGAGAATTTGATGCCAATGCTGTGGTATAAATACTACTTACTTCCAATTTTGTGTTAAAAGATAATATCATAAACAATTTTCTCTACTTGAAAATATCAGGCTTCTAAGTAAGTGAATTTCTACATATAGTTCTTACTACATTTGTAACTGTCAGGGGAAAGAGTCAGAATTAGATAAAATTATATTGTGTACTCTCAAGGAAGGAAGCTTATAGGAACAGAATGAGCAGTGGTAATATAATAAAAGTAGAATTTCCTGACTAGCCTTTTTGGATGTGTGAGAGGAATTGAGACCATACATCTTTTCTTCTTGAAAGTAGGGAACTAGCTATTGCTGACCATAATGTAGACAAAATATGCCAAGATGAATTCATAATACCACTACAGATCCTTCTGGAACTGTTACCAAGGAGACTTTTTACAAGTATTACTAAGTTATCTTGACTATTGTGTGGACAACACCCTCGGGGACACTGTCTTTATTTGTGTCGGTTACTCTGATTGCTAAATATGGCCACAGTAAATGGAGAGAGATGAGAACAGAATCATTTGTTCTCTTTCTTTCAGGGCATTACCAACAGTAATACAGATAATAATCTGAAGAAGATAGGGTTGTTATAATTTATTGGACATGTTGGAATAATGCTTCCTATGGGCACCGAATGAAATAAACCAACAGCCTGCATTTTAAACATTGAGTTTTGCTAGTAATGGCAGATGTGAGTAAATAGATCATATCCTCTTAATGAGGATGTATTAAACTTTAGCTCTTCCTCCTGATATATACACATTGTGAGCATATCCAAGGGCTACTTATAAGGAACCATCACAAAGATAGTTGGTTTAGGAGCTAACATGAGATATACAAATCTTTAGGCTGCAGAATTAGAATGGAACATTTAGAAAACCTATCCTCTGTGAGCTAAAGCCTGTCTTGAACAGTTTGCTATGCTGGGATTCTCTGAATAGAAGATTGCCTAAAATGTTAAAGTCACTATTTTTCCTTACTGAATGGATCATTTGTTTGTCAGTTTTCTATCCAAATTTTGGTCGATAACAATTCCACTAAAGCTGAGCCTTCATTAGGAAATATTCTGGAATTTGTTTTGTTTTAAACGCATAATCAATGCAGTCTTTTTCCACCTTATTTCCCAAGTTTTACATTATAAGAAACATGTTTAACTGAAAGAAAGACAAAAGGCATGATTAGTATACTCTTTTAAAGTGAAGACACTTGCAGTACTCAAAAGAACATCTAGTATATTAATGCAAAACAATTTCTGAAACCCTATTTTTGTATACATGGTCTAACCATCTGAGGCGAAACTTGGCATAGCAGTTGATTCTTGAAGCAAAAATCAATCCCATGCAGCTGCTATTGTGATATTTATGTGGCTATTTATTCAGGGTACTCAAAAGAAGACTATCCACCTCAATACCATCATGAAAAATATAAATAGTCCGTCTAGAAGCTATCAAACGTACTCATGCTTCCTTTAACAATTAGTGATATAAAATAGTCTCTGCCCATTCATTTGAGTAAAGTTAAAGGAAAATATAAACTCTAACATATTTTGCACCAACTAATATACAGACATTATCCTGTAATGCCAGAAAATTTATCAACACCAGTAAATGTGATTAAGTTGGAACTTTTAGATGCATATTGAGGTGAGCTGATTTCACTAACAATTTGTTCTCAGTAATAAGTGTTGTTTCTTCCCTTGAATCTGTTTGTCCTAAGAAATTCTTTTGATTCCTACATCCTCATTGTCATATTACCGTAACACATTGCATGCATACATCCAAAGACACATTTTAGACTACAATATTATGAAGTTAAAGGAAATTTAAGGAAAATATTGGGCTAATTATGGGATCTCTCATTTCAATTTTATTTTTAAATGGATGAAAAACACCATTTTCTCACTAATTTTCAATAGCTAATTCTTATTAAAAGTTTAATTTTTCACATTCTGAGGTATGTATTTGGAATTAAGCACTAGAAAACTCTTAATATGCTTCTAAACATCTATTTCAGTATACCTTTATGAGAATTTAATAGAAATGGCACCCAGGCACAGTCAACTTTGGTAGGCAAGTAAATAGTCCAGGCAGCCAAGAATTGAAAAGAATTCTACCAAAAGTGAGTGAAAAGGTAATAGGTGAATGGAACTAAAAAGTTTGAATATTATTTTTAAACAGGAAAGTGTATAAGCAGTATTGGAAACAGGGCAAACTTTGTCATTCTCAAATTACTGGTCAGATATTAACCTCAAAATACTATGCCTACTTCTCCCACTATCCTTGTTAGGAAATAGGAGCTTACCACTTAAGACAAAAGATATAGGACTTTAAAATAATATAATGCTTTCTGTTCACAGACTACCTCAATTAAATTCTGTGGTTTGTGGTCTTCTGAAGACTATGATGAGTAAAACGGGCAATAATTAAGCAGAGTACAGGAGATATGAATTGGCCTTTAGAAATAGATTTATAAATCTTAAAAAGGGGACAGATAATTTGGTTTCATAGATCAAGAGAAATACAAGAAAAACCTGTCTTAGGACAGATTAGGCTTTTTGGTTAATTTAAAATTGACTTTGAAGCCTGGCGTGATGGCACACGCTTTTAATCCCCACGCTTGGGAGGCTGAGACAGGAGGATCGCACAGGTTCAAAGCCAGCCTCAGCGATTTAGAGTATGAGGCTCTCAGCAACTTAGTGAGACCTTGTTTCCAAATAAAGTATAAAATAGATCTGGGAGTATAGCTGAGAGGTAGAAAGCCCCTGGGTTCCACTCCCAAATACCAAAAATTAAAAACAAAATAAAAAAATTGACTTTGCCCATACAGAGTGAATGCATTCATATTCGTTTAAATTAATTATAGGATAGAATGTTGGATCTGATTGTAAGGGGTCAACGTCTATGAGATTGAGAGTTGAGAGGACAGAGCTGGATGAAAAATATGAAGATGTTTTTTGTTTTAAGTTATATATTTTTAGTACTGGAGATTGAACTCAGGGACATTCAAGTTCTGAGCTCCACCTCCGACACTATTTATTTATTTATTTATTTATTTATTTATTTATATTTTGAAATCAAGTCTGGCTAAATTGCGACTGGTCTCATTAAGTTACTGAGGCTGGTCTGGAATTTATGATCCTCCTTTCTCAGCCTCCCAAGTCCTGGGATGGCTGGTGTGTGTCACAAAACTCAGCTTACAGAGTAGTTTTCTAACACTTTTATGAGTTATTAATTGCTCATACCTTTCATCCCTCAGTGTCTTGTGTGAATATCTTCCACAGCCTCAGTCTTCTTCTTTCTTTTGTGAATGGATCATGAATACACGTGGAAGTGTGAACTTGAGGCTCACAGAGGACACTGTGCCTCAGGTGCCAGATAGAAAAGCTTCCTTTTCTATCCATACAGGATTCTGTTCTACCTAATTCTCATTTGTGATGGTAAGTAGGTATCCAGAATAATTTTTGACCTACCAAGACATGTCTTTGCAATATGCTGATGTTTCTATGAATATAAAGAGACATCCTCCTGCAGGCTGTTGTATTGGCTTTAGAGTGCTGGAACTATCCATTTTGAATATAATTATGCAAAATAAATGAAAGAAATCTACCCTGCTGATATTTATGTAACAACTTCCAGAATAAATCTTCTGATTTACAAATATACTGGAACCATTAGCTAGAAGCCGCACCGCATCATTATTTCCCAGAACTTAGGGCAACTGTGATGACTTTAAAAAAAAAAAATCAGCGTTTTTTTGCAAAGTAAAATAAAACAGAGAAAACCAATTGACTTTTTTCCCCAGCATTTTTGAAAAAGAAATAAAACTACTTAAAAATCAATGAAGGCTGCACTTTCAGAAATATTTTTAAGTGTACATTTTAAAAAAACTTCTTTTTGCACAATTTGCCTTGCTTTTTTGGATCCATTTAATATTCTTGAAACATATTTAACTTCCCTGGGAAACTATAAAATGTGAGTTAAAATCCATAATTGTATTAGAGCTATGGTCCCAATAACAATACATATTCCACAGGTGCTAGGAGATACCTTATCATAAAAATGTAAAAGCAGAGAGAAAGGAAGATCTTTTTTACCCCTCTGCTTACTTTTAAGTGATCCTGAAAGGGAGGAAGAAGAATTTTAAGAAAGACATCAATGGAAAGGTAAAGCTCTGGCCCAAGAAATATTGTAAATAGGCAGTACATCTGTGGCTACAAGACTGCACAGCTAGGGCAGTGTCACCACAGATAATGGTATTTTATGGTCACGGATAGATAGTCCATGGAGATGGTGGAAGGCGAGATGAAGATGTCACTGAGATATTTTTTAAACAAAACTTGGACTTGTGTAGTGACTATCTTTTGTTTTTCAGGTTATTTAGACATTAAGAAAACTTTAAAAATTTAAAATCTATTTCTGAAAAATATATATTCCTGAAATTTTATATATAATTTATATATTTAAATTTACACATATAACAAATATATATTTACATGGATTACAAAACTGTAGGATATGTATACAGTGGAATTTTGCTCAGTCATAAAAAAGCACAATTACATCATTTTTAGGGAAATGGATGGAACTGGAGGACATTATACTAAGCAAGATTAGTCAGTCACAAAAAGTAAGAAATTGTATGCCTTCCCTATTATGTGAAAGCTAAGGAGAAATGGGTCATAGGATAAACTCTAGGTGAAAAAGGAGATCCTATAGAGGAACAAATAAGGCAAACTTACTGAGGGGATGGGAGGGGGGAAGAAGGAAACTCTCTACAGCACATGATGTACTTAAACAAACATATAGATGCAAACCACTAAGCCAAGCATGGGAAGGAGGGTTGGGGAGGGAATGAGGTAGGGAGGGTAGGGGCTAACTGGGTGATGTGTGCATGTATGTCTACACAGGTTATTTTTTTTTAATCCCATTATGATGTTGGAATACAATGCACCAATAAAAAATTTTAAAAAGCTATACTCTTAACAAAATAACCTTATGTTAATAGGTAGATATCTCAGAGTTTTAAAGTCAGTTCTAAAAATTATTACCCTTTTCCCCAAAGGAAGCATTTTTAAAGTAAAGAAGAAATTTATATGTATCCGAATTCTTTTTAATCATAACATGGACATGGTAGAAACAATAATGTTGGCCTATCTAAGGAAAGTAAATTCTGTAGTCTAGTAATGTAACAAGAATACTACTTGGGAAACTGGAAATTTATTTTAATGTTAGAAAGTATTTGGTGACATGTGCTTGCTATGTGCCAGATTCTATTTTGAGCACTTTACAATAACCATTTTATTTGCTTCCTAAAACAGCCCTCAGAACAACCTCCATGATGACTTTGAGGTGAGTACTATTATTCTCAAGCTAAGAAATTTGTCCAAGCTCACATAGCTGGTAAGTGATGGAGGCAGGATTAAAACACAGGCATCTGACTACAGAAGTCTTGCCTTTGACCAACACAATGCAGCATCTGAGGTGGTACCACTCATACTTAAGTGTGCATGTGAATGGCCCGGGAGCTCCTAAAATTGAAGGCTCCCCATGAACTCTAAATCATTAAGTTGGGATGGACCTGAGGATTGATATAATCTTAATAGGCTCCCAGGTGATGCTTATGACAGCCATCTGCAGACCATGTTTGGAGTAGACAGACCTATAGAACTATGAAAATAAGCACAAGAGAGTAGTTTTGCTGGTTGGTTATAAGAATCGAGGGTTAAATTCCTTATTAAGTCTTATACAGCCTTAGCTATAAAATAAGATTATGTTTCCCCGTGTGTGCTTATTATGTGTGCGCACACACATGCACGTGTGCACATGCGTGTGTGTGTGTGTGTGTGTGTGTGTGTGTGTGTGTGTGTGGTTTAGGGATTGAACTCAAGGGCCTTCTACCTCTGAGCTACGCCCCCACTTCCATTTTATTCTTACTTTTGAAACAGGGTCTCACTAGGTTGATGAGAGTCTCATTACTTGCTGAGGCTATTCTCAAACCTGCGATCCTCCTGTTTCACCTTCCCAAGACCTGGGATTACAAGCATGCACCACCATGCAGAGCTGAGGTTTCTATATTTTAACTCTTAGCCATTGTGGCTTAAGTGTTTATTATTATAATACCTAGAAATGCTTCCCCCCATTCCCTGCCTTAAACCTTAGCTATGACTAAATGTTTTCTAGAATGAATGTGCACAATGCCTAGGAAACATTCCTTCCTTCACAGAGCACAGCTTGCCTTTTTAGGTGGCTATCTCAGGCACTACCTCCCAGGCTTCAGGAGAGTTCTCTCTGCTCTTCCCTGCCTCACTTGACTCTGAGTGGGTGCTCCTTTTGACATGGATATCTCTTCTGCAGTCTCACAAAGCCCTTTGCTGGCTAATACACACACAACTGGCCTGTTTCCAGCAGTCACAGAATAACTTCAGGTACCTCCTTGGTCAGTGAACTCTTCTACAATTGTTTAGTGTCTGACATCTTTTCGTTGGTTTCAGCATGGGGATTAACACTTTTCCCAAGATGACTGATGATAGGAAATCCTTTCCATTCAGGGAAAAAAAAATATTCTCTCATCTTCAACCAGGGCTATATGTGATCCTGTGACCTTAACAAGGCAATCTTAAAATACTCTAACATTTATACATCTCCTCCAACTTGACCTACTTAGCTGTGCCCATGATAATCTTGTTAGAAAGAAAACTTCATCCCAAAAGATGAGCCATGTTTCTTCACTGTCATGTCTGGCAAGAGGTTTTTTTTTTTTTTAATTTTTAAAATTTACTATATTTTCTTCCCTCTCATTCATAGAATCCATCAACCAGTTTGGAAATAGAAAGTGAGGATTTTTTAAAAAAATTCAGAAAATATTATCTTTAAAGTAAAAAAAAAAAAAGAATTCCTTGAGAACAAATTTAAAAATGCCAAAAAATCTCAGTTTATTTCATGTAACATTTTTGAAAAAAATTACATTGTTTAAAATAACTGAACGCTGGGCGTGGTGGCACACGCTTGTAATCCCCGCGCTTGGGAGGCAGAGACAGGAGGATCGCGCAGGTTCGAAGCCAGCCGTGCGCGCTGGCTTAGGAGACCCTGTTTCCAAATAAAAATGTAAAAATAGGTCTGGGAGTGTAGCCCGGAGGTAGAAGGGCTTCCAGGAACCCCAGTACCACCAAAAAAAAAATAAAAATAAAAATAAAATAAAATAAAATAACTGAACATTTGTGTGTGTGTGTGTGTGGGGGGTATTGGGAATGGAACCCAGAAGGATCCTACCTCCCAGCTCTACCTTCACCCCTATTTTATTCTTTTATTTTGAAACAGAGCTTCACCAAGTTGCTGGGACTGTCCTTGAACCTATAATCTTCCTGTCTCAGCCTCCCAAGTACTAAAATTACAAGTATAGATTACAAGCATGTACCACCACATCAGGCTCAACACATTAAAGAAATATTTATAGATTCTGTACCAAAAATAACTTATTTTATGTGTTTTACTTCTAGGACTTTTCATAGGCCATGCGTTTTTAAATAAATAAAATTATTTATTTAAAATTTCTTTCTTTATTAAAAATCTATTTATTCACAAATAATTAAATACTTATTTAGTTATAATTATTTATTTATTCATTCATTATTTATTTATTTCGCAATGCATGGGATTGAACTCAGGAGTATTCTACCTGAGCTATACCTGAGCCCTATTTTAGTTTTTAAATTTGGAAACAGAATCTACTAAGTTACTGAGGGTCTCACTAAAATACTGAGGCTGACCTCAAACCTACAATCCTCCTGTTTTATCCTTCCAAGTACTGGACTAACAGGTATGTACCACTATTTCTGGCTGCTGTATATTTTATTAGGCTATCAAAGTATCTTAGTACTCACCCTAAAGCATTAGATGAATATTTGTTGATATTTAATTCACCAATTTACTTAATATTCATATATAATGATATGAATAAACTGGGTATGGTGGAGCATGCTTGTAATCCCAGTACTTGGGAGGCTGAGACAGGAGGATAGGGGTTCACAGCCAGCCTCAGCTACTTAGTGAGGCACTCCACAACTTAGTGAGACCCTGTTTCAAAATAAAGAATAAAAAATCATGCTAGGGGTATAGCTCAGAGGTAGAATGCCCTTGGGTTCAATCCCCAGCACCACAAAAAAAATATAAATATCATTTTCTCCTGAAAAAATTACAAAACGGGTTTATTTTATTTATTCATTATTTTGGTGGTACTGGGGTTGCTGGAAACCCTTCTACCTCCAGGCTACAGTCCCAGACACATATTTTTTATATTTTTATTTGGAAACAGGGTTTCTTAAGCCAGCAAGGCTGGCTTCGAACTTGCATGATCTTCCTGTCTCCACTCCCAAGCACAGGGATTATAAGAGTGTGCCACCACACCCCGCTACAAAACTGGTTTAAAAATAATGTTTATTTTTTGCATTCGTATATCTAATAGTATTTACAGAAAGTGATTTTGGAGTTTTCATTGCATTAAAAAAGAAGACAACATTTAAATACCCTATGAATACAAAAATAAAATAAATAAGAAATAAAGGAGCTCTTGATGGTACTAGTGGCTTATATTAACACATAGTGCACCTAAATTATTTTCTCCCGAGTTATTTTTTTACATTCTTTTTCCTGTGGAGTCAAATCAGAATATACAGTGGATTACTTCTATATTTAGATAAACTTTTCCTAACTCCATTAAAACCCCTAGTCTCCCCTCCCCAAGACTAGTAAATAACATAGGCTTTGGTAAATAGTACAGTGTAAACAACTTGATTTACATGTAGTGAAAATGGCTGCCAGCATATCACTACCAGAACTACTCTGCTTCCCTTCTTCCCAAGGTAATGTCTGAAGATTACTCTAAGATTCAGATGGGCTATCACTAAGAATTCTATTGATCATTATAATAAAGAAGAAAAACAAAACCACCTTACTTCATTCCTTTCCGCATGTGCACATTGAAAGTTTCCACGTTGGTTGTCTTGCCTTCTATCTGTTCATCCCTTCACGTGGCCAGCATTGGGTATCTGTGCTATCTTACATACCCAGTTTTCAGTCATACGTAACCCTCTGAGGGAAACCAGGATGTGTATTTCCCATTTTCTCTACATTGTGATTATACATCTACGTTATTGGAATCTTAAGACATCATCTTTTCTACCCCATTATAATCCATTAACCTATTCAATTAATAATCCCACTACTCTGTGGGAGTACACAGGTTCTTGACCTATGATCATCCTTGATATATCCTAAGTACAGTCCAGCATATAAAGATAAAGCCTGCATTGAAATAAAGGGGAAAATAATACTAAGATTCCTATCCGAGGCAAGTTTCCAAAAGCTCTGTGCTAATTTAGCTCTCTAGAAATCCTCCCAATGTCCAGAAAGGTAATTTAGGAACTTGTTCCTGGACATGTCTACAAGAGACTTTTAGAAAATTTCTAATGTGTGTGAAGACTTTTTTTCATTGCAAACTATGTTTTGTGTGAACTGATTAAACCAAATCTTTCTTCACTCTGCATATTCCTTCTTCTAGTGGCTATTGGGGAGAGAGAAAAAAAAAAGGAAACATGTAAAACAAACTCAATATACAAGTACTAATGGACTCAGTAACATTTCGTACTGGCAAATTGCTAAAAATTTGTCAGGTAATGTGATTTTGTTTTCAATTTATGCCACTGAAAAGTAATGTAATGTCTAATGCCAAGAAAAAAAAAAAAACTCTACACTCCATAAAACTATATTACTGTATATGGGTTTGGCATTTGAGAAGCAAATGAGAACAAGTTGCCCTTTTCTGTATTTCTTAAACAGTGTGTAAAGTTGTTAGATTATACTGTAACATTTTAAGAAAGCCTTTGTGCTATAAGAAAATTGCCTTCCAGAGCATGGCGATGTGAACCAAATGTGAAGCGTATGAGTGAGGACCCAAATGGCAACGTCGGGAGCTGGAGCGGAGAGCAGGGAACGCGGGCTTCTAGTGGGTTCAGTCTTTCAGTCAGTCTGGGATTTGTAGAAAACGGTAAAATTACAGATACATCAGCGGAATCCTTAGCGAGGCACATTCAGATCAAGTATCCACTGAGGGCAATTCTCTATTCTTTTAAAATATTGCCAATATAAATTTCTTGGATAGAGATGTTAAATTTTTCCTTTAATAATCCAACACAGTGCTTTTAGACTTAGTGATGAATGATTGTTGGAACTCCATTATTTTTTGGAGGGGAGGCATATATATAAGGAAATCTAATACAAAATTTTAAGGGTTAATATTTACCTCCATGTATTTTGCTAACGTGGGCAGCTTTGGAACCTTCCTGAATTATTTCCTTGCTGTAAGATTGTGAGAATAAAATCTACTGTACATATCTCCTAAGAATGTTCTTGTGGATCAATTTAAAGGTGTGTGAGACGGCTTTAAAATGAGTTGCGAATGTCATGCTTTCTTTTTTTATGGGTGCATTATAACCACGCACTGTGATGAAGTTCAGTGTGATAGAGGCGTACTGCACACAGCACTCCGTGAGCTCTCCTCCAGTACCCACCCTACTCCCTCTGCCTCCCCTTCCTCCCCCCGCATGACGATGGCTGGCTTTGATAAGTCTGTGTATGTACATCATGTCCACTGAATGTTTTCCTCTTTTGAAATCTTGTTCCCTCTCACATGTGGGTGTCTAGACTAAGGGCTTAATGGATGATCTTCACAGTCTCTGGCTTTACATGTGCTAAAGCAGAACAAGTCATGGAATGAAACTCAATCCATCAGGGATCTAGTGCCAGAAAGGCCTCATAGAAATTGAAAATAGCCCTGATTAAGTGATAATAGAGATGTGATTTGACCCAAGTCCTCAGGCCAATTTTGTAAGATGACTCTTGCCTTGCCTTAATAAAGCTTCCTTCAAAGCGTATGAAATTAGAAGGTGACTTTCAGCAGTTTCTTACAAGGCCTTGATAAAAGTAGCGACCTCATCCCATTTGTGGGCTCCAGAAAGCCCCCATCAGCTGCAATACAGGGCTTGTTACCATGCTAGTGTATCTCAGGGAAAGATTCAAACCATCCTCTCCTTTCCCATCACCCGCCTCTCTTATTATCAAATTCAGAGATGACATTTCTTCTGATCTTTAGCTTTTTTTTTTTCCTTGCAACTTTGCATGTTCTTTCCTAAGGTGGTTTGGTAATGATTGATTTCAGGAATCTCAAAATGATAACTTTCCAAACTGATTTCAGGATGTTTTTAGCTCTATCTAGAACTCTGCCATTCAATTTGAAAACATAAAGTTTGAAAGATGTGTTTTCCTATAGAGCCTTACACCTATTTTTCCCACAGTTATTGTTTCTCCCAGTTTTGTCCCACCTTTTATTGACTAATGCTCCTTTTAGTGAATATTTTACCAAATAAAAGTAAATGCTCTCTTCAGTGTGATTTCCAATGCGTGTATGTTATTCATTTTAGTTCATATAAATTTCCATTATTTTAGTATTTCTGTATCCCCTTAGACTTAGAACAGTACAGAAATTTAAAGTCTAGGCATGTATTAAAGGTTGAGGTAGGGTCTCTGGAGTAGTTTACAGTGTTCAACAGCCAACACTAGCAACATTTGATTTTTGTATTATTTTTTTTTTTAGCTTTCCAATGTGTACTAGGAGTGCCCAGTACTAGCAATGACCTATTGGTCTAAATTTGCACTTAAGTGATGCCGCTTACTAATACTTTGTGTAGAATTTCAGGATAGAGATTCTGAATGTAGAATGTAGATCTCGAAATTCTGCAGCTCAGTAGAGACAGCTTCTGAGGCTCTGAGTGTGTTTCTTCTTTATATGAAACAGTCGGATTAAAGTTTCTAATCAAATTCCATATTGTTTCCAATTCAGTAATATTCCTTGCACTGGCATCTCAGGACTACGGACTTGAGAAAGCAGATAAATGATTGAGAAGGGTGTGCGCAGCAGCAGCTCCTGCACTTAGCACGTTTCTTATTTATTTTTGTTTTCCTGGCCCTTTCAGCATCCTGTTGACCTTTTATCTTTTCAAAAGCATTTCTACAATTTCTCTCTTTTGCTTTGACACCCCCCCCCATTAAAGCCAGAATTTGTTTCCCTATGTTTCTCTTTGGTATTTGAATGAGATGTTTATCTTACCTCATTCAGCTTTAAAACAAAACAAAACTTTTTTTTTCCTGCAGCTTTTCAGTATTCATCTTCTTTGCAGAGTTTAGTTGTTCATTCTCACGCATGTGTCTACTGATAACGATGCATGGGTGCCTCTTCAGAATCTCCCCAGCATCTTTTCATCTTTGCTTCGTTTTTAACCCTTTGGGGGTCCGCACACTTTTGTCATTTGCCTTTTCAGAATTTCATATTATCCTTTGGCCATGTTTCAATTTCATGCTACACTGAAGTTGTGACTCTTCTCGGGTCCCTTTTCTTTTTGTCATTATTTACCTTCCTTTATCTATTCCTGTTCTATTTTCAACTTTTCATCTTCCACCATTCCAAAATTGCATGGACGTTTTCACCACGGTGTAAGTTGGTGTTGCTTCTTCTGCCTCCTTTCTTTTGTTCTTGATGTGAGTTTGAACTGCCACTTCATTTACTACAATTTTAATTTGAAAATTTTTATGGAATTCTACTTACCTTCATACTTACTAGTTATAATTTCCCTTTCTCACACTTTTATTTCCCACTTACATCTTAAACTCAATTTTTCCTATGTTTTATTTCTATTCTAATTTAACATTTCATATTCTTTATACATTTTTCTAGGACAATTTTAAACTAATTTTCCCATCCTGAATATTTCCATTTCATCATCTTCTCTTTTTATTAGCACATAGCATTGAGCCTCCATCTAAACCTTCATGTCTCTCTACTTTTTTCCCATCTATTGCTATGATCACATAATGTAGAATAATAATAAAACTAATTATATTTTAGATTTAAATATGTCGATACCATTTATATCTACCGTATAAAACAATAAAGACAAAACATATTTTTAGAGTGTTGTTGAAAATGTTTTTGATAGCTTCTTTTGTTGTACATGCAATTACAACAATAGATAAGTAGATAGATAGATGACAGATAGATAGCTTTACCAATAACAAAAATAATATTTCTACTAACCCTTTAGTATTCTGCAACATGCTAGCAAAACAAATCTGTTGAGAAAGAGGTGAAATTTTGCAGAATATATGCAAACTTTTCCCCTAAGAATTTTTTTATATGTCCCTTGACTTTTAATAGGGAGTATTTCTTCCCTCTTCCTAAGACTTTCCCTCGTACTTTAAGAAAATAAGTTAAGTTTTCTAAACTACTTTATGAAGTCCATAATTTATTGATCAAAGAGGGACCAAAGGCTCAAGAAATTCAAATTGTTCCACATTAGTATCTCAAGTCTTGACTGTGTAGACATTTCCATGCTGAGCACCCCAACATCTAAGTTTTAAAGAGTATTTTGATTTTTAAAAAATTATCCCTTCACTTATAATTTTTCTAAATTTCCATAAATGGCACCTTCTTAGTTTTGCCTGATTTTGAATTTTACAAAACACGAATGGAACTATACATATTATTTTGTTCTTTGCTTCTAGCTGAGCTACATGTCCAAGTATGAACAATGTTTACTAATGCAGCAATACTCTTTTGTCTTCCTTGCTATGTGGTATTTAAATAGAAATAATCACGTACATAACTGAATAGTTTCCTGATTTATTTAAGATACATTCATAGATGTAGGATTGTTAGATCAAAGGTGACATCCTTTTAAGGTTTGAGATATGTACTTAGGATTTGTTCTCCAATTATTATATTCTAGTATAAGACATTTCAACTATTTCTGAGAATATTCACTTCTCTTCTACTTTACAAAGGCTGTTACCTTCTTTCTAACTTCTTTCATGATAAATTCCAATGCTAGTTCCCTAAGTATTAGTTTATTATAAGTTTATTATAAGTGAGATAAAATTTCACAGAAGAAAGTGTGTGTTGAGACATGAAGATAGAGGAGTAAGGTTGCTTAGTAATTTCTGAAATTGGGGAATTCTGTTTAGATGTGAACAGTGGATTTGCAACTTCTTGGACCAAATCAGAACAGGGGGAAATAGCAAACCTTGAGGTTTTACTGGAAGGTAGTTGTTTCCACAGATTGAGTTTCGAGAGATACCAATATAGTTTTATTTTAGATCTGTGCATTTGAATCTCAATTGCAATGCATGAGTGGCATCTATTTTCTGACTGAATCTACATTCTGTTTTCCCCTATGGCCCTTTGACCCCTGTTAAGTAAGTGACATCTTTGCGATGAAATGATCAAATCAAAAGGCTTTTTGCAATCAGAATCATTCAAAATAAAAGCTCACTGTTCCCGATTCAAGCTAGCAGAATGGGGAAAAATTAACAACAAAATCCCTATTGGTGACAAACTAATGATTTGGGGGCAACAATAGATTTTTTTTTTCAGAGACTTAATTCTTTTGAATATATCTCCCAAACTTACATTTAAAGTCTTAAATATATTCCTCTTCATTTCCCTTTCCTCTATGTAAAATTTAATTATACCCTAAATTTTTCATTTATTAATCTTTTTCTTATAACTTTGAATTGGATTTTCAGAAGAGGGTCCAGATAATAAATTCTCTGAGGGAAGAGAATGTGAACTGATGAAACATGTTGATTCTTTTCCTTTATCTTTTCTTAAAAATCGTAGGAACAACAAAAACAAAAAATAAATAAGAAATGAAGCATAATAGCAACCAGTTTAGAATTTGCCCCTGTAAGGCTCACAAGGGAATTACTGTACTTAATGATCTACTTTAACTATATTCTTTTTCTTTCATTTTTTAAACCCAGGGATATCCTACCTCCAAGCTATACCCCCAGGCCTTTTCATTTTTTTTTTTTAAACTGGGTCTCCCTAAGTTGATGAGGCTGGCCTGAAACCTAAAATTTGCCTTTCTTAGCCTTTCAATTACTGGAATTACAGATGTGCATCACCACCATTCCTGGATATTTTTAACTATTTGATTGAAAACATTTTAACCTATGGTGATATCACTGAATACCCTTCCAAGGGTAACTTTATCATTTGATATCTCCATTTTGACAAACATAAATAGGATTCAAAAATCAAAGAATCAGATAGACATTTTAAAATGCTTTGTCAGATGGGTGTGGTGGCATAGGCATGTAATTCTGGTACTTGGGAGGCTGAGGCAAGAGGATCATAGGTTCAAGAACAGGGCAATTGTGAGACTTTTATCAACCTAGTGAACTCTGTTTAAAGATAAAACAAAAAAAAAAATAGGGAAAGGATATAGCTCAAAGGTAGAATTCCCCTGGGTTCTAACTTCAGCAACTAAATAAAAAAATAATGAAAATACTTTGTTAATGTTTTAACTTTGGTGTTCTTTGTTTCATGGGTGGAAAACTCTCCAGCAACCATTATATATATGATATATTGAATGTGTAAGTGTTTAATGAATGGAAGAACACTAGAAATTCAAACTATATCTTTTCTTTAGGGCAATTAGCACTGTTACCCTAATGAATTTCCTCTCTTAAATATTTGGTTGTATAAAGAAGGCTTAATTAAACTATAGAGGGCTACAAAATGCTAAGCATTAGTTTGCACTGACCTTTGGATTCAATGGATCATTTCAACCAGGTTTGGGATTTTTAATTTTAATTTTAATGTTCTGTTATATGTGTGTATATATTTATTGGACAAATACATATGAATTATTTTATAATGATGCATATGCATATAGATTTTATAAGGGTACCATATATTATAAAAATGTATAATGGTACCCAATTTTATTATAAGTTTTAAGTTCTAATTTTGATTCTGGCCTTTCTACTTACATACTCCATAAAACTGGTACATTTGAGTTCACAGACTTTTGGCTGAAACTAAAAGGCTGTTCCAAGTAGCTGGAAAAAAAAAGAAACATATTGCTTAAGGACCTGACAGGTTGGGGTTAACCCAGACATGCGACAATATTAACCAGAAGAACAAGTTTCTTGCAGCTTCTCTTCACGTCTCCTCTCTGCCTTTTCTAGTATTGACTTCCTAAGATAAGCTTTCCTAAGATAAGCTTTGTCAAAGAAGAGCTGTCAAGAGGAACAAGGTTCCATGTTTCCTTATTTTTGTCTATCAAGAAAGAAAGTGATTCTCTTAATCATATGATCAGAGAAAGCTGTGTCCACCACTGGGGTTGAACCAGTTATAACACAAACTCAACTCTGAAACCAGAACAGCAGCCAGAGGACTCGCTTCTTACTGACTCAGTACTGTACTTGACACTTGACACTTCTATTCTTAAGCCAAGACTATGTTAAAGGTGATAGAATTATCATCATTGCCCTCTCTAGAGTAGAGGGTACACACAAGCCTGCCAAATGGCCAGGCCGCTGTTCCTGAGCAGGTTAACTACAAAACTCATTGAGCAAACATCCATATATCCACATGTACCGCAGGCCTTGAAGGCCACATTAAGTAGTTTAGAATTCATTCCATACATGTTAAAGAAAAAGCATTTTTTCATGGAAACATTCTCTCTGATACTATAATTAGCCTGTTTGCTGTGGGTTGTAAGAATAAAAGTAGAATGAATAAACTGTTGACCTGATTTTTAGGAACCACATTCACATATTACTCATGGGATACAAACTATATTTTGTTTTTTTTGTTTGTTTGTTTTGAAGTGTTCTTAAGTCCAAAATGTACACCAACTGTTGACACTATTAAGATTTTTTCCCCTGACATTTTTGGATATGATAAGAATGACAACTAACATTTATATCTATATCCTGAATGATAAATGGTGTCCATAGATTATGTCTTTGAGTTTTCTTAAAAACTTAGTATCCTTATTTTACCAACAAGGAAACTGAGGTATACATAAAATAACTGGCCACACAGGTAGCAGATCCAGGATTTGAAGAGGAATTTTCTGATGATCTGTATTTTACACATTTAGCCTGCAAATTCAGTGAATTTGATGAAAGATGATGTATAATGGATGATGAAAATGCCCATCAACCTCACATTTGAGGGGGTAGATACATGAGATCATAAACTTGGCTCAATATGCTTCTGAATTCCCATACATAGAACTTAGGGAAATGTATATATAATGTGTATAAAACTTTCAAAACTAGGTGAGAGTAGTACACACCTGTAACCTCAGAGCTTGGGAGGTTAAACAGGAGGATTGCAGAATCTATGCCTAACATGTCAATTTAGCAAGACACTTGGCAACTTAGTGAGATCTTGTTTCAACATAAAAATTGAAAAGGGCTGGCGGCATAGCTTAAAGGTTGAATGTCTCTGGGTTTAATGCCCAGTACCACAAGGGGAGGGGAACTAGAGGCGACTGATAGTTAACTAGGTTGTCCTCAGTATAAAGACATTTCGAATGTTTTTCTGCAAATATTTGAAAATAAAAATATTTGGGTTGGTTAAGTACTGGAGATGTGGAAGGAAAAGGAGTAGGGAATAAAGTGAGATGATAGGAGGAAAATTTCTCTTTATTGTTCTTTGCTTTCAGGAAAGAAGCCAAAGGAATCCAGCGGGTGATATTAGCACACTATTCTCAATTATTTTTAGTTTATGGAAACTTTGGGATTCTGGAAAAGCTCCAAGTGCACAAACTCATATTTAGGTAATTGGACAGAATATGAACTATAACCTAGGATAATGAAAAATAGTGAATATTGACAAAAATGATCTAAAAATACTTGTGTCATGATGGGCTCTTTCAAGAAAAAAAATGTTTAGGAGTTTTCTTATCTACCATGGGCTTTTTGAAATTTGTGCCCAATGCATGAAAGCATTTAAAGCTAGAAATAAGTTGTGGGTATAATAAGAGACAGAAAATACTTAAATAATTAGGAATTAATGACATGAGCAAGCAGTAGCAAACTATACTATCTGAGAGAGAATATCCCAGTCAGGTTGCTTCAGCTAGTAGTGGACTAAAAAGTATATTTAGTTTTTATAAGCACTTGATCTTGTAGACAAAAGAAAAACTTTAGAATTTGCCTCTGGTATTTAAACATAGTAATGTATAATAATCTAGTGGTCATATTCTCTTAGCCTTTAAAAAGAGAGTGCTATTTCAAACAAAAGATCCATATGCTTTTATTAAGAAGAATGGATTTATATTTCCCAAAGCTTTGGTTTCTTTGGTAAGAAATTCAATGTTTACACATAAAAAAAGGCCCATTAATGTTCAACCTGCTACACTTTTCAGGCGGCAAATACTTTTAGAATGATTACCCTTATTTTATGAAAGTATTTATCTTAATGGAACTTTCTTTTATTCTTGGGGGCTGATTTCTTTTAATACTTACACTTTTTTTAGTATTTAAAATAAGTTGATCCCTACTTATTTAAGCAATCTCAACTCTTTACATTCTTCAATTTTAAACTTGTCTATGAACACAGGCTTTGGTACGAAGGACTGTATTCCACATTAGAAAAGAGCTGAGCAAGAGTCATTTAAAGGTTTAAAGATTTGGGTTTTGTGCTGAGCAATTTCTGTGTCTCAGATGTGTGCCTAAGTGGAGAGTAGTGGGGCCAGCATAAAGATACAGTGGTACAAATTTAGTTGTCTATCTTGAGCTTCTGCTGATATGACCTTTAAGATCATTGAGTGAATTGCTGTGGCTTCATTCATGCACTTGGTATTGAGCATGTATAAGTTTTCTTCCTTATATAAGTAAAACACCTTTGCCATCACCAAGTATCAGTCTAGAGTCTTTCATGAATAATGAATTGTATTTGGGTAGAAGTCAGTATGATAAAATATGTTATTTTATTTTTAACAAGGTTATAACTCAAAGACCACTGGTAAGAATGGCTATAGTGTGAGTTGGTGCAATGCTAGATGTAATGAAATCTTGTGTTTAGAGTAGATCATCACCGTAATGTCTTAGTTTATATTCTTGCTTCCATGCATAGCTACTATGGCAACAGGAAACTAAAAATACCCAACTCTGTAAGGGACCTATATTGTAGAGTTAGATTTTTTTTTTCAATTGAGTTTTTCAAACTCGTTAATGGATTCTGTCATAGACTAAAAATACTGGAATTTACTGGTAGTAGCGACAAATGTATCTTGAAGGCAGAGTCTGTAGTACCAGGGTTTATAAGTTCACTGATTTAGGAATTAGTTACCTTGAACATTTATCCAGTTCCTGTTTTTTATCTTTTATTTTTGTTAGCTATAAAATGACTCAAAAAAGACAAAGAAATCTGGTGCATGCACAGCCCGAGACAAAGCAGGGTCTACACTTCATTCGGGTTTATATTTTGGTATATATTAGTTTCTCTCTGGGTTGAAGCCCAACCCCCGGTAATAACAGAAATCTACCTATAAACAATAAATAACACAGATTTATCAATTGTTAAATGCCTGTTTTGGAGATTTGCTTTCTGTGGAGAAATGGAAAACTGCATTGCACAGTGGTTGAGAACACTGGGGAATTTTATAACCTAAAGGCTGTCACTTGTTCTCACTGCACCTGTGTCCTCCACTGCAAAGTTGGGGACATTGCCAGAACACATTTCATTGGATTGTTTGAATAATAAAGCAGAATGTCTAAAGTTTCTGGAACCAATAACTCTTAGATGATTGGCCGACAGCATTTAAAAATATTGAGCTAGTTGCCACTAACCCTAATAAGAGAATGTCAACAAAACCTTAGGGTTTGGGACTCTTTTAAGAATCACAAATTTTGCCACACTAAGATCATACCCCTATATGTAAAGAATCTAGCTGGTAATAGTATATTTTTCAGCAAGTATATTCTCTCCTGGTTACTGCATCACCCCCAATCATACTATTATTATAACAACTTTACCACATTTTCAACTTGGAATCTACTACCTGCCTTTGTTTTGAATCTAGTAAATTATATTCACTTATATTAAAATATAAAGTGTCTAGAACATGCAAAGTATGCTTTTTTTACTGTGGATTATCATAAAAATATTAAAGGTAGAGATTATGAGGATGAGAATTAGGTGTCTTAACTAGGGCCATTGCAGCCCTCCAATTCAAATCCAGACCTGGTAGATTCCTGACTGGATGGCTTCTATGTAACACCAGACCTGGTGGCTCTTAGATAACATGCAAATAAAGGCTAGAAAACAGAAGCCTGCCTGCCTTATTGCATAAATGGGTGTTCAGGTACTTATTTAAGAAAATAATTGTTTACATTCTTATTTTTTTTCTTGTTTTATTTTCTATAAATAAAAATTTCATACATTTATTATAAAGGAAAAAAAATCCTTAATGATGATGCAAGGTATTTCCAAGTATTTTTCTAAAAGTTTTATGTGGATTAAATGATTGCACCCTTACCCCATGGTGTGGTTAAGTAAATTGTCCAACATCACACAAGAATAAAGGGATAGTTTTCAAGAAAGTATTGTGTTGATACTGGCAGGAAAAGAGTTGGTAAACATAATTAGATTGTGGAAAAGAAATTACTGTGACAATGTATCTCCTCTAATCCAGTGTATAGACTTTTTATTTTTCCACTTTTCTTTAATATTGGGTTTACAATTTTTTCATACCTCCTCTTTCCTATCCTGTTTAACACTACAGATTTCAGTAAAATTCATAAAATAGTCAGTACTCAGAGAAACATACTTATTCTAAAAGAAAAGGCCATACACGAAACTTGAGACACTGGCATAGCTCCATATTTCCAAATTGACTCACAAGGATATGCTAAAATCATCCATGACCTCTTAAAGAGGAAATGCTACGAAAGGTGGCCCAGTCTTTTCTTTAAGAAAGAAATTTGCATGGAACCTCTACACTTACTAGCCTAAGAACCTGCAGTCACTTGTATTGTTTTTTATCATTTTTGTTGTTGTTTTTCTCTGTGTATTTATCCACACACATATCCACATACATATTTACATTTGAATATATATATATATATATATATATATATATATATATATATATATATATATAATCCCCATGATCTTACCATCTTCTCTTATAACTATGTCACTGTCTATATTTAGATATTTGTCATCCCAGTACAAATAAATCCATCTCTCACTTAAAAGGTTAAGCAGGACTTAACCTTCAAGGCTGGCCATGAAGAACCATTGAGCTTTTATTACAAAGGTTTTGTTTGGTTTTTCACCATTTCATTTAGTAGGAGAATCTGAGGAACTGAAGAAGATGCAGCCAACTTACCATCAGTTAAAACAAACAAACAAACAAACAAACAAACAAACAAACAAACAAACAAACAAACCGCCTGTTTAGAATGGGGCCCAGCTCAATATGAGGAAGAATCAGATTCATTTTCATCCTTCCGTTACTCCATTTTGCAGCAACAGAACAACCCTTGATGTTTTGACTTTATGAGCCAACAGAGATTGAATTTTCAGTTGCTTTCAACACATCAAAGCCACTCTGATACCTAAGTATTAGTTAATAATTAGTTAATAATGGCTTCTAAAGTTATCTGATGTTTAAGAGGTATTTATGTTATTTAAAACATGGATTCTTAGTTCTTCACCACAGAGACTTTGATCCATCTATGTGTGTGGTGGGGGGGACACAGAGAGAAAAACTCAAGAGTTCTATACATTTAAGAGTCATTCTCAATTATTTTAATTCTGGTAGTCTATGCAATACATGTTGTGGGAGAAGATAAAATAATAAAAAAAAAACCTTTCTATTTCAGAATTGACCAAAAGCTCTAATGATGAAATATTTAAGACTAATATTAAAACCAAGCCGGGTGTGGTGGCACACGCTTATAATCCCCGCACTTGGGAGGCGGAGACAGGAGGATCACGCAGGTTCGAAGCCAGCTGTGCTGGTTTTTAAGAGACCCTGTTTCCAAATAAAAAATAAAATAAAATAAAATAGGTCTGGGAGTGTAGCCCGGAGGTAGAAGGGCTTCCAGGAACCCCAGTACCACCAAAAAAAATTTTTTTAAATAAATAAATAAATAAATATAAAAACAAATGTCAAACCATTTGAATTTATTACCTTTAGTAATTTATTTTTTAACTCCCCCTTCCCTTCTTTGAGATAGCATCATCTTGCCTTCCAGAGAGGAATGGAAAAATTAAAACTGGTACTAGCTATGCTAAAAGTAGAAAAAAATCTCACCTGTACTTTTAATTTAATCTAGGACTTAAAAGCATCATATTTTTGGTATTGCTTTTTTGTTTTGTTTTTTATTTCTGGTGGTACTGGGGATTGAACACAGGGGCATTATACCTTTGAGCAATACTCCCAGCCTTCTTTTTTTATTTTTCATTTTGAAACAGGTCTTGATAAATTTGTGTGGGGGCCTCACTAAGTAGCTGAGGCTGGCTAGGAACCTGCAATCCTCCTGTATCATCCTCCCAAGTACTAGGGTTACAAGCATGTGCCACCATGCTTAGCTACTTTTGGTATTTCTGAAGAAGAATGTGTTAGTTTGCCACAAGAGGTTACACTTCAATTAAATCACACTATTCAGGTCAGCTCTCATATTCCTTGTTCAACTAGTAATATTGTCATTTATTACCTATTGAAAGAAAATAAAGGAAGAAAAACAAGATAGAAGAAGTGAATTTAGGAAAAATCCTTGAACATTTATTATATTAACTTTTCAAACTAATAAGAAAGAAAACTATTTTTCTAGGAATTCCATCCCACTAGTTTGATTTTATTAATTCATTCATTTAATTAATAAATATTTATAGATTGTAAGTTGTGTTTCAGTAGTTAAACTTTGGGTAAGAATATGAATATATATATAGTACTCCTTCAAATAGTTAACAGTCTGGTAGAAAAGTCTAAAACATATTCAATGACCAGTATATATGTATTATACATTGCCTTATATGTTCCATGATTATAAAATGAGACTTTCCATTTGTTGAAAAATGCACATCTTCTTATAAAGACACTTAAAAGTATATTAAGTGTACCATTTAAAAGTTTATAAGTCAAACCTCAGAGGACTCGGAAAAATTTTAGTGGAAAGATAGATGACTACATGAATTCCACATCATCTTAGCCACTGGAATTGGCCCCTAGAAATTATCATTTTAAAAGATAACAATACAGAAACAATTCTTCTAAAACAGTTTCTTGAATGAAAGCAAACTGAAGCATGCTTAACGTAATCCCGTGACCAACTTCTATGTCTTGGACCAGCTTACTGAGTTCTTTTTTATTGGGCACATTGTAAGTTTACGTCATGTTGGGATACGGAGTGTTAGAAAATACAATTACAGACTCCTGTTGCCCTCCCCACCAGATCACCCCTTCCCTCACCCCAAAGAGACCTTGAGACTGGAATTGGCAACTTTGTATACATTCATAGCATTATTTTTACTATTGCATTTTTCATGACTTTTCCCCCACCCCTTCCTTGATCATCCTCAGTCAGTCTGCGGGAGTCTCTGCTAATTTATCTGATGTTGTTGTCCTTATTGCCAAATATCTCTCTAGCTTCCACATATAAGGGAGAACATATATCCACTTTCTATTTGAGACTGGGAGTACTCAGCATAATATTCTGTAGTTCCATTTTGCTACAAATGATGTAATTTTGTTCTTCTGTATTGCTGTGTAAAATTCCATTATGTGTATAGACCAAAGTTTTATGATCCATTCATCTGTTGATGGACATCTAGGCTGTTTCCATAATCAGGCGACTATAAATTATACTGCTATGAACATGAATATGCGGCTATGATTATAATATTCTGATTTTATTTTCTTTGGGAAGATACCCAAGAGTGCTATCACTGGGTGATATGGTAGTGCCATTACCAATCTTCTGAAAAACTTACACACTGATTTCCAAAGTGGCTATACTAGTTTGCAGTTCCACCAACAGTGTAATGGGGTTATTTTCCCCACATTCTCACCAGCCTTTTTTTTTAAATTATTATTTGTGTTCTTGATGTTTGCCATCCTAATTGGAGTGACATGGAATCCCAATGTAGTTTTTATTTTCATTTCCCTGATTGCTAACGATGATGAATATTTTCTTCTTATATTTGCTATCGATTTACATTTCTTTTTTTGAAAAGTATCTGTTCAGTTTGAATACCCATTTTTAATTGGGTTATTTGTTTTTTTTTAAGTGTTCAATCTCATTGTAAATTCTAGATATTAGACTTTTGCCCTATGGATAGGTCGGTCTCTTGGTTATGAATTATTTCAGTATTAGTATGCTTAAAAGTCTTTGGTTATTTTTTGTGTAAAAGGTACATTTCCTGGACATAAAAAAAAATTTAGGTTGACTCTTTTATAGAGTGTTTTTTTTTGTGAGGAGGAACTAGGGATTGATCTCAGGGGCAGTCTGCTCTAGGATATACACCAGCCCTTTTCATTTTTTTCTTAAAATTTAAAATAGGGTCTCACAAAGTGAATAAGGTTCTCCATAAACTGCTGTGGCTGGCCTTGAACCTAAGATTCTTCTGTCTCAGCCTCCTAAGTACTAGACATAATTATGGGATTACAGGTGTACACCTGTACTTCTAATTTATATTCACAATTCTAAAGGTTTTTTATAATCCTAGGCCTCATGCTAAGTACATAGCTACTATAAGGAAATGTTTTTTCCAGCTATAAAGTCAGAATGACATTTTTCACCTAGCTTCTACTTTTCATTGTTCCCTTCTCTATCATCCTGATTCTCTTAAGATTTGATTAATGGCAAACTAAGAGGCAGAGCAACAATAGGTCTGGTTCATGGCCCCAGTCTGGCACACTCAATGTGAGTATACTTACAAGGAAATAAATTCTCCCAATTCTATTTTATGAAAAATAGAAGACTCGACCAGACACCAAATGTCCATGGGAAAGTACAGAGTTTAAAGAAGTATATTATCACTCAATGAAGGATTGTCCAGATATAATTTTTTGTTATATATTCCCAGCCTAGCTCTGAATATGTTTGAGAAAAGGCCAACATGAAAGCTATAGTTATAAATAATGAACAATACAGAAATATTCATAACATAGGCAGAAAAAATAAATATATTTGATTATAATTATAAAATATTGATTACTCACATATACTAGAAAATAATATGAATGTCTGAAACTAGATGCTTAGAGTAGCAGGCTAGTGAGTCATGTGTTTACTTTTAGTAAGTTTCTATATAGTTCTTAGAATATTTTATCATAAATAATATGCTAATATATTCTTTTTTGTAAAATGAAAATTAGAAACTTTCCCTTCAACTGGCATGTCTTACTCCTTTGGGTAAAAGGTAACTGACAACAGGATAAAGGAACAAAGATTTCAGACCAAGAATACAGACTTTGCAAAATATTTTAGAAAAACTCATTAAACACACAAATAGCTGCAGCATACAACTGGAAAACAAAACAAATCCCGAGGAGGGGAAAATATGATTTCCAGAGTTAATAGATTAGAATATTCAAAATGTCCAGTTTTTAAGAAAGTATGAATAATTCACAGAGTAAATTAATAAAAACTGTTCCTATCAATGCATAGATATTAGACTTACAAAGATGTAAAACCTATTTTTTAAATATATTTAATGAGGTATGGAAAACCATAAACACTGGTTCAAAAAATGCAGAAACAACTAAATAGGAGAATAATATATAAACAAATAAATATAAAATGCCAATGAATAAATTCAATAAAGAATTACAATTTATTAAATAACCAGGGGTGGTAGCACATGCTTACAATCCCTGCGATTGGAAGGCAGAGACAGGAGGATCATGCAGGTTTGAAGCCAGCTGTGCTGGCTTTTAAGAGACCCTGTTTCCAAAAATATAAAAGTATAAAATAGGTCTGGGGGTTTTGCCCGGAAGTAGAAGGGCTACCAGGGAGCCCTGTACCACACACACACAAAAAAAAATTATTAAATAAAACTAAACAAAATGTCTGCAGCAGAAAGCAACCTACCCAGCAAGGTACTGGTATAGAAACAGAAAAAAAAATGTAGACCAGGGAGATAGAATAGAGATCTGAGAAATAAACCTATGTATGTGTAGCCAACTGATTTTTGACAAATTTATCAAAAATATGTGCTGGAGAAAGGAACCACTTCCTAATAAATGATACTGGTAAAATTGTATAGCCATATGTAGAAGGCTGAAACATTTTCCAGCTTCTGACCCTGTAAAAAAATCACTCCAAACAGATCAAAGACGTAAATGTAAGACCTGAAACTCTGATGATATTTGTGAAAACACCTCAAGACATCGGTATAGAAAATATTCTTTGGACATGACTTCAAAAGTAGAGAAAATTAAACAAAAGTAGATATATGGGATTTTATCAAACTAAAAAGTGCTTAATAATGGAAAAAACCAAAAGAATGAAAATATTGCATACAGAATGGGAGAAAGACACCCTCTCTTTGTAAGTACCATGGCTGAAATACAGATCAGCATTATATTACATTGCAAAAGTATTGTTCTAATATAGTAACAAGGGATATCTTTATTTTATGTAGAAATATACTTCCGGTAGGTTTGTGAAGGATTTATTAAGAAGTCAAGACTAGAAACAAGAATATTGTATGAACAGAGGCTATAGATAATAAGGAACTAAAATAGAGGGATTTGTTTGTAGTTTTTACAGACCAGAGGGTACACGGGCTTTATATATCCACAAGCAAGAAAATTTGGGACAGCAAAGATTCCAGGATGAAACCCAAGATTATAATTTCAGGAACCATGAGAAGAATGCTGATTCAGAATGGGCTTTCTTTATACTGTTGGAAAATATAAAAGGAAAAACAATGTCTGAAGGGGAAGTTTTTGAATTCAACTTTTAATATAGTAAATTGAAATTTACTATCTACGAGCATCTAGGAGGTTGAACTAGCAACATGGTTTTAATGAATGCTTCTGCTTCTAAGTGAAGGCTTTGCCATGAATAATGTGTGAGCATCTTCCTCTCATATTTTCTTTTCAATTGAAGTTGTAACCGAAATCCATTATGACTTTCCCCTAAGTTTCCATGCCTGCACCTTCCTCTACTGATTTATCACACAAGATATATCTTCTACCTTCTATTCTTGCAAGAAACATGAATCACACTAAGTGATTTACGTTACCATTTCAGAGTCTTAAAACATGGGGTTCCTCATCTCCCCTAAGACTCGACTCCAGTGACTGTTTTTCCTTAAAATGTACTTTCATATTTATGAGAAGACTCTTTTCTCTGTCCAAATTTGAAAATCCAGCTTACTTATTTAGAGAAGTTTTGATGGGGTATTTATTGTACTTTAAAAACTAGGTAACAGCAATCCCCATAGTTTTATTACAATTTTAGTACCTTCTTAAAAGAAACCTATTTTCATTAGGTTATCAACATTAAACAAAGTAATTGCCTTTAAGTTCATGTATCTTCAGACTTGACCAAGCTCTGAGGCTTATTTGTAACTCCCGATGGCAGGTGTGTTCTTGGCTGAGCATTTGTGCTTACAGGTTCATTTTCGGTATACACCTAAAGTGCACATAGGATCAAAATTTCCCCTGCATTTTTATAATCTTGGATGTAGCTACACTACTATAAAAAACAGTTCAAGTATGGCACCAATGTCCTTCAAAAACTGGCCTTCCTGTACTTTTCTAGTTCCTTCTCCAACTTCCATAGTTTTTGTTGCCCCCATCAGATAAGCCACACTCTTCTTTGCTTAAGTTGCTAATCTGTTGAAAACTCCCCTTCACACAATACACAAGCATTTTCCCTACTGGCATTTCAAACTCAACTAACCAACTCCAACTTAAATGTTAATTGGCATTTCTCCCTGAAGTCCTTCTTGATTCCCTTTAGCAGAATAAATTGCCTTATATCCCAGTATCACTGTTTTGTTGTTTGTTTTGTTTTGTTTTGATATTGAGCACTGCCCTCAGGGGCATTCTACCTTGGAGCTACACCCCAAGCCCTTTTTCATTTTTTAAGTGGGATTTTGCTGGAAATCTCACTAAGTTTTTGAAGCTGGCCTTGAACCTGTGATCCTCTTATTTCAGCTTCCCAAGTATTGGGATTACAGCCACACCTGGCTTCAGTATCACTTTGGAATCAATCTATTATGTTATATTAGGATATTTTTGTAAATATCTCCACCGTAACTCATGGCATACTGCATTTCAACTTAGGGTTTTCTAAACTTATATTCTCTGGGTGAGTCTTGGAATTCATTTGAAAAAATGTTTTATGTCTTTATTCAATAATAATCTGAAACAGCAAACAATAAACACAACTTCTGCTTCTCTTACTAAAATTTTATACCCATTTCATGACTTCCCATTTCCTCCAATCCCTGTCCCCCTACCCACCATCATTCTACTTCCTATCTCTATAAATTTGACTCCAATAGATTTCTCAAAGGGATAAAATAACTGTCCACTAATAGTTACCACTAATTTATCAATGGACATACTTGGAAGGTTTCCACTGTTTGTCTGCAGTGCATAATGGCACCATGAGCGTGGTGTGCAAATATCTCTTTAGGACCTTGCTTTAAATTCTTAACAGAAGTATTATGTGCTAAGAGGTAAATAGAGGACATATCTATTTGTTGGGTTTCAAGAGAATCACTTTTATTTTTTTATGTGGATTCCCAGTGCTCCTATTTCTAGAGGATGTTTTATAGAATGTTTATTTAACACTCTAATGAAGGAAGCTAGGGAGATAAAGGATCATGGGAGGAACTCTAGAGGAAGAGGGATATTCTATAGACGAGCAAATAAGGCGACCTAACTGAGGGGATGGGAGGGGGGAAGAGGGACATTTTCTAATGCACATGATATACTTTAACAAATATGTCAATATCAATCACTAAACTAAGTGAGAGGAGGTAGGGGAAGGAAATGGGGTGAGAATTGGTTTAAGGGCTAAATGCATGATTTGTGCATGTATGTCTCTACCATCTTGTAACCCATTAAGATGTATGACTACAATACTTCAATAAAATTTTATAAAAGGCTGGGTGTGGTGGCGCACGCTTGTAATCCCCGCGCTTGGGAGGCAGAGACAGGAGGATCACGCAGGTTCAAAGCCAGCCGCACGTGCTGGCTTAGGAGACCCTGTTTCAAAAAAAAAATGTAAAAATAGGTCTGGGAGTGTAGCCCGGAAGTAGAAGGGCTTCCAGGAACCCCAGTACCACCAAAAAAAAAATGTTAAAAAGTATCAACCTACATTCACATTTGATATTTAAATGACTATTAACTGGTGAAGAGCTATTATCTATAATTTTGCATTTCAATTTATTTGGCTGTGTATTGCCATCTCAATTCTCAATTCATTATTGACTCTGATTCCTCAACAGTCATTGGACATTTTCAGAAGTTCTCTCTTTTTTTTCTTTTTTTTTGCAGTACTGGGGATGGTACCCAGAGGCATTGTACCTCTGAGCTATATCCCCAGTCCTATTTTCTAGTCTTTTAATTTATTTTTTAAAACAGGGTCTCCCTGAGTTGTGAAGGGTCTAAGTAGCTAACGCTGTCTATGAATTGTGACCCCAGGTCTTCACTTTCCGAATCCTGGGATTACAAGTGTGTACCATCATGCTTGGCTTGAAAATTCTTATAAAAGAATTCCTTTTACAAGAAAAAGGCTACCTACACTGCAAATTGTTTTTAAATGCTATTAAATTTTGATGATACCAAGCATAATTAATGCAGCTGATATGCTTTGGTACAGTAATTAAATTAAGCATGAATTCATATCAAATTTCTTTATATCCTTATTCCTGAGGTAGTATTTTTTCCCGAGTTTCAAGCATTTTTTAAGTCATTCAACAAGATCATAACCCCAAAGCACCCAACCTAGAGTACTTACTTAATGGATAAAATGTAACTGAGGATCATCTCTTTTACCTCTAAAACTATGTAAACAACAAGCTTTCAGATTTTAATACAGTACTTCAGGAAATAAACTGACTTAGAGAAAGCCCTTTTTGTGCTTAGACTATTACCTTCAGGAACAGAAGTACCTTTAAAATTAAGATACATATTGGAGGTCAAGAAAATGATTGGAGAAACTCTTTTTTTAAAAAAAATGGGTATCATTAATTCAATTAGGAAACCCGTAGCAGGTGGGTGACTCAAGATGGATAAAGGCTATGAAGTAATCCATTGCAATTTATGCTTGTTTCATAGTCACTTATGTTTGGTTTTCATAAAGAACCCCTATGCCCTTTACTTTTATACTCTCTAAACCCTCAATCTCATGATTTGTTCTACAGGGACAGAAAAGGAAATCATCATCTCCAATCAAGAGAAAGATGGAAATACTGCCTCATGGAGTCTGAATTCAATGTAAGCCTTCAGAAGGCATTTAATTTTTAAAAAACGCTGACTCATATAATCCTTGTCTGCAGTGTCATAAAAGCATCACCTGCATTTTTGTATTCTGAAAGAATGGCCATCCCATCATTAGTGTTGTAACTGCTACCTGCAACTGTTCTCGATAGATAACTAGGAGGCTGGTGTATAAACTAAATGAACTTTCCATGGGAATCCTCTAAAAACCTACGGCAAAGCAAGCACAACAAAATATTAATTTGCACTCGAGCATTTGATACCACAAGACGCTCCAATTATCTCTCACTGTTTAAGTCAGAAGAATTTCCAGGCTTTAAACTAGTCTCTGAAGAGATTTAATTCAATATTACTTACCCCAAAGCAGCCAACATGCTCTTTTTCCGACCTTCAGGTCAATGAGAGTGACCCAACTGAGACCCAATCAAATCTAAATATGTCCCCCCTAAAGAACTATTCACAAGGTTAATTGTATCTTGGTTCTATTTGCTGAATAAGGAATCAATTAAAGAGAATAGCAGAAGAAGGCATAAATCGCTACATGAGCTATATAGAAGTGAGACGTATAGAAAAACAGTTTTCCTTTGCTTCCGGTTCTCATAGATCTCTACTAGGAATGGAAGAAACCCACAGCAGAGACACGATTATGTTTTCTACCATCGCAACCAGTACCCATTTACTCTTGCATCAAACATGTTATTTGTGAATTCATAGAGGCCAAAACAGGGTACCCGAAACTATTTAGTGACTGGTTATTATGGCAAAATTCCTTGGGTTTAGATGCTTATTGAGGTTCGTTAAGTCACTGAACTGTAGGGAGACACAATACTAAACTATTTCACTATAACCACAGGGTTTGGTTGGGAAAGGGAGGGTACAGTAGAAGAACTGTTACATATTAACTTTCAAGATTTATATACAGGCTTTGAAAAACATAATCTCAAAAGAGTCCAATATATAAAGAAAGATCATAGAAAGAGGAAAAAGCACTTTTCATGAGACATACAAAAAGAGCTGTTGTATCTAAATCCTTAACACTATGCTCAGTTATAGAATATCGTAATACAAAAGAGAGGGAAACTATTCTTAAACATCTTACAATAAGGACAATAACCAAGGGCTTACTGTCATCAAGCATTATTCTAAGGGTTTTATCCACATCTCTTTGTTCCCTATCATCAGTGAAGAAACTGAGGCAGGAGAACCTAACCTCTCCACTGAGGATTGTGAACCATATACAAAATGAAGAAGACAGAATGTACAACCTTACAGCCAATTCCTTATGTTTGACTGCACTCTCCCTGAATCGTCGACGACACACAGATAAAAAAAATATAAATCGAGGAGCGAGAGAGCTTTAGCTTCAGCGACAACTGGTAAGGATCAGGCAAGTATTGAGTCCTCTGAAGGGCTAGTGTTGACAGATCAACAGAGAGGGGGCAGGAAGCCAGAGCCTGTGGTGAAGGCCTCAGTTAACTGAAGGCCTTCAAAGCTTGTGACTGGAGCCAAGCTTTCTAGCAGTTGGTATGTGTTCATTATCCAGAGTTGCCAGTATTAGCAAGTCCTTGGCTTTTTCTGGACAAAGTAAATGTGACATTTCATCAAGTCATCTGGGAAGAGATGAAACTGGAGACTGGGACATAAATCTTTGTTTCCTAAATATGGCCATAGAAATGAAGTGAGATTTTTAATTTCCTTTCTGAAGTGTACCAGTAGTAGTAATTTTAGGATCAAAACTTGTGTTCCCTCTTTACCTGGGTGCTCATCACTTCCTCTGTTTATTCTTCCATCTATCCATCTATATGTTAGCCAGTCCTCTTGGAGCTGAGCTCTGTATTCACGTCCTGAATTTGAGCCTAGTGGTGTGAGTACATTGGTAGGATAAGAATAAACTTAACCTTGCTTTCTGGCAATATTGAATTTTTAAATGGCGTCAAATCTTCCTCCTAAGTCCTTTGCTGAGGTTCAATATCTAGCTCCTCCTGAAAGTATCAATTCCATGTCCTTTTCTCCCTCCTAAATCCCTGAACATTTCCTACCCAAATCTTGTTGTTCTTGTATTAAATGAGACCCGTATTTGTTAGTTTTTTGTTGTTGTTTTTTTGTTTTTGTCACTGTGATAAATGACTGAGAAACATAACTTAGCAAAAGAAAGATTTGTTTTGGTTCATGATAGAGGCTCAGATCATGGTCAGCTGGCTCCATTGTTCTGGGTCAGCAGGGTGTGACAGATGAAAGCTGATCAACTCATGGCAATTGGGAAGGAGAGAGCGAGAGAGAGAGCGAGAGAGAGAGAGAGAGAGAGAGAGAGGAAGAGAGAGAGAGAGGGAGGGAGGGAGGGAGAGAGAGAGAGCGAGAGAGAGAGAGAGAGGAAGAGAGAGAGAGAGGAAGAGAGAGAGAGAGGAAGAGAGAGAGAGAGGGAGGGAGGGAGGGAGGGAGGGAGGGAGGGAGGGAGAGAGAGAGAGAGAGAGATAGGAGAGAGAACATACACACAAGCACACACACACTTTAGGAATAGGAAATATACTCAAAGAGCCCACTTCCTTCAACAAGGTCCACCTACCTGGAATCCACTCAGCCACCAATGGATTGACCCATCAAATGAATTAATTAACCAGAGCCCTCAATGCCCCAGTATGCCTAAAAGCCCGCCTCTGGACTTGTTACATTGCTTTCAACAGGGGACTTTGGAGGTCAATGCAGAAGCAAACCATGACCAGGCCAGAGCATCCTACCCTCCACAGCCATTTGCTCCTCAGTTGCTCTATGTTTTTTTTTTTCCATCTACCAGCTCCTCCTCACAAGGGCATTGAGCCACAACATGTGCTACCGGGATTAACTTTTAAATCAGGAGTAGCTATAAAAGAAAGGCCACCATTTACCAGGCCCCAGGAGGAGGTCTGGCTTTCAGAATAATTCTTCCCTCAAAGAAGCATGACTAACACGTCGAACAGAGGAACAAAGGGGCTCAAAGCATGTTAGACTTGTTAAATAGCAGTGGTGTGCTGTGATCAGTGACTATTATGGGAAGGAAAGACAAAAGGTGCAGTATCCAATGTGGGAGGCTGAAACAGGAGAACACCTGCTCATCTTTGCTATACAGTCTCCTGAACTCTGAGGAACAAACTAAAACCAAGGCACTTAGCATTTTGTTTCCTTAATCCTCTAGGCAAGACCAAATAATTTCTGAAAGATAAATCACTATCCTTTTTTATTTAGTTCAAGATAAAAATACAGGATATATTCATTGATAGACTTAGTTGGATAAGCATTCCTCAAATGTGACAATGGTCCAAATTGAATCTATGTTGGTGCATCTTTTTTTGTTCCTTTTTGTGGTATTGGGGATTGAACCCAGGAGTGCTCTACCACATGATACATTCCATACAGCCCTTTTGCATTTTTGAAGCAACATCTCTCTAGGTTTCCCAGGTAGGTCTCAAACTCATGACCCTCTTACATCAGCCTCCAGAGTTGTTGAGATTGCAGGTCTGCACCATCATGACTACCATAGTGCACCCTTTGATTGTATACTGCAGTGGCTCCAAGAGAAAGAGGGAACGTATAGCTTTTAGTACCAAAGAAGCTTCTGATGTGTTTGCTTTTGCTGGTATAGGTGCCCTTTTCATCACAGAGTTGTTTTTACTAAGTCCCAATTACCCATAACTGTGTTGGGGCCAAGCACAAAGTCGATGACTTATACTTCCTTGAGCTTGATTACTAGGCTCTTAAAAAAGGTCCCTCATTTATTGTCCTTTCTATCAAGTGTATACTCCCAAGATGTAGTTAGCTTTAAAAGGCTGTTAATAATCCACTCTTGCAAGAATTTTCCTGGAAGGTGGTCACCTGCTAGGTGAGTAGGTTCCCCATGGGAACTAAGCTAAGTCTAAACCTGGCCTCCACATTCCCTACCGTAACCTTAAGCATGCCCAAATTAAAATGAGACACAAACAGCTGGAAAGGTGATGTAGAGATGCTTCATTTCAAAAGGAAAGGAGCATAACGGAGTATGTACCACAGCACAGCCTTATCCAAGGACCTACTCACCCGAATCTTCTTTCTTTGTTTTGCAGTACTGGTATTAAACACCAGGAGGTTCTAATTCCTGAACCAAATCCCTGGCACATTTTATGTTTTTATTTGGAAACAGGGTCTTGCTAAGTTATTTCATGCTGTACTTGAAGTGAACCTGAGATCTTCCTGCCTCAGCCTCCCTAGTTGCTGGGATTACCATAGGTTTGGCAACTCTTTTATGGTATTACCATAGGCAATACCATAGGTTTGGCAACTCTTTTCCTCCCTCCCGCCCTCCCTCTCTCCCTCTCTTCCTTCCTTCTCTTTCTTTCTTTCTCTCTCTGTCTCTCCCTCCCTCCTTCTTTTTCTCACACTGAGGATCAAATGCAGAGGCATTTTACTTCAACACTACATCCCAAGCAATACGTGTGTGTGTGTGTGTGTGTGTGTGTGTGTGTGTTTACATATACAAACAAAAATGGAAATAAACACATAATAAAAACTTTACCTACCACCTAAATTCTATAATCAATATTGATATTGATTTTTTTAAATGAACACCTTCCTACTATACTCTGAATTACATCCAAATTATTTTCCTCAGGGTACCAGGCTCAGCCTAATCTCCTTCCTAGCTACTTTAAGACCTCATTTCTAACCTTTCTTGTCTTTCTTTACTGCTATCCAAAAGCAGCGCCATCCCGTATTCTTCAAGTACATGAGGTTCTGTCTGACCTAAGTCCTCTATTTTGGCTTCTTTGACAGATTTTCTCTTGACCCATGTGCTCAGAGACCCTTTACCTGACCTTCCTATCAGAAATACAACTTCTGTTCCCCAATCACTCTCTACCACGATGCCATACTTGATTGCACTATTAGCATCTATTGATCTCTGAGATTCTCTTACATTTTTATTTTTGTATTTATTCCCTTTATATTTCATTTTGTTTAAGATATGAGCTCAGGGAGAGGACCTGGTATGTTTTAATCCTATCCAAATCTCACTAGCTCAAGCAGGACCTAGTTTGGAATAAGAGTTGAGTCATTGTATGTTAAGTGGATTTACAAAAGTCAGGACAAAACAGCCTGTTTTGGAGGAAACAAACAAAAAAAAAATATGAAAAGAAAATCTCTTTGACCTGGTATTGGATGCATACCAATTATGTAATAACTGTATTTAGTGGTCCATGAGATATTTCTTAGGAAAATGCAAAAGGGCCACATGTCAACAAACGTGACTCACCAATGTGGCCTTCTAACCACCACAGACATATTCTCAGTGGATGTCTATCAAGAACACTTATCAGCATTGCAAAGAAAAGAGTTACATGCTTAGGAAAGCATTGCATGAACTAATAAAACTATGAAATATTCAAAGGTGATGAATGGGAAGCATTGCATTTTCAGTAAAATATTTCTAACCTATTGCAACTATTTGAATATATTCTTTTAGATTCAATTTGACATTTCTTCCAAATATTTTGGAGAATATTTTCTTCATCTTCATAACCTTCTTCCTAGCACCATGGAAAGCTTCAGGATAAAAAGCGAACTGTGGTGATTTTCCTACTAATTAGTTGCTCTTATTAAAAAGAGCAAGATAATTGATTTTAGGATGCACTACCCCTTATTAAGACCTAATTAAGCTGTATATCAAAGACTAATTAAATGGCATTATTCCATCTCACTGATGAGTCTTGATGCTTGGTGAATAGATTTGGGTGGTAGATGAATACTCTTGGAATAGATTTCACAGCCAGACAGATAAATATAGATGAAGGAGCTGAGTAAAGGGAATTTTTGATTATCTAAACCTAACACATTTATTGGTATTTCTTCAGCCTGACAGTTTGAAATGCACAAAATGAAACATTTAAATACAAACCTAGCACTGTGATAGAATAGGGAACAATGACAAATCCCTGTTGGAAAACTGAAAATGCAAATACACAACCCATCCTTCTAGTCAAAAGGTGGACTGGAGAATTGAGTCTTAATTATTTACTCTTCGGATAAGTCAAGCTGTTCAGTATTGATGAACTACAGGTATGAGGCCAATGATAATACGTACAGATATCTGAAAACCTGATATTTTTAAATTGTCCCATCACTAGCCTTCCTCAGTTATTCTCTGGATTATAGTATGTCAGAGGAAGGAAGGAGGTGGAAAGAAAATATTACCATGGTATTTTCATGGTATTGGGTTTAGAGCTCAGAGATCAATGGTGCTATAGCCCAGCCAGTTAGAAATTGCCTTTGAAATATTTAAAGAGGCCGGGCATGGTGGTGCATGCTTGTAATCCCAGCATTTGGGAGGCTTAGACCGGAGGATCACGGTTCACGGACAGCCTCAGCTACTTAGAGAGGCTCTCTGCAACTCAGTGAGATTTAGTTTCAAAATAAAAGAATAAAAAATAGGGCAGGGGATGTAGCTTGGAGGTCAAATGCCCCTGGGTTTCATCTCCAGAACCGCAAAAAAAAAAAAAAAGGAGAAAAAAATTTAAAGAGTAAGATCTATTAAGACAAAATTTTTTTAGAATTTTATCTTTTATTATAAACTAGTATTTTAACAGCAAATCAATCTGTGATAAGTCAATATGCTACCTGACAAAGAAGACCATAGACCAATATTTCCAGTGTTATGTAAATGTAGTCACTGCTCTAACCCCATCAAGTTGATCTTGTGCTGTTAAGTCTGTGTTTTCCAGGAAGTGTCCTTGTGACAAGAGAAATTCATCTTTCCATTTAATCTATGAGGTCACAACCTCCTTGGATTATAGTGGGTTGTCTCTCAAATGCTTTGTCCCTCTATAATGCAAAAGCTCTTGAATAAATCACAAGATATTTGCAGAAAGTAATGATTTCCCTATACGCCTGGACTATATTTGATTGTCTTTAATAGTTACCTTCGCTGGCAGTATAATAATTTGCAAACAATAACATCAGTCATATGTCACTTTTGCACTCATTAGTGGCCAAGGTATAACCCCCAGAACCAATAATCTATACCGCTAAACATCTAAATTAAATGTCACTGTGTACTAAGTGCAGGTTATTCATTTGAAACTGAACTTTTTGCAACTATAACATGTATTTTGAATTATCTGAAGGACATCTACCCTTGAACTCTTTTTTGCATTAATACACACGGAGGTGGTAAGAGCTGTAACATCACTAAGGAAAGCTGTACAAATAGAGAACTGAAATCTCTGTTACAGGAAAAAGAGTAAACAATTTATTTTTAGCTATCTTTATAAAACTCATGGACAGGAGATAAAGGGTTTGACTCAAGTATTTCAAGGTTGTCAACCTTGGTATTCTGCTAGATTTAATGGAGTTTATAATATTTAGATTGCCTTCTAAATAAGGTTTCTACTTTATTTTTCATTTCATGAAAAATTATGGATTTTAACATAATTTTGGATAATTATACACTGCACATGATTGCTGAAAAACAATCAATTAGTAACAACTATAATTCTTTCTTTTGTTTTGTATTCTGTGCTTGTTTTTTCTAAGAGGTGGGACATGAAGAAGGAATGTAGACAAGGAGTTTAATTAATCTCTTGGGCTTTCTGTCTCAATGGAGACAAATTTTTCATGAAGCCAAATTATTTATCCATAAATCCATAAGTTTAATTAACAATATTGATAAGATAGAAATTAAGATAAATTTATTATTTTTCTTTTAAGATCCTCAAAAATACCATTGATGTGGTGGGAAAAGTATCAATAGATCATTGAAGAACAAAAACATTTTGAAATTTTAAGGCAATAAGAAAATAGAGGGCACCTTATGATAGCTGGTTCAAAATATTAAACTGAATGTATCCTCATCTAATTGACCACAACATCACTGTGGAATGTTAACCCTGAATCTGAATTCATTTGGAAACAGGGAGCCTCACTGGTTTGAAGAAAATATATTTATTTGCGTACACTGACTTGATGTTAAAGACAGCGTAGCCTTTTACCAAAGTTGATGCTGAGGAAATTAGAAAATGAAAGTGAAGCCATTCAAATTTCAACCGAAATTTGAAAATGCAATGGAATTTCAACTCATTAAAAATGCACCCTGCATGACAATAAAATTGGCTGATCAAAATACACTTTGGTTTTGTGAAACTGACATTCCTTTATGAGCCATCTAGGAAGCCCGCATGTCCAAATAATAATCAAAGTTTAATTTTTATGATCTCTTCATGGCCACTGGCTTCTGTGTGGTGGCAGTGACAGATGAGAGTTGAATCTGTGCTTAATTTGGGGGGTTTCACAGCTTGTTCCAAACCCATTATCAGCTCAGAAAATGCAATGACTCTTAAGCTGTATTGATAGTAACCTGAATGGGTCACGGCCCCCATCTCTGAGACTAGAAGTGTCTTGAGGCAAGTAATAAAATTATACAAAGTAAAAGACAAGATATTTGAAATGGACTTTCTCTATTTTAATTGCTGGATAGAGTGAATTTATTTATTTAAAATGTAAACATACATTGGAAAAAGAGAGTCTTTTCAACAAATGGTTTTGGGAAACTTGATAATCAACTTGTAGAAAAAATAAATTAAATCCCTACCTCTTACCCTGCACAATAGTCAACTAAAGATAGACCAAAGAAATGGAAATTAAACCAGAGACTCTGAAATTACTAGAGGAAGGCATAGGTTCAATCCAACATATAGGCACAGGTAGAAAATTCCTCAATAAGACTCCTAAAGCTCAGGAAATTAAAATAAGAATTAATAAACGGGCTATTATTAAACTAAAAGGTTTCTGCTCATCAAAGGAAACTATCAAGAGTCTAAAGAGAGCCTGCACAATGGGAGAATATCTTTCTCTGATAGAGAAATAATATCTGCAATATATAAAGTACTTAAAAAACTTAACATGAATAAACTAATAGCCCAATCAAGAAATGGACAATTGACCGAAATAGAAAAAAGTAAATAAAAATGGCCAATAAATATATAAAATATGTTCAACATCATTAGCAATCAGGCAGATGCAAATCAAAACTACACAGGGATTCCATCTAACCCAAATTAAAATGTCAATCATCAAGAAGTCAACCCATAAATTCTGTCAAGAATGTGGGAAAATAGGAACTCTTATACACTATTGGTGAGATTGCAAATTAGTACAGCCTCTGTGAAGACCAGTGTGGAGACTCTGCAGAATAAATGGGACTGGATCCACTATATGATCTAGCGATACCACTTCTAGGTCTCTTTCAAAAAGGACTGAATCAGAATATTATAGTAATATATGCTTATCCATGTCTATAGCAGCTGTATCTTTAAAGCATATTTTCAATGATGCCAAAACTTTTAGCAATGGATTGTCATTTTTTTGAGTTAAATAATTGTATGTCCAGAAACTCTATTAATGGTTAGAAGCCATTAGGAGCCATTCATATCATCAGTTATCAATTTTTTTGCCCATTTTCTAAAATTGTTTTTACCAAATCAACTATCTACATGGTATTATGCTGGGCATGGGGTGACATGGGTAAATGAAACAAAAATAGATTTTCATCTCTTAGAACTGAAAGTCCAAGAGTTTGAGAAAGACAAACAAATAAAACCAAGTATCTAATGAAAACACTCAATCTTTATTTATTAAGCACTGTTTGAACTACTGAACCTGTTTTATTTTGGGGGGCCAATAATAGGAATGACAAATATAAATGTAGACTATATTTTGAAGAAGTACAACATTTTGCTGAGAAAAAATGAGGTTCGTAAATAAAGTATTCTATGGCAAGTATGAACTCAGTATCACTAGAGTAAAAGACATAGTAGAGAGTGATTATGTTAAAGCCAAGTTTCCATTGCTGTAATGATTTACCAGGGATGATCAGCTTGAAAAGAGGAGATATTTTGGGCTCAGTGTCATTTCATGGTTGAGGCTGTGATGGGGAACATGTGGCGAAGTAGAGCTGCTACTTCTTAGCCATCGGGAAGGATAAAGAGAGGAAAAGAACAGGGTTCTTATTTCACCTGCAAGGGTACACCCTCAATGACCTAACTTCCTCCCACTAGGACCTGCCTTCAAAAGGTTCTATCACCTGCCCGGACTCCTGTTTTCTGGGGACCAACCCCTCTATACATGAGCTTTTGAGGACATTTCCAATCTAATTAACAATGATGATTAAATTCCACCTGCAGAAGGCATGGTGGGATTCTGAGATAAAGTGAAATTTAATAAGTAATTCGTGGGTACACGGAATCTGCAAACTATCTCAGGTATGGAAGAACTTTCCGGGAACCTTGTGATCCTTTTCTAGAAGGTGTTGCTAAGGACTTTGGCCTGTGAAGTAATTAAAATTACCACAGATTTTGTTTTGCTTTGCTTTTAAAGTAGAAAAAAAAATAAAATCATGGCTCTGAAATGTAATTTGACTTATGTAAAATTGGTACAACAACAGAAAGAAAATGTAAGCAAGTCAGTTAAGTTTTACATGAGCAAAGGGAGGAAGAGTTTAAAAAACAGGACTGATGTTTTTTTGGGTATTGTTTAAGGTAGGAGTGAAATAGAAAACTTTAGGTTTTCTATTGCCAAATAGGAGAAAATGATGGTAAATACCTGAATGGGAAGGGATAAAGGTGGAGTTGACATAATTTCCAAACGGACTGCTGTCCATCAGTCCCTCAACGTGCACCTTATAACATGTACTGCTCTTCAGCCTCCTTTGTATGTTCTATTATTATTTAAACAATAACACTCTTTCTCCGTGCTCTGCTGTTAAGACATAGCAGACACTGGAAAATAAATATATTTTTTCTGGCACTGACAATATAACTCAGGGGTGTTTTCCTCCTGATAAACTAACTTTTTTGTATATACTACATTGAAACAGGATCTCATCAAGATCCTGAGGGTCTTACTGGATTTCTGAGACTGGCCTCAAACCTGTGATCATCCTGTCTCAGTCTCCCAACTACTGGGGATTATTTGCAAACTACACCACACCTGGCTCCTTCTTATTTTAATAAGGTTGGTTAATTGCTTTTCTAAACTAAGGAAGATAAGAAGTACCACATTGTGTCTATAACACAATGTTACTGTCAGTTTTTAAAGACTTTGAGCTTTTTGTGTAAGGAAAAATTCAGGATCTGATGGAGGAAGAAAAACTAACATTCTCTATGGCCCAGAAGAAAGCTCTTTTTAAAAAGTATCAATGACTTCTCTGGCCGGCCGGAATTTAATGGCTTATTTTCAGTATTTAGAAAAAACATTAAATAGTTACTTTACGTTGAAATCCATGCTCCAGACACAGGTACACTGGTGGTACTGTGCTCCTGCAATAAAACATTGGGTCTTATTCAAAGTGTGGTGGTGCAGAGCTGTAAGCACAGCATTTGGGAGGCTGAGACAGGAGGATTGCAGGTTCAAGGCCAGGGCACAGTAATTTAATGAGACCCTGTTTCAAAAATTAAATGAAAAATAAAATGAAGCTGGCATATAGCTTTGGGTTTAATCTCTAATAACTCATACACACACAGGCACACACGCACACAAAGCATATAGGTTCTTATAAAGAATTTTGTAATTACCACTATCTGTAGAAATTATAATAATTGCTTTTTTTCCGGTAATAGTGATTGAACCCAGGGGCATTCTACCTCTGAGCTAAACCCCCAGCCCATTTTTTATTCTTTATTTTGAAACAGTGTCTCACTAAACTGTGGAGGGCCTTATTCAGAAGCTGAGGCTGTCCACGGACCTGGGATCCTCCTTTCTCAGCCTTCCAGGTACTCGGATTACAAGTTTTTGCCACCACGCCCTGCTGGTATTTACTATTTTTAAATAGGCTTTTGTACAAAATTTAATAATGTCTTGACAAATTTCTATTTTTAGTTGATGTATTTATTTTTAAAAGGGGGACTAATTTTTAAAAAAAGATGGAAGTATAACAATTCAGAAAGCATCACTGTGTAAATAATTCACATTTAAAAACAACATTTTTAAAAGCTTCACAGAGGCTGTTTTTTTCCTCTGCAGACCAAAAGCAATTCTAAATAAAGAACAGCTTTAGATATTTATTGGTTCTAAGCATGATGATTGCTAACTTCCAAATACATTAGAAACCATGGACAGTTAAATTAGACCGCTCACATCCCAATGTGCAGAATTTTGACCTCAACCAGAGATGTGTAGCTAAGCCTAAAATTGTCTTTTAAAATAATCCTCGGTTTCTCATGGCCTCAGGATCATGATTCATCTGATTTTTCTTTTGGCAGATTTTCACTATTAAAGAAATGCAAATATTGACTATGAAAAAATGAAAGCATTAATATCATTTAAATTTGCACAGTGTTCTGTCCATATGAAATTAATCATTCAGATCATCCTATTCCATTCCATCATATTATTTTCATAATAAATGTTAAACTCTGATATCTTATTCAGAATCCAAATAAATGTAGGCTATGTAAAAATGGTCAAAAGAACTGTATTTTTTAGTCCTTAAGTATAAGTTCATGAACCAAGGCAGAAGGCAATACATTTATATCCAAAGATTTTATTGTAATTCTATGGGAATATTTTATAAATTTGTTTTAATGAATGAAAAATGTGAAGACTTTAGTTCCTAAGAGATTTTTTGCCTTAGAAATTGCATGTTTCATGGATTTCTTCACTCAGAACTTACTAAGCACTTACTAAGTTTTGGTGAAAACCACAAAACAATGACAAGAAAAAAACAAAATATAAGTAAACTAAAAATCTGACAAGTAGATATCTTAGTGTTACCCATGATATTGATAAGTCTACTGCCAAGAATATATCTATGTTCTACTTTTATTTTATGTTTTTATCAGTGAGTAATTTGTGGTTTTGGGTTTTATTTTTTTTTTACAATGTTGAGGACCAATGAGAACTAACTACTTATTTAACTTTGTTTATGGTTGCTTCCATTTTTTTTTTTTTTGCTGTATAATATTTTTGACCAGTGCAATCAGGATTTTTCTTTGGAAAGTTTATTTTGGAACAGCTTCTAGAAATGGTACCCCGTGGCCCTAAAGTACACTTAGTATACACTGGTGCATCTCTTATACAGTTATATATCTGCTACGCAGGTTTGACTACCTGGTAAAAGTCGTGGTTTTGTCCAATACGTAAATTTCTCAATGTTTCTCATTTGTGAAGTAAGGATTCTTTTACTTACTCAGATTGGTGTTTAGAGAATTATATGAAAATATACTTGTAACATCTTTAACATAGGGTCTGACAGGTGGTAAATACTTTAAAAAGAGTTTATTATTAGTAGAATTCTTATGATAAAGGTATCTGGTCTCAAGAAGTTCACAATTACTAAGAATATCTGCAAGGCATCCTCTGAGGTAGTCACATTTGTCCATGTAATTAAAATGAACCCAGAAATGATCTACGCATCCATCAACACATGAGTGATTAAATAAAATATATCATATACGCAGTAGGAAATACTTTTATCCTTAAAAAGGAAAAATTCTGACACATGCGATGGCAGGAATGAACCTGAAAAGGAACTTAGCAAGTGAAATAGGTAAGTCACAAAGGGACAAATATATGATTCCATGTATAGGAAGCAAATGCAACCTAGTTCATATACATTCCACATATATGGACATGCAGGCTAGTGCAATACCATATGAAGGTTTGAATTAAAGATCTACAGATATCTAATTCAAGTACTTCAAATATCCCTGTATAAGTCTCTAGAATATTTATTAACCAGGAAAAGCATGCAAAATAACTTTTTATTTGGGGAAAGCACATATAAAGTGTAAAATATGGGGGTGACTACAAAGTCTATGCTTGGATATGGTAAGTATGTATGTAACGCTAGTACCTCAAGGATAAAATATGAGAATAACAGGTTTGATTCTAGCCTCAGCAAACTAGAAAGGTTCTCAGCAACTCAGAGACACCCTGCTTCAAAACCTAAAAACTGCTGGGTGTGGTGGCGCACGCTTGTAATCCCTATGCTTGGGAGGCGGAAACAGGAGGATCATGCAAGTTCGAAGCCAGCTGTGCTGGCTTAAGAGACCCTGTTTCCAAATAAAATATATAAAATAGGTCTGGGAGTATAGACCTAAAGTAGAAGGGCTTCCAGGAACCCCAATACCACCAAAAAACAAAACAAAACAAAACCTAAAAACTAAAATAGAGCTGGGGGTATAGGTCAGAGGTAGAATGTCTTTGGGTTCAATATTCTGTATCATATAAAAAAGGATGAAACAATAAATGTAACCACCCTTGCAACCTAAAACACTTTGAGAAATAACTCTAATCCATCACAGGCTATAGTCTCTCTTGTCCCCTTCTTTAAACCCACATTGTAAACTTACTGGATGATTCCGTTGACTGATTCAATTAGAAAATAGTTGCTTTTGCTGTCAAAGGGTTATTAAAACTATGGGAATTCCCTAAGCTTACAAACAGATGTGGAATGCCTTACTTTTGCTTCTTCTTGTATAATATGTTTGCTTGAGTTGCAAAAACTGTGCCAAAGATATAGTAGATAATCAGTGATACTTCAAACAAATACACTGCATACAAACCTTAAAGACCTACTATTTCTTACTTGCAAAATAGTAAATGAAGTCTGACTCATAACTGAGCAACTGAAAAAATGTGTTGATAAAGTGGGAATCTAAACCAGGCACAGTGGTGAATGCATGTCATCTTAGTATTTGAGAGACTGAAACAGAAGGGTTGCAGATTCAAGGCCAGCCCTCAATAGCTTACTAAGATCTTCAGCAACTTAGCAAGAACTATTTTTCAGAATTTATAATGTAACAAAAGTGAGGTACGAATACAAAGGGTAAACAATATTGATAGCTAACTAAATGAGTAAGTAGATAGATAAATGGAGAGTTTTATTGTTGGTATGTCTGTTTATAATGGTTAGGGGGTTAAACTACCATTCTGTTTACACTCTTAACCTCTTTTTAGAGTTGGGAATAATATACTCCAGAGACATCAAGTTAAGAGTCTGCCTTGAGCCCAATCATATCTTCTTCCAAGGAGGAGTCCTGTTCCTGCCATAGAGTCACAGGGTCTGAGAGGAAGAGCAGCTGCAGAAGCAGCTGTAATATTGAATAGATTCTTAAGTAAATAGCCTAGGAGGCCAGTTAACAATGAATTATAATAAACCGACTATAATTAGTAATAAAAGCCCTAAAATAACTGTACTCTTGAGATAGTATTGGTCATAATATTGTTGTGTTTTGGAAATAATAGAACCATTTTTTTCACCCAATTTAACTACAATGGTAATTAAAAGCTGATTTAGGATCAAAAGCAACCTCAAGGTTATAAATATAAGTGTCTAGTCCTGAAAGTATAATTAGCTTGCTCATATTCATGTATTTACTTAAAAAGTATAAAGAGGATTTTGGATTCCAATAAGCATAGAAGCATTCGGATGGGGGAAAGGAGACACAAGTCATCATAAGAAAAAATAAGGCTATATTATATTTTCTATCAGAATGGAAAAGTTTTAATTGCTAATATCTATGATATACCAGGCAAAATAAAATTGAAATTGAAACGGGCAGTCAATAATATAACTCAAGTACTTAGATGATACTCCCAACAGTTTGTAGCAAGAGATAGAAACTTTATGGCCCTTACTAAATCTTAACAGTTGCTATTTGTACAAATATCCATTTAAACATTGTATTTTTCTCGCTGTTTCATAATCATTTATTTAGAAGATTTAAAAAAATAATTTATGCCTGGCTTTTGGGATAACTTATACTAACTTAAATTTTTTTACCAAGCTGTAGTGCTTTAAGCAGACTACTTATAAAAGCAAAATAAACTTGGTTTATATTTAAAAAGATTTACTTGAAAAAATTATTATCTATCTCTGGATAAAACCAAAAGGATATATCAAAATCATCAAAAGAAATATTGAAAAATTATATCTTGTGTTTCAGTCTACATTATCAGTGCTATAATCCAAAACACTCGACCACTACAACTTAGAAGAGATTTTTTCACAGTTCTGGATATTTCAGAGGTATTTGATTTTTGTCACAATAAAGACAAAAAAATATTTAATCTCATTTAAGTTACATGCCACAGGGATCAAAACTGGTCATAAAAGTAATTAAATCAATAAACAAAAATATAATTTGTGATCAGTGTTGTTAACTGGAGTGATAATGATACCATGAAATTGAAAAAGTCATCTCTAGTTAGGTAATATCTGAGCTGTGATGTAATGAAGGATGAAAACAAGCTCATTTTGGGAAACATAGGTGAAGAATACCTAGAACCAAAAATCCAGGTTCAGAAAGAACTAGAATATTTCAGAAAGGGTAGAGGTCTGTGACTGCTAGAGAGTGCTCAATAAGAAGGATGGATTCATGTCCTAGGGCTGCAAAATAAAGCAAAGGCTATATCATGCAGCGTTGTCTAGGTCAAGGTAGGAACTTTAAATTTCTTTCTGAGATCAACAGAAAGCTAATGATAGGTTTTTAGATAGGTAAGTAGCTGGCACAGTAGATTCAGGTTCTACAAAGACCTTTCTGAATATTTAGTGGAGAAGAACTGAGGGCAAGTTTGACAACATGAAGACCCATCTTATACCAGTGATCACTTGGCTCCTCATCAGATAAAGTGGATCTGTCCGTGCCACTGGGGAAAAATACACTGAAATGGAAAAAACATGTCATCGTACTAAGGTGAAAATGAAACGTGACAGAAAAAGACCGGTGGCATGATTTTACCTCAAAAAAGAAAATAAAAAAATGAACAGATATGCAAATTAATAAATGAATCAGTCCCAAATATGACCTCAGACATTTATTTGTACAAAGCTCTTCCATGGGTAGACCAAAGAGTGCCTGCCTTCAAACAGTACTCTTTGATTTAAACTGTAGTGTGTTTCGCCATCATACTTCTGCTTCTTCCTCCTACTTCTAAGGTTCATTCTATAAGACAAAATATATTTGTGGTATGTGGCCACGTTGCTCTGCAAGTATTATTTTTTCTACTATTGGCAACAAAATAATTGTTAGGCCTCTAATGTTTCCTTAAGAGCTGAACAAGAATTCCTTCAAATGATGTCAAAAAACACACCTCTGGTGCTAGAGGTTGAACCAGTGGTGTTGTGTGTTCTAATTCCAAGAGAAATTTCCAGATATTTTATTTGAAAACAAGTTTTCACTAAGTTGCTGAAAGTCTTGCTAATTTTCTGAGGCCAGTCTCAAACCTGATATTCTCCTGTGTCAATCTTCAAAGTATTGGGATTAAAGGCCTGTGATCCATGTGTCAGGCAAGGAATACATTTTAATTTATCCCAGGTGTGACACTTTGTGGTCATTTTTCTTTTCCATGAAAGCACACCTTCTTATGGCTACCTGATTTTCAACATTTGATTATCTACTGCTGTTGTTCGACCTGGATCCCTGTTTTCTAACCTCGGACTTTTGACCTCTTCCTTTTCTCACCTGGGTTTGCATTCTCTTTGGCTATGAACAAAAAACATAAGCTTTTCTCTCTCATTTGCAGGCACTAAGGAACATTCCAGTTAAAGTAAAAAGAGACCTTGTCACATCTCTTTCTCTTGAAATTTATTTGCTGCAGGGCCTGACTTTCAACTCAAAGAAAAATGGGATAAAAATATATATACAGACTTATCATTTCAAAAGAGATTTCTACTTAGGATACATCTTACTAACTAAGCAAAGCCACACAGCATTGGAGGCAAATACATTTCTATCCTTTTCACTGTGTCCTCCTTAGAGTATGAGAACAATATGCATACCCAACACCTTTAGAGTACGAATTGTATTTTAGATAGCTCTACATGTTTTCTACATTTTTTATTTAATCTTTATAGCAATCACCAGATGGGTTCTATTCATAGTCCCATTTTACAGGTTGAAGAACTGTAAATTGGAAGATGTTTCATAACTTGCCAAAATTATACAAGTAGAAAAATGATAAAGTCAGGATCCATCTGAGGCCTGTATTGTTCCAAAATCCACACCCTTAGCTACAAGCTAGAGTGTACTCCACAAAGGCAAAGCACTTACTTCTTCTTGCTATATTCTGTGAATTATTTCTGTATTTAAAAGACTCTATTTATGCAACGATAATGAAATAGGATGTTTTAAGTGTAAAACCTTCATATTTGAGTTGAAATAGAATTATTATGATGATAGTTTATGTAGACATAAAAATTTAAAATATTAACAACATTATTTTTTCCATGAATTCTTTTGGTACTGACATAGTATGAAACAGCAGGCTATCCATTTGAATTCTTAGGTAGCAATTCTCAAAACTTGCCTAAAACCCAAGTTATACTTTCACACCTTCCAGAGAACTTCACTGGCATGGCTAATTTCTCTCGCTCCTGAGTGAATTACCTTTCTTTCCATCTCAAAACAGAAAGAAAGAAAAAAAAAAACATGTATTTCTAAATAAGATGTTGTAAGATTTGCAGAATATTGAAAATTCTTCAAGGTTAGAAACCCTAGTTTCATTAATAATTCAAACCTCTGTCTTCTTTGGTGGGCTTCACAGTTGCAAGGAGAGGTTGGAAAGTATGAACCTTCCCCAAAAAGCAAACTCTTCCTAGCATACCGATCAGAATGTTTTCCCTCTTTGTCTCCAATAGGTCAATAACACTGAATCTACCAAAGAATCTACTCAACATTGTAGTCTATTTCATAATTCACTCATGAATTGTCTTCAACATAGGGCCAATACCTGCAACTCATCTGTCTCTCATGTCTTCTAAACATAGCTCACATCTATCTCATATCAAAAGTTCTTATTGTAACTCTTTTACATTAGGGCAATTTCCTTTGGGATTATATTTCAGCAAGTAAAATGCTCTTTGGGAACTATTTAACTTTTCTTCAGCTTGTTCTTTTTTCCTGCTTGGCCCACCAAATTCCACAGACTGTCATTTTTAAAGTTGAAGGATACGTTTTTTAAAGTTTATTCTCTGTAGGCATGAATGCACAAAAGCAAAATAAAAAGAATGGTCTGGAAAAAAAGAGCAAACCCAAAAAACAAAATAAAAAACACTCCACATGCGAAACCCCTAAATGTGTGTACACATAAATATATGTACACATAAGCAATCTATTTAATATTAAAATGAAAAAATTAATTTTTAAAAAGCCACCAAATTCCCACAAAATACAGAAATGTTTCATGAATGACACAGGTTCAACAGATAGAGTCCCAAGATATTTACTAACAATGAAAGTGCATGATAATAAAGTATGATAAATTCCTTTCAGTTGTAGGATTCTTTATACTCTTCAAGTGTTGTTACATATATTATCTCACTATTTCTTAAAAAACTCTTGAATGAATTTAATGCAATGTGCAATTTGCCTTGGTACTATGTCATGTTTCTGTTTAATGGATCAAAGAGTAAATAAGGTTAGATATGCAAAAAAGCAAAACAAACTGCTTACTATATACAGACATAAAAAGCCATCCAAGAAGACCGAAAAGAATCAAATTGTGAAGAAGGACATAATTAACTACAGCTTGGAACGCTTCCAAAAATTCATTCACCAACTGGCTAACACTTAGGCTAAGACAAGCTGGGTGACAGGAAGAACTCTCAGGGTGAGAGCCTCCTGCTCCAAGATAGCAACCTCATTGGATCATCAGGCTTCCCTCTGATGTGGCTTTTCTTCCTCCAGCAAAATATATACAACACAGGAAAAGGGAAATTACCAGGTGCTCATTTAATCTGATAGCCAACCCAGGATGATTGCTAATAACACACAGCAGAAACAGCAACAAGTGTGAGCATGTAAAAGTATAACTTGGTGAAATGATAGATGACTGATGTCATATCCAGGGCTATTTATGGATAGCAATATGATTTCCTTTAATTTTCCTGTTATGATTAGTTCATCCAATCATATAAACCACTTTTCTCAAGCAACTCCATGTTAGGGTCTGAGGATTATGAAATGCATACAAAAGTAAGATAGTTCACTTTATCTGCGTAAGATGCAGGGTAAGACACCTTATACTCTCCCCAATGAATATAGAGAAAAAATTGAGAATGTAATCAAGGACCCTCAGAATTAACCTAAACCAGAGGAAGTAGGATCAACTGTTTTTTTTTGTTGTTGTTTTTTTTTTTTTTGATAGAACATACATGTAAGCAGCAAAGAAAGCTTAGCCTCCTGACTAAGAACAAGAAAAATAGCAGAGGGGCTACTGGATTTGCATATTCACTTAGGGACAGAAATTGACGGATGCTTTGACCGGGTGAACAACACGGTAGCCACTCTGGAGGTTTACCGCGCATGTGCTGTCGTTGTTGGGGATTACCTACAGAAGCACTTCAACAGGGAGCTGCTCTCCAAACACCATGCAGAGCCATATGGATGTCTCCGTTGAATCTGGAAGACAGAAAAAAAAAAAAAAAAAAAAAAAAAAAACATCCGGTAAAGCTATAGCTTATGACACAAAGGTAGCGCTGAGTAGAAGTGATAGGAAGTATCCACACGGAGAGATCTGCCCACAGAACACAGAGGATGCCAAGGACAGAGGTGGATTAGTGGATTTATCTCCGAAGTGACAGCTTTCTTCATTTCACAAGCATCGTCACGGAGTGGGTGACGGAAAAAGCTTTATATGAATAAACCAAGATCCCCATTCACTGGGAAACCTTGGGTTTCTTTTTTGATCTAAACCCAGTTTGGAAATCCTAGATTAACCTGATAGAGACAGTTTTTCTTCCGTCTCAGTGGCTGCTTCCATGAAGAATGGAGTAGACTCTGAAATGCAGTGCCTGTCACTCTAGGCATTAACAAACTTGATACGGAAGTCAAGATAAAATGGTTTATAAAGTCAAACCCCCAAATACCATTTCTGCTTTCAATAGATTTCCTTTTTCCCAAAGATCACACAGCTATTTATGTGTCTCTCTATGGGGAGAAAGTATTTTTTTTTCATTTCATAATTTAGAGAGAGATTACCAGAAGCCATTATTTGCCTTAGATTAGGGCCTAATCCAATCCAGTAGAAAGAAATGCAATGGTAAAATCATTGTGTAAGATGCAGGGTAAGACACCTTATACTCTCCCAACCATTTTTCAAGTGTGCATTTCTATTGAGTTCACCCTTCCAGGGGAATCCTAGATAATTTACCACACACGATCACGCATTCATGAATTTCTTTTAATGTTGGCAGCACAAGTTAAAAACAACAACTACAAGAGAATTAGGTTTGGGCCCTCTCCAAGCAAAAGCAGGAAAAAGAAAGTGACAGGTAATGTTTAAGAATATGTACAAGTGTAAAGAAACTCAGTGATTTTTATCAGGCTCCTGCATGGCTCTGGGACTTTTCTCTGAGTTTGAACAGGCACTCAGATGAAAACTGTCAATTGTGATAATTGGAAAATCCCTACTTAGCAAAATCAGATGTTAGAGCTGTAAAATGTTTCTCATTCTACCTACATTCACACTTTCAGCACTGCTATCATAGGATAAACACCAAAAAAAAAAAAGTAAAGGCAGATGTTTGGGCCCCTGTCTCAAAATCAACAATACTAACCATTAATTTTTTTTGTGTGTGTGTATGTGGTAATGAAGATGGAATCCAGGGGCATTCTATTTCCAAGCTGCAACTTCAGCATTATTTTTATTCTTTATTTTGAAACATGGTCTCACTGAGTTGCAAAGGGCCTCATTAAGTAGCACAGACTGGCTTCAAGCCTGTGCGATCCTCCTGTCCCAGCCTCGCAAATTCTGGGATTAAAAGCGTGCACCACCATGCCTGGTCTAACCACTAATTTTTAACCACTAGTGCTAGGGAACTTTTCTTCTTGAACCTAACTTTCCAAGAAAGGATCCAAAATTCTCTGCATGAAATTCTGTTTTGATGGGCACAATGGTTCCCTTTGCCTCTGAGAAGAAAATAATAATAATAATTAAGCACTTGAAGCTTCTCCAGATGAAGCTATTTTTCTGCTTTAAAAAAAATCATCAGACTCTCTGTAAACACAACCTAATTAATATAACTAGTTTCATTATAATTATCAACCTCTGAGGACAAATGTTGTTCTCTTCATGTACAATCTGTACACAATTCCCTAAGTTGTAACTGTGAAGAAAATTACTGGTCACCAGAGCCGACCAAAGGGTACTGTAAAGAAAGACCAACCCCACTGAAATGACAGCTTTCATTTACTTGCAGATATTAAAGCCCTGTCGATATGATTTCCATCAAGGTTTTCACTGAAATAATAAAAAATGAATGAAGGAAATCAAATGTAGTCATCTAGTTAAATATTCATTTTCTAATCTTTAGGGAGCTGTTTATTATACTTTGAACACCTAGCCTTTACTAGGACGTTGTCTGATTTTAAACTTATCATGCTCCTGCAAATTCCAAGAGGGCTCCCATTTAAGCCTGTGATTATGAAAGGGCCCAAATCACAAAGTGTCCTTCTTGTGAGTTTAGGAAGGATTGAACAAACTCTGATTCTACAAAATAGTAAATGCCTGGATGGTCCTTCTAATGCCAGGCCAGAGCCAGGCAAAGGGAGTTCCTGGATGTGAAACTCAAGAAGACACTCCCCGAGGGATGTCGACCTGCCCTTGCAGCAGCACACACCAGGCCTGCTGCACTCTGGCCCTGGCCCTGCGTTCTCTGGCACTAATGGTAACCATATCTGACTTCAAAGTTTACTTGGTAAACATGAATATGACGAAAAAATTAAAAATTATGTATTTAAGAGATTTCTGAGACTATGTTTTTACAATTGAACCTTAAATAAGAATGTGCATTGTGACATATTTAAAATAAATCAATGCAAAGTCTCAGGAAGGCAGAAGAGAAAATACATGAAGTGAAGGGGGGTAATTGTCATAAAGGAAAACCTTCTAGATTGTTTCTGAAACTTTCTTTTCCATCCCTGGGGTGCGCTGGGGAGAAGTAAGGTCAATGGGAAATCACAGAAATCGTGCCAGGTAAAGGAAAAAAAAAGTGGAATAGGGGAGGAAAGAATAAAAATAAACATAATATGCATGAAGACCGCAATCCAGAAGGAATATGACTCACTGACACAAGACAATCAAAATACCTCCACAGACATGGGGTGAAAATGGCTTAGACAAACACGGATTTCAGCTAGTGATTCACCCCTGAGTCCTGTACTGTTTAGCAAACTTCTGAAGCAAGTTAGTTACTGTGAGGCTTAGATTCCTCACTTGTAAGAATGAGACAAAGAACAATAAAAGCACAAGCATATGCCAGGTGTGGTGGCGCATGCTTGTAATCCCTGTGCTTGGGAGGCAGAGACAGGAGGATGGCTCACGTTCGAAGCCAGCTTTGCTGGTTTAAGAGACCCCGTTTCCAAATAAAATATAAAATAGATTTGGGAGTGTAGCTCAAAGTAGGAGGGTTCCATCTCCAGTACCACCAAAAAAAAAAAAAAAAGCACAAGCATATCAATAACAGCCATGTTTCAGTAATGCCCGTGTAGTAGGTACTTTTTAAGGGAGGGAATACTAGATGTTGAACCCATTCTAATTTCAAGGCACACACCCATTCCTAATTTTTTTTTTATTTTAAAAAAGGTCTGTCCTTGAACCTGCTGTTCTTTTCTCAGTCTCCCAAATACTGGGATTGAAAGTGTACACCTCCATGCCCACCTGTGCAAAGCATTTTGAACAAGCATTATCTCAATATTTTGACTGTAGCCTTGCCTGATACATATTGTTTCTATTTTACTAAAAAGAAAAGTCAGATGACAAAAGTGCATTAAAATATTAAAATGAGAATGACATATCTATATGCAGAATCCAATGCATGACATTATCAGACTAACATATACACCCAAGTTTATATAGCATAACAATAACACAGTGCATTAAATTAAACACACAAAGCACTTACCACACCACCCAGTTGTGAAAGCTCAGGATAGAGTCACCATTATTAAGGTAAATTACAAATTTTTAGAGACCTTCCATCTCTGATCTATACCATCCATCTTTTTTTTTTTGGAACAGGGTCTTGATAAGTTACTGAAAGTCTCACTAAGTTGCCAAGGCTCACACCAAACCTGTGATTCTCCTGTTTTGGTCTCCCAAGTACTGGTATTACAGGTATATAATACTACATCTGGCCTAGATACTGTTTTAATATAAGTGGAACTTTTAACGAATTCTTATTTGGGGCATCTTAATACAGCAGTTTGTCTTCTTCCAAACACCATTTCAGTAATGTGAAGTGAAGAAGTCTAAGAGTCAACAGGCCTTACCACAAACCCCTCCCTAAAGGCATAACTAGATTTTGGACTCTGGAAGTCCCAAAAAATTCATCAATACTTATAAAAGCAGAATATCACTGAGGTGCTAGGTACAAAGAGCAGAGGATGGGGAAGGTGGAGGCCATGGCTGTCATAACGATGCAAATGACATGTTAAGAAGCTTAGTGAGTCGGAAGCTGTCACAGTGACAGCAGAGGCTCTTGCCCACAGCAAATCTGAACTGAGGGGAGGGCCAATTAGGAGACAGACCCAGGAGTTAAGATGGACATGAAGCAGCCTGAGCTAGACAGGTGTCCTTGTCAAAATTAACAAATTGTGTAGGAATCTGTGAGTTGACAAATAAAAGCAGAGTAACCCCAACATTGTGGATGGTTGTACAACACAGATAGCTCAGCCCACCCGCAAGTAATACTTTGTGTTACAGGAGTTGCAAATTCCAGCTCTAAGTGAACAGCTAAACACTGTTTAGAGGTGCTTTCTCTTTATATATATATTTTTTCTATTTAGCTTGGCTAAATGAGGGATGATGATTTTTCTACTCAAAAGAAAATCTCATATTTGCAAGGTGTGTTTTCTATACACAGAAACCAGGAACACTGACACACACACACACACACACATACACACACACACACACACACACACACACACACACACACACCAATTTGAAATGGGACACATTATCACTGAGCAATTTCAACTTGCCTTCTTCTTCTACTGATAGGTTAGAGAAAACCCATTACTATTCACTGTGCAGTCTCCTAATAGGAACTAGGACATCAAGGAAACCTCATTGATTACAAATTATATACCTATATTTTTCATTAGCAATCTATTCAGAAATCATATAGCATAACTACAGCAAAGATGAGATAGAGCAAACTTAAGATTTTCCCATTCTCATTTCATTGCTGCTGAAAGCAACAGATCTCTTGAATGAAACTCAGGTTCCTTGATTGAAAAAGGTCATTTGTTGATCTGTGTAATTAGAATGTATTTACAAATATATAAATATACTTTGGGGTGGTTAAAAGCACATGTTACATGTTACACCTGAACCAATCAACCCACTGAGATGGGACATGGTAGTAAATATTAAAACAAGCAGAATTGGACAAATAGATTTGAAAAGGGAATGGTCTCGAGAAACCCCAAGCCCCCTGAGTCAAAGGATCTGGGTGAAAAATGGAGTGTGGGTGTAAATACTTGGGCACCAGGAATTTCAGTGAACAAGGTGTCCACAGATCATCTTACCCAAGAGAGGAATAAAGGTGGACAGATTTGGGATATATTTTGGAGAATTCAACAGTCTCATCTTAGAAACTGATATGACTTTAGTCATTCTACAGAATCCGTAATTAATAGGGTAGCTTAAACCTTAGTCAACTCTATATAAGTCCTGTGTTCTATTTTATTTATACTCTCTGCCAACAATGAAAATGCAGTGTTTACTTGTTTCTTATTTGTCAGGACAAGAGAATTTTGGTTTTTCTACCTTTATATCTCTAGCGCCATAGGGCAGTGTTTGGCAAAGTTAAACAAGTAAAACATAGAAGTGACACAGAAAGAATTTTATCCTAAGTGGATAGCCATATTTTCATAAAACTTTACTAAGATGTATATTAAGTAACCATGTATTCATAGATATATACTTTAAAATATTACATATAAAATACATATACAGGTTTTTAACAATAATTTTAAAAATCATGTGGCTACAACCATCTAAAGAAATAGAGCATGGTGGTTATCTCTGGAGCTCTTTATGTGCCCAGTCCATAAAAGGGATACTAATCCTCTTCTACAAGCACTTAATTTTTTATTTACTTTTTTCTTGGCTGAGCATATTTACAAAGAGAAAAAAAGAATAAAATATGTATTTCTGATTATATGCCTTCTCCATAAATCTTCTGTGAAGCGCATTCATCATGTAAATATTTATTTATCAATTATATCCTTCTGCTAATATGTAATACATTTTACAATTATGGAAAAACCTAAGATAATAAAATCTTCAAAGCACTCTTTTAGAATAAGATGAAATGATAATATTTAGTAAATTATAAAACTTGTCAACTGCACAGAACTGTTTAATTTTCATTAAAGCTATTATACTTAGCACTATTAGTTCTCCATTAAGTATAAGTAAGTACACTACTGATGAAGAAGAAAAAAATACTGCCATTTTACTTATCAAATGCCACTAGTCAATAGTAAGTTATATCTCTAGTTTCAGCCATGTTTAAATATGTACTGTACAGCCAATGAAGCAGACTAATTTTTTATTATTGGTGATTATAGTTATATATATTTATGAGGCTCAGGGTTATAAATACATGCATCCAGCATCTGTTGTGTGTACCCCCTTGGATCCCATCCTGCTCCCCCCGGCATAGATAATCTTTACATCCATACAAGTAACTTCATGTGTAAACAAATGTGTAAACAAATGGTTATTTGAGTAGTTACTATTATCAGGTCTCCCTTTTCTCCTTTTTTCCCTCCAACTCCCCTCCCCCACTCCCCCATTCTCCTAGTGTTTCCTCTTATTTATGGAGTTTCGCTTTCTGAGTCTGGCTAATCTCACTAAACATTATGTTCCCTAGTCCCATCCAAATGAGGCAATTGTGTTATTTGTTATGGCTGAGTAGACTTTCATTGTGTTTATATACCATAATTTTATAATCAATTCCTCTGTTGATGGACACCTAGGCTGGTTCCATATTTTGTCTGTTGTGAATTGAGCTGCTAGAAACACAGAAATGCACGTGTTTCTATAGTAATCTGATTTTAATGCTTTTTGGAAGATCCCCCAAAACAATCTTCCTTTGGCTGGGTAATAAGATGGGTGCATTCTCAGTCTTTAAGGAATCTCTGTACTGATCTCCATAGTACCTGCACTAATTTACACTCCAGCCAATGGTGTATAAGTGTCTCTATTTCATCATATTCCTGCCTAGCCTCTAATGTCAGGGCAATCATCATGAATAAGAATAAATTTTTAAGGGAAAATTCAACTAAGCATAATTCATTGGTATTAAACATATATTTTATTTTGAAATCAATTAATTTATGTATTTTCTGGTACTGGCAATTAAATACAAGGGCATATTACCTCTAAGCTGTACTCCCAGCCCTATTTTATTTTTCATTTTGAAATGGGGGTTCTCACTAAGTTGCTAAGGTTTGCCTCGAACCTGTGATCTTCCTGTCTCAGCCTCCTAAAAACAAATTACAATCAAGTTGGTTTAGAAATTATAATTTCATAATACAATAGTATACAAGCATAACACAACATTTTAACTGCTTGATTAAAAGATTATTTCAATTCTAATCAGTGTTTCATGACTATCAAAATTTTGAGAAATACATATTTTTATATATGTGATTATATATATGATTCTAAAGGTATTTTAAATATGTATATAGTTCTCCAAATAAAATAAACTGTATCTTTTTCAATAATAATATTTTTAAATCCAACCCACCAACTCTGGGGAAGGTTTTGCTGCTATGCTTGAAAATTTTCAGGAGGAAAATTTTTAAATTTTTAGGGGGGCAACTTTTAAATTTTTACAAATAACTTCAAAATGCACTTCAACTGTATTTTCAGATATTAGTGTAGATCAAGTAACTTCTGTATCTAAGGGGTGTGTGTGTGTGTGTGTGCCTGATTCATCTGTGTATCTACTACTTTATTTTTATAGCAACAGATAAAAGAAGGCATGCAGGAAAAATAAAGAAAAAGACCACAAGAAAGAAGAAAAGTCACAAGGGAAAAGAAAGGAGAAGGAGAAAAAGAAGAGGGAAGGAACAGGAAAGGAGATTAGTTGAAGATAGAGAAGAGAAGGAAAATATATTCCAAGGAGAATGCTAAATCAGGTATCTTAATATCTTGAAATAAATATCACACATAATTGTATTTTTATTTCAATTAAGCATTTCCTTTTCCAAAGGTAAAATTACTGAATAATTTTAAAAGATATTAGAGGAGGCTTTTTAAAAAAAAATATCTCACAGTGCCTTTTATTAAAAGCTAATCTAGGCTCCATATCACGCAAAACCTTTTCTAAGACTGCTTCTCAAGCTCCAATTTAATCTTCAATATTAAACACATATTAGCCAGAACAAGCAACAAAATCCCTCTGCCTGCCCCTTCCTCGCATCCTTGGTCCAATTGTTCCTTCCTTTCTTCTTATTCTCCTAATTCTCTTCTCTTTATTTGAAGAGTACAAAAGTTTTTTTTTTCCTTAAAAGTAAATTTTATCCACCCTATATTTTCCCCTATGATCCCTTGGGTTGGTTGTGGGAAATGACTATATGAAGGGTAAATGCAGCAACAACATATAATACAATCAGCTATTATAGCTCTGCATGCTAGAAATTTAGACCAAATATACAATCAGGTTTCAAATCCCTCACTCTTTTTTGGTGTTAATAGCATAAACTGCTGCTTAATGAATTATAATCTTGACAAAAATTATTTATTTATATTTTAATTTTGTTGTCTTTGCAATACATTAGTCTCAGCATAGTTTTGTTTCCGGGATCTCAATGTATTAGAATATTGCCAGTGAGAACTGCTTGTAAAAATATGACCGTCCTCACTTTTTTTTTCCCAATGAGATGATGTAAAGAAAAGCACCCAAATAATCTAAACAATATTTAACACCTTTAGCATCTGTTCGAAGGCAAAAATGAAGACTAATGTCCTCCTCGATAGCTCATTCAATGTTTATCTCGATGACTAGAGAACAAGCAACCAAACAACCACTGAACTGAATTACAATAAAATATACGTTTTTCAGAGAGAGGAGCACAAAATCAGTTTTCATTTGGCATGCTAAGTATGCTATATTTGAACAGAATGTTACATATTCATTTCATTCATCATTTAAAGGCAGATAATCAGGAAGTCATTACGTGGCCTGCATTGGGCAGCTATTCGATTAGCGCATAATTGAGCACTCTGTAATTCAGCCAGCGCTGACAGGCTGGGAATTCATAATATCCATCTTAGGTCTTTTCAATGTGGGGGAAATTGTGGGGCAAATGGTGTCTGCTGGTCAGTACCCAACACTAGAATAAAGTAGAAGCCCTAAAAATATAAATGCATGTATTTATATACGTATTTATATCACTTTCTTTTTTTTTAAATTGTCCTATTTAATTTTGCAAACCAGAAATTTATAAATTTCGGTCACTTAGTGGGAAATCATACTCTCTGCCATCAGAAGGCTTGATGTGACATTTTGGATCTTGCTGACATCCTTCTATGTTGCTCCAGAATGACCAAAGATGCCTTCATATGAAGTTGGTAATTTAAAGCTAAAATGTGATTTTATCCGGAAGTTAGTGAAGTGAATAATAACTGCTATAATTTATATCTGTAAAGCTCCCGTCAAAGTTCATGTGTCAAAGGCTTAGCCACCACCTTCTGTTAAAGGGAAGTGATTGAACCTTTAAGAATTGGGACCTAAGGAAAGGAAGTCAGGTCATTGGGGTGTGCCCCTGAAGGGGATATGGGGATCCCAACAAAAGTTCCTTTTGAATTTTGCTTCGTGGGAGCCATGGGCTGAGCAACTCTGCTCCATCATATGTTTCTAACTAGTGTGCTGCCTTAGTACACTCCCTTAAACAACGGGGTGAACTCAATGTGGACTGAAACCTCTGATTAATGAGCCAAAATGACTATTTTTTAAGTTGATTATCTTAGGTACCTAGTTACAGTAATGGAAAGCTGACTAACACAACAAATGCTAGACCAAAAGAGATGTTGCAGATATCCCTAGTATGGTTGTAGTTGGTGGGGGCAGGGAATCATACTATAAATACCAGGGTTTATTGTCAGCTCATCTATTTCTTCCAAGCACCACTGATATGTGGTGGCATGACATTCCACTGCCTTACTCAGTGTCCTCGCTTGTGGGCTCTTCTCTGTCCTTAGTCTTCCTATTTAAATCCAAGGTGAAATCTTAATCCAAAAGAAACTCTCATGGGTCCAGAAACAAAGTCTATTTGGTTGCAGAATGTATATACATTTACCAATATTTATTACTGTATTTTTGTTACTTTAGTAGTTAAATTAGTGACTTTAGAATAAGTGGGGTATATTTTATCATTGGCAGTTTTATTAGTTTTCTAGAGCTGCTTTAAAAACATACCGCAAGCTATACCCCAGCCCTGTTTTTTTTTTTTTTTAATTACTTACTTTGAAACAAGGTCTCACTAAGTTTTGAAGGGCCTCACTAAGTAGCCGATGCTGGATATGAATCTGCCACCCTCCTATCTCAGCCTCTCTAGTACTGGGATTATAAGAGTGTGCCACCACACCCAACTCTCCATCACTTACTTTTTACTAAAGAATTTTCTACTCACAAATGACTCATAAATCCTTCTTGAAAAATCGAGAATAATTTTAACTCATAGAATTCACACAAATACATTTTCTACTCATAAACCTGTAGTAGAGAAGAGAATATTTAACTTTAATAAACTATAGAAAAAAAATTTTTTTGTGGTACTGGAGTGGAACCCAGGGGCTTTTCTACCTCTGGGCTATACTGCCAGACCTTTTTAATACTTTATTTAGAAACAGGGTCTCACTAAGTAGCTGACGCTGGCTTCAAACCTGTGTGATCCTCCTGTCTCAGCCTTCCAACCACTGGGATTACAAGTGTGTGCCACCACGCACGGCTTAGAATTTTTTTTATTGTAGCAGAATGCACATTCTAATTGCCAAATGAAGATTATGCTTATTAACATTAAGTGGTCACAGGGTGTTTTATTAACCAAGAATAAGCAGAAAAGTCAGGGCATGTGGCTATGTTTCTCAGAGAAGCAATAAACCCATTGGGTAAATTTGAATAAAAAGTGAGATTCTACACTACTAAGATTACATTCTATGAATCTAATGAACTGATTACATTTATGTCTATAAATTTATAATATTTACTTTTTATACTTGTTGCCATTGCTTTATGGAAGAGATTATAGACTAGAAGTTGGTAGAGCTCCTTCTCATACTTTTATGAGTTGGAGGAGTTTATAGCTAGTAATTGAAGCAGGAGAGAGAGAGAGAGAGAGAGAAAGAGAGAGAGAGAGAGAGAGAGAGAGAGAGAGAGGAGGTAGAGAAAGAGAGAGGGAGAGGAGGTAGAGAAAGAGAGAGAGGAGAGATAGAAAGAGAAAGAGAAAGAGAAAGAGAGAGAGAGAGAGAGAGAGAGAGAGAGATCTTTTCTTTCTATTTTTCTATGTAGCATCAATAACAATAACCTGGTAGATTGCAGTAAACTTTGCTGAGTATCTAGCTTGAAAAGTAGCAACAACAAAAAATTAATCCGCCTATATTATTCTCCTCTCTGTACCAATTCTTTGTTAATATATAATTTAATTAAAAATTTTATTCTACTTTATGGTAATGGGATTGAACCCAGAGGAGCTCTATCTCTGAGCTACACGCTCAGCCCTGTATTATTTTTCAGTATAAAACAAGACATCATTAAGTTCCAGAGGGCCTTAGCTGAGTTTCTAAGGCTGGCTGTGAACCTGTGATTCTCTACTCTCAGCCTTTCAAATCCTGGGATTACAAGCATGCACCATCACGCCTGGCTGTTAACATAAATTTATTATGAACATCACCTCAAAAAAGTGCATTAACATTAGACTCTTTTTTACTCTTTTATGATGACCACACATACAGTAGAAATAAACATATCATTCATTACATCATATTCATATAATCAGTTTAAATTTATATTTATTTATTTTTGTGTGTTTGGCCCTGAGGATTTAAATTGAGGACATCCTATCTCCAAGCTACACTCCCACTCCTGTTTTATTTTTATTTTGAAATAGGGTCTTGTTAGGTTGATGATAGTCTCACTACTTGCTGAGGCTGACCTCAAACTTGCAATCCTCCTGTCTCAGCCTCCCAAGTACTAGGATTATAGACAGGTGCCACCACACTCAGCTCTAATTTAGTATTATTATGAGTACATTTTGGTTATGGAGCAAGAAAACCATGAGCTTAGTTGCCATAATAAATGCCAAGAAAATACCACGTAGAGAAATATAAAATGTTTGCTGCCTATTGATGAAGTGGTAGACCAATATGCCAAAGATACAGGAAATTACAGCTCTGAATATTCATTTTAGGAGGTGGATATTATGGACTGCGTTTGACCTCCCCCAAATGGTAGGTTGAAGTTTTATATCCTAGTATTTCAAAATGTGATCTTATTTGGAAGTACAGTCTTTACAGAGCAAATCAAATTAAAATTGGGTTATGAGGGTAAAGCTAATCCAGTGCAACTGATGTCCTAATAAAAAGAGAAAATCAGGACACAAAGAAAGAAATGTTGATGTTCCCACCCAAAGGGAGAGAGTATGTGAAGACCACAAGAAGAAGGTCAGAAACTAACACAATGAACATATAAGTAAAGGTCAAGGGTGGTCAGAAGAGACCAGGAACTGGAAGAACAAGGAAGCAGTGTCCCCCAGAACCATCAAAGAAAGGTGTCTTGCCTTCATCTCATGTCAGACTTCCCTCCAAATTCATGAGGAAACAAAGGTCTGCTGTTTTAAGCTGCTCCATTTGGGGTAATTTGTGAGAACACTCTAACAAGCTAAATCAGTATGTCATTGAGGTGATAAAAGAGTCTAAATTGAAGGTGGATTTCAAAAAATGACACAATGATTTTGTGGAAACGATCTGTCTTATATAAATTTGGAGGAAGATCTTTCTTATTTTTTCAGGAGGGCCATGAGACTACCGTGTATTAAAAAAAAAAAAAAGTAAATAACCTAAGACTTTATCCAAGTGAGATTTTCTCTGCACAATCATAGCTCCAAAAGTGGGTCATAGCTCCAATGGTGAAGTTTGGTAAAAGAACAAAATTGATGGTAACGTGTTCATATTTCATAAAGTGCCTATTTTTGTATATTATTATTATTACCTCTTTGGGTATATTTTTGCCTTCTCACATACATTTTAGACTTTTTGAACCAGAGAACATGCTCTATAGTTTTGTTTTTTTTTTCCTCTAAAATGTAGAAGATTTTCTTGCACATAGTAGGTGCTTGATGAGTTCAGAGTAAAGTGAGTCTATCAGACTAGCACAATATTATATTTTGGGGCCATATACACCTTTAAATCCTCTACAGGCAGCTACATACTCTCTATGACAATAGACAAGCTTGGTGCTATGTATTTTTTTAATCCACTGCATTTTAATTAGCTTTGATTAACAGCGCAAAGAGCTAAAGGAAAACAGGATCCAGTTCTATTTTTTTTTCCTAGTCGATAGGCAGGGGATTTACATTCACTAGTCTAACTCTTTCACATATCACCAGCAGAAGTGGGCCCCAAGCAATTTATTCATTTGCAGCCATAATAAATGACTCAGGGGATTGAAATGGTGAAAGAGTCTGTCATTTGAAGATTTGCAGTGATTGGCTACAATAGGAAAATGAATTCCACAAAGCCAACTAGAGTATGTATAATGAATTCATTGCTTCAGTTACCACAAAAACGAGATGCCAAAAGGTTTATTTCCCACACATAAAACAAAACTCCCTGGTAATAGCACATGGAAAGCAAAGGTGTTAGGACAAGTGAATTCAGCAACAGTTACACACATACAATAGTACAGGGTGCTGTGGCATCTGAGAAAGCTAGACACAGTCCCTAGCACTTGCAAAGATTCCTTATTATTCTAAATATGTTTTTCTTTTCTTCTATGAAAGGTATGTTTTTATTTATATTTTAATTTTTTGGTGCATCGTAGTCATACATCTTAATAGGATACAAGACGATGGAGGCATACCTGCACACATCACCCAATTAGCCCTTACCCCAAACCCATTCCATTCCAACCCCTCCTTTCTTTCATGTTTGGCTTAGTGATTGATATTGATATATTTGTTAAAGTACATCATATGCAATAGAGAATTTCCCTCTTCCTCTTTCACTTCACCCCAATTAGGTCGCCTTATTTGATCATCTATAGAATCTTCATCTAGAGTTCCTCCTACGACCCATTTTTCTCTAGCTTTCATATATTAGGGAGAGCATCCAATTTCTTATTTTTTGTAACTGACTAATCTCACTTATCATAATACCCTCCAGTTCCATCCATTTCCCTGGAAATGACATAATTGTGTTCCTTTTTATGTCTGAGTAAAATTTCATTGTGTACATATCTCATAGTTTTGCAATCCATTCGTCTATTGATGGACATCTTGGCTGGTTCCGTAGTTTGACAATGGTGACTTGTGCAGCTATGAATGTAGATATGCATGTATTAGTTTGTTAGTTTGGTTTCCTTTCTTTTAGGTAGATACCCATAAGTGGTATCGCTGGGTCATATGGTAAGTTTGTTCCCATTCTTCTAAGGATCCTCCATACTGTTTTTCAAAACGGTTTCACTAATTTGTAATCCCATCAACAATATATTAGAGTTCTCACTTCTCTACATTCTCACCAGCATTTGTTGTTGTTTGTGTTTTGAATGATTGCCATTCTAGTTGGAGTTAGGTGAAATCTCAAAGTAGTTTTGATAGATATTATTTTCTATCTCTTGTTTTACTCTTATCCTTTGGTATAGTAATTTCTGTGCTTGGAAGCCTGTTAGGGCCTATACAGCAGAGGTATCATTCAAGGACCAAGCAAAAGAGATGCTTCCATCAGCTCCCTCCTTCCTTGTTTATTGTAGCACTTCTGATAGTAACAACAGAAGCAGCAATCAAAGGAGTGTGACCACAGGCAAAAGCACAGGTGGCACCTTCAGTAGCACCATGGTGTGCAGGCTGCCTGAGCACCAATGTGATGCTCCACAAGCAGAATCAGCAGCATCTCTGGCACATTACCAATCTTAGAGGTCTGGCCAGTTATGGAGTAGCTACTTGAATGTCAAATAACAACAATTTACCTCTTACCTTCTCTTTGTGTGGATCCACCAGCTTCTCAGTATTACTAGTTCCTCAGGTTATATTTTTTCTATTCTTGAAATATTTAGAATATTCTTCGGTTTTCTATATTAGTATTATGCCAAGAATATTCACAGAAACAAGTAAATCTGGAATTAATTAAATAATCTGATTGCCTAAATGCAGCCTTGTTCCTATTGCCAGGAGAAAATGGGAAAATGGTAAATCTTATGAAGTGACGGAAGAGTAACTGGAGTTATTCCCTGCTATATTCTTAGGTGATGAATCTTCCAATGGCTAAGCCTGAAGTTGGCAAATCATTGCTTCTTGGAAGACATGATTATAAGGGGAGAGACAGATTCTGAATATATGACAGAGGTCATAGAAAGGAAATAGCAATCTGTGAGCTTCATCATTTCAGCTAAGATATGAAAAGAGAAATTCTGTGATTATGAGACAACAAGAATGTCCCACTGAAAATTAGACCCAGGTTAGGTTCCATAGTTTAAAATTGCAGTATAATTTGACTTGATGGCTTTAGCATGCCTCTTCCATAAACAATTGTGCATTAGTTAACAAGAAATAGAACTCTGAAAATTTGAATGAGAATCTCTGAGTGAATAAAGATTCCTCTGAAAGCTTTGGAACTTCAAATTCCTGTGAGCCTCCTTTTTCAGAGGAAGCAGTCCTTATTCATGAGGGAAGAAGAAACTGTCCTCCGCTTGCTCTAAGAATCTATAAGGAGCTCAACTGAGGGTGTTACTTTGCAAGAAAATGCCAATTTTTTAATAGAATATATTATTCTAATTCATTACCTCTATGCCCAAGACTAGAGTCAGATTTCTCTTTGGGATTATGAGAGCAAAGTTTTAACTAGAAGAAAACAGTTTACACATTGAAGCAATTCTAAGAGTCACATAATTTATATTGGTAGAAGCCTGGGAAGAGTGTGCAGGGAAGTATTCTAAGGTTATTATGAACAAATAAATTCAGAATTTGTTAGACCAAATAGAATGCAATACATTAATGGATTCAATGTGTTTTGTTGATTAGTGCTAACAATTTACTTGATTGGGAGATTAAACAGTTAGGTCAACAGTCATAGTTAAGAAGTGTGTGATACCCCCAAACTCTGCTTAAAAAAAAATGTAAGAAGGAACCCAAAGATGGAGAAGATATGGATGCTGTGGATGTGTTACCCCTGTCCCCTGTCTGGTTCCATGACATTAAGAAGGTCTGCATGAAAGGAAAATTAGGATCCTTGAAAAGAGTTGTCACAGCTGAAGATGATTATTATGGGAAATGGCATCACTAAAAGGGGTTTCCCGATTTTAGTGGGTATAATAAAGTGGAATGGGTCAGGTGGCAAGGAGGATGATCCACAGTAATGTATCTGAAGCTAAAGGAAGTGAAATGTGTGACTATCTCTTTTTAATGACATTATTGGAAGTATAGTGATTATAGAAAGGGGGCACAACTCAGCCTAGATATTGGGGTCAGGGATGAACAACAGGCTGAGATATCTGCACATGCAGAAGGATGTTTGCTTATCTAGATGTCTATCTCCACACCTAAATATTCTTTCTGTTTAATATACTTTTCCTTGTTTGATGTTAATTGGCAAAGAATATGCCACCAAAATGCATCAAGCAACATAATTAATTTCTGCTTGGGTATTATTTTTAACTCTAGGCATATTCATTTACAAGAAAATGTAGAAAAATAAATACTTCAGAGAAAAAAATTATGGTATTGACATTCTTGTGTTAAGGAGTATTTTTTTTATATTTACAACATGTACAAGATTTTGACCTAATAAAGTAACTAGACAGTTTTGCAATGCAATTTTAATAAATAAATAAAATTTAGGTGGATTTTTAAGTTGAAATTTTACTATCTATCTTTAGAATATATAAGAGAATGTAATAATAATCATATTTATGAGTTGTGTATATAAAACCTATGAGCATTGCTTAACTTTTTGTTAAGATTTATCCAACTACTGAAGAAACATGTTAAATTTTAGCAAGCAATTTAAAAATTTGAGGGTTTTTTGTGTGGTACTGGGGTTACTGAAAACCCTTCTACCTCCAGGTTACACTCCCAGACCTATTTTTATACTTTTTTATTTGGAAACAGGATCTCTTAAGCCAGCATAGCTGGCTTCAAACCTGCGCAATCCTCCTGTCTCCGCCTCCCAAGCGCAGAAATTACAGGAATGCACCACCATGCCCAGCGCAAAATTTGAGGATTTTTAATTAACTAAATTTTTAACTAGGATAAAACACAAATTTAAAGACATTCTTAAATACTAAAATTTACTTTGCTTTAAGTAGATTAATAACTATTATGTGCTGAAATTAAAAAAAATCAGGAATAACTAAGAGTATAAATTAGTTACTAGTTTATTGAATATTAGTTTAAATAAAATAAGTCCTAATAATTATTTCTGTACTTCAAATCACACAATAAATGCATAAAAGTACATCTTTGGGTTAAATATATAATTATTAATATTTTTATATAGCAAAGTCCTTAAACATGAACCAACTTGGGCTCTCGTAGACAATCAGTTGTGTTTCAATTACATTTAGATGATCAATGGTAAATTATTACACTACTTGGAATTTCTGGAATTTTCAAGGTTAATTTTTACCATAAGCCCTTTTTACCCCCCTTGTTTCATGTAAAAGTAACTCTATTTGAAGAGAAGTCAGAACATTCCCTTATGAAATTTCAGCCTTAAAAAGAATCTCGGACCATATCAATTCCAATCCCTTCATTTTGCAACAAGGGACTGGAACCTCAGAGATGTAAAATACCTACAGGCACAGAGATAGATCATAAAAGAACTGAGACAGGGAGCCAAGTCTCCTGGGTACCCGTGCCAGTTATCATCTCTAATTCAAACTGCTTAGCCGATCAAGTCTTCCAACACTTGACCCCTGAGCCGGGTCATCGTTTTAACCTCCAATTTAGAAAGGGGAATCAGGAAATTAATGCCACATTATGCAGTGATATCATCATTATGAGAGCCACCCCAGCCCGGGTCCTGGAGGTCTGTTTTCACAAGGCCCTGTTGCTTTCATTTTTCAACCTGGCACCTTCTCTTGCCACTAAGTATTCACTTGGAGTTCTTTTAAAAGGAAACTTTCACGCTTCCTATGGCCTCTACTCTCTCATAGAAGGAGTGACATTTGAGAATTCTGACAGTAAGACATCTCCGACTTCAATCACAGAGTGCGAAAATGAATATTTTCCACATGCAACTTTGAAGGTTGCTGCTCTTTTAACATAGCCTTTCAGTTTTACTTGAGATTGACTGCAGGGGAATTGGATGGTAGTTCAAGCAGCACAACAGAGGATGTTTGATAATCAGTGCCCAGCGTAAGAGGAAGGATGATAAGTCCTCTGTTGCACCAGGCAAGGAGAAGCCCATGGCTCAGGCAGAGATAATTGATCCAAAGAAATTCAGCATTGCTACAAAAGGCTTCTGTAGAAAATTGCGTGTGATCAAATTCTGCTCTCTACCTGGTGTTGACGTTGCTTCCACGCTTTTTCTCCAATTCCTGTTGACTGGAATTTTATATGGTTCAGGTCGTATAGAGACACAAAATACATGTGCATTTGTATTTGTCTATAGTCTAATATACAATCTATATGGATACTAATAGTATATAAGTACATAATATATAATGTATAGTAAGTATACTGTAGTTTAAGAAAACGGGATTCTAAAATGGAAGATAAGAAAAGAAAGAAAATGAAGAAGTGATGGCTGGAGAGCCTTCCTCTTCTTAATTCATGTCGGAGAGAAATTTTCTCTTCATAAGTACTCAGGAGTACATCACAGTTGGAAATACCAATAAGGGAGGATCAGTTGTGAAGACGTGAACTGCTTGACATCAGGAAATTGGGTGTTTCCTTATTTCTACATCTTATAACCACAATGCTTTATAACCACCTTTGCTTTAAATAGTCTGTCATCTGTGAATCCTGCCCAGGTATTGACTCTTTTACAGGTGCTCTGTATTCATTTCTGCAGATCTAAAGCTTCACTAGCTATCATTTCACTCAGACCTAAAGAAATTGTTTAACATGTATTGCTGTGTAGGTAAGTACTACAAGAAATAATATACATACGTACACAGAGAGCGCACGCTACATAGGATAGATAAGTATGTATATAGATAGATCTATCTATATAGCTCTATATACATAGAGACAGATTCCCTCATCTTTCATCTGTGTGAAAATGTTTTATTTCACATCTCATTTTGAAGGTAATTTTGCTGAGTATGGGATTCTGCGTTGACTGTTCTTTTCTCCCTATTCGTCCTTTGGTGATACCGTTGCACTGTCCCCTGTTCTCCACTTCTAATGAGAAGTCACATACCATCTGTCACTTTTGTGAGTGTTCCCCTCAATTAAATGCATCTTTCCTTCATTTCACCTTGTATTTTATTTTAAAACTATTTCTTTATCTTATATTAATAGTTTGACCAGGGTGTCTCTGGTGTATTTATCTTTCTTGAAAATTCTCTGCAGCGGCATCTTCATGTTGCTAACTTTAATAAGTGGCAGAAAATTTCCTACAGTGATGTCCTCAAACAACTCCTGGCTCTCCCCTTCTAAGACTGCAATTCTGTATATGTTGGTCCATTTGGTGTTATTCCTATGTGTCTATTATGACTGAATTGTCCTCTGCAGAGGAGCATCTGTTGATATACTAGTCTCCATTACCTCAGAATTTGACTATATTGGGTCTTTAAAAAATAATTGAAATAAAATGAGTCTGTCTAAGTTGGGCCCTAATCCAACATAGCTGGTGTTATTAGAATATAGACATGTACAGGGGGAAGACCATCTAAAAATAAGAAAAAATGGCCATGTTATAGCCAAGAGAAAAGGCTTCAGAAGAAACGAACTCTGATAATGCTCTAATCTCACACTTTCAGTCTCCAAAATTTTAAGATTTTTAAGCTGCCCAGCCTATGGTACTTTCTTAAGGAAGCCCTAGGACACTAACATAATCTCTATTTGGATAGCTCCTATAGATCTGCCTTCATTGGTATGGAATATTTCCTATATTCTGTACAATATTCTGTGTAAGTATTCTGAAATATTCATTCCTCATTTTTATCATATCCATTTCATTCTTCTTTACAACTTTTGGTCTCTTGGCTGATTTCCTCAGTTGCTAGCACATGATTTTCTCCTTCGCCCCTAAATTCTTTTCCATGCTTATAATTACTAAATATATTGAAATATTTTAATGGCTTACTATAAGTGTGTGTGTGTGTGTGTGTGTGTGTGTGTGTAATAGGCCTCGTATCTGGGACATTTCTGGGTCTGTTTCTCTTGACTGTCTTCTCCTTTGAAAACATTCGAGTCACATTTTCTTGCTCTTGTACCCCTCTCATAATTTTTGGTTTGTCTTCCATTCGCTGTGTGTATGTAGAGAACAGAGGCTGAAGTAAGTTACACCTTCCGCTAGAACATAGCATGATGCTTGCAGAAGGCCACAATACTTGGGCTTGAGTCTAAATAAATTTTGAATTGGGTCTAGGCTTTGTTTCTACTTTAAATAGATTTCAGCCCTTTCTTGGTTTCAAATGTTTTGAGACTCACTGAGTAGCTAGTGTTCATTTTCCAGACCCACACTCAATTTTTTTGTAACTGGGGAGACCTCCCTTCACAGTGCATTCCTCTGCAGCCCTTCGGAGGATCATTGTGGTACCTTTGATGAAGATCTCGGAAAACTCAGTGAAATTTTCTCAGTTCACTTGTCCATCTCTAGTCTTGGGACGCCACTGGCTCACACTTAGTGAGAACCTAAGAACCTGAGTACTAGAGAATTTCCTCTGGGTTCCACACCTTGCCTAACCTCTCAGCTAGTGACTGTCTCACCCTACAGGAAGACCTATGCTCCTCATGGGCCATCTCAGTTGTGAGTCTTTGCATCTTAGGCATGACTTGGCATTATTTATATTCTAGTCCATTCCAGCTTCTTGGAAGCCTCTACTTTCAGATGGCTTCTAAAACTCTGTAATTTTTTGTGGTTCTTCTGGATATATGTCACTTATTGTGAATATGGCTAAATCCCTATACTTTCTACATTCTACCTAGATGTGGCAGTCACTTTTTTCTATTAAGTGGTGAATAAGAAATTCAAGCATGATTGAGGAAAGAAATCAATGATGTTTGAAGGATAGTAACATTAAGAAGACCACAAAGGTACCAGAACATACAGCATGTAAAGAGAATGCAAAATAGTTCACTGTGGTTGAAGTATTTGATATATACAGGTGAGTTGTAGAAAATGAGTAGGTGGCAGTGTAGATATCTATTGGTTTTGACAGCACAGTATTTCATTCTGCATTCCAAAAAATATTTTCTGCTTCTATTTGTGGAAACACCTCTCACCGTATCCAATTATTTTATTTTTAAACAGTTGTTAACACAGAGACAGGCATGGGAACTCAGCTTAGAAAACCTTAATGCCATATCTCTCAGTTAGAGGTATTGTTATGAGACCTAGGCCAGACTAGTTGGTGTCCTTCTCTGGGATTTCCTGAAGAAAATAAAACTTCATTCTCCCCATGTATGATAAAGTCCATGTGGAATAGAAGACCAGCAAGGGAGGATCACGTGGAGGGGAGGCTAGCCCCAATGCTTCTTTCTCCTATTATGAAAGATATTTTTGTTTAAAGTAGTTTAAAATAGGTTATGCCACTTCCAGTCTCCTGACCTGTGACTAGACCCTCCTTCTTTATTTGAAATAATATATTTAAATTTTAATTACTCTATTATAGCTGTCAAATCAGCTCGTGACATACATACATCCAAGAGTCGTCTTTTCAACGTATCATTTCTAAAACAGTGCAAAAATAAAGACAATAGGCACAATAAGAGATTTTACGTACTGTAAGACAAACCGCTTCATTTGTCACACCTTTTTCTTTTTTGGCTTTGCTAGGGATTGAACCCAGGTGTATTCTATTTTCAAGCGTTACCCTTAGACCCATTTTTTATTCTTTATTTTGAAACAGGGTTTTACTATGCCGGGAAGGGTTTTACTATGTAGCTGAGGCTGGCCCCGTACCTGTGATCCTTCTGTTGCAGCCTCCCAAATACTGGAATTACAAGTGTGTGCCACACTGCCCAACTTATTCATGCTCTTGAAAGACTACAAACCATCATGATTACCCTCAGTGTACAGACAAGAAATTTTGATACAAAAGATTTAAATGATACAAATTTGGTTATACAAATGGTGCCAGAATGTTAAAAATAGATGTTTACATTTGCTAACTTGTCAATTCTGTTTTCTTCTACCCTACAAAATACATTTATTCAAATAAAATTGAGTTTATAATCATCCTATTGGCTATAAAATTCCAATGTAACTGTTCTGCATCTTTATGTGCAGAGACTGAAATACATCAGAAGTTTGTATATCAATAGTGACTTGGAAAATTTTAACAAAATGCAAGATTTAATTAGGTAGAATTAACCAAAAGAGAGTTTTAACATTAAGCTACCATATTGTCTTCACTCATTTTATTTATTCCTTCACAAACAAACATATGCCCCCTCACATCCCCCCCACAAAAAAAGGTTTTGTATGGTCTCAACACTATAAATACATATGGCCTGTCCCAAAGATAATTACATTATGGAAAAACAAGGTAAATAAATGAATAAATATTATGAAAATGATTCTTCATAGTAATCACAAATTAAAATTATATTGTTCCTCCTAAATTATCATTTTCAATACGCATCTCTCTGATCACAAGTGCCATGGAAATAAAAGCTGTATTCCATTTTCATTACTATTGTTCCCTAATCCTTACTTTAGTGCCAAGCTAAACAACTGACATTCAATAAATATTTGGGAAATGAATACCTAAAAGAGAGATACTCCTAGATTCACTAAATTTAAAAAGAGAGAGATTTCTTCCAGCTGGGATGATTAAGGAAAGCTCTTCATGGCAGACACTTCACCTGGGCCTCCAAGGCTAGTCAGGATTTGAATGAGATTGGGTTTGAGGCAGGGGAGCCGCATAAATAAGAGCGCACAGGTGCCCGGATATTCAGCATGGATGGTGAATGTCAAATAGCTGTGTTTCCTTGAAGTATTTGATATATGAAGGCAAGTTGTGGGAAATGAGGTTGGAAAGGAGCTTTGGGACCAGAGGGCCTTTTATTTCAACCTAAGAAGTTTTACTTTTATTTGGTAGACAATGGGGAGTCAGTGAAGGATGGTGCCCTGGAGAATGAATGGAGTCAGGGTACAGGATGATTAATCTGGGAGACATCTGCGGACTGGATTAGAATGTGGAGAGACTGGAGGTAAGGAGTTAAGTTCTCTATAAACTGCTGGTGAATAAAGATGACTCTGAGAACAGAGTAGAGGATGCAGCGATGGAGGTAATGTGGCATATAGTAATTGTACTTACTATGAATAATTATTACAGCTGCAGTCCCTCTATGGGACAGTAGGACATCATTTAATGCTTTCTATAAAGCAGTCCTATCATGTACTTTCTATCATCCCTGCCTTTCACAGGGCACATTATACCTAGCAACTGGCCAGAATTTGAACCCAAATAATGTATCTCCTTAACTCAACTCAGAGCAATTCTTAGTTATGCAAATGTTGAAATTTTAAACCCTAAGTAACTGTATAGATATGGACTATACAGAGAAAGGTTTCTTCCTACTTTACTTGTAGGGATTCAAATTCATAATAGTGATAGGAGGAAATTTTTGTATTCATATTTACAATACACTGGGTGTGTAATTCTTCCAAATATTGAGATTGAGAATACCAGCAGATAATTTAATCTATAAGACTAAAGGTGGTGCAAGTGGTGATTTAGAAAGGCTAACAAAGAGGTAATATATGAATTCATAATATTGACAAGATGAAGAATACAAATAGCCAAAGCTGAGACTTAAAAAACAATCTCATAGATTAGAAGCAGAAAAAGGAAGTAGAGAATAAGACAAAGGTCTAGTCAAAAGACAGATGGTCTTATAGGCTGCTTTTGTTCCCTAAGAATTTAGGTTAAAGTAAAAACCCTAATACTTTACAAACTTTACAATGTGATTTTATTTGGAAATAGAGTCTTTACAAATGTAACTAGGTTAAGATAAGGTAAGATGGACATTAATACAGTATGACTTATGTTTTAATAAAAAAAGGAAATGTAGACAGTATATAAAGAAGGAAGATGTTTTAAAGATAGATAGGGAAAGACCTCCATGTGACTTTACAGGAGGCATCTAAAAATTCTAGAGAACTTCAATGATTGCCGGCAAGTGCCAGAAGCTAGAAGGAAAGGAGGATTTATCCCTAGAGCCATCAGAGAATGTATTGCACTCTGATACTTGATTTTCTACCTCTAACCCACAGAATTGTGAGGCAATAAATCCTTATTATTTATCATCATCATCATCATTATTATTATTAATATTAATATTATTACATTTTGCGGTACTGGAGATGGAACCCTGGGGCATTCTACCTCTGAGCAACACCCCCAGCCCTACTTTTTATTCTTTATTTTGAAATAGGGTCTCACTGAGTTGCAAAGGGCCTCACTAAGTAGCTGAGACTGTCCATGAACCTCGATCCTCCTGTCTTAGCCTCCCAAATACTGGGATTGCAAATGTGCACCATCATGCCTGGCTCAATTCCTATTACATCTAAGAAACCTATTCAATATTGGTACTTTGTTAAAACAATGCAAAGAAGTGAATTCAAGAGATAAATCAAGAGATTCTATTGAAGAACACATAGGTATGCCTCCCCACAGGTGCACACACCCACAAGACTGGACTGTTTCAAAAGGATGAGTTTAGTTAATAGTGATAAATTCTGTAGCAACATTCTCAAGTACATAAACTAAACTAATTTCATTTAATTTGATAATTAGATGCTAATTAGTAATCACTGAGGGATCATTTTCAGTATGTGGTATAAGAAGGATATTTCAAATTGAAATACTTACAGATAGCAGGTAGTTAATGTTAAGTGTGAAATACTGAATTGCAAGACAGGAATATACAGTAAAGGTGTGATGTGCTGAAGATGTCCTACTTCATAAATGCATGTCTAGAAATCCTTAGGATGGCAAGGAAAATCCCATTTGGGCTCCATAAATGTTCACTCTTTGTACCAATGACTGCATATGTTATCACTAATTCCCCAAGTCTGATGATAAATGGGAAGGCAGAAAGAAATTTAAGAAAGATTCAGAAACAAAGAAAAGGCTTTTTAAAAATCATTTCATTCCATTGTTCCATACTATATTCTTATATAATAATAATATTTTATTTTATAGTAAAATTAGTTAATATACTATATACACTCTAGGTTATCACTTCCAACCTATTTCGATAAATCTGTGTTTATATTTGTTTGCAGTCCCTGCATTAAACAGTTTCTATTTTTCCACATCTTTGCCAGCATTTATTATTGTTTGCATTATGGATTGCCATTTTTAGTAGATTTAGGTGGAATCTCAGTTTAGTCTTGATTTGCATTGCCCTGACTGGTAATGATATTGAACATTTTTTTCATATATTTATTGTCCATTTGCATATTTTCGTTTATTCTTTTTATAAATGTCTATTCAGTTTAATTTTTTACTTTTTTGGGGGTATAGCCACTATGGAGATCAGTGTGAAACTTTCTCAAAAGATTGAGAACAGAGCCACCATATGACCCAGCAATACCACTCCTAGCATCTTTTTACATTACTCTATACCCCAGCATGATGTATTATTACTATGCACAAATCGGAGTATAAAAATAAACAAATTTATGTCAATACCAATAAAATATTTGCAGAATTCAAAATTTGGAAATTAAATAGATTAAGAATACTGCAGAGAGCTGACCTGGTGGTGTATGCCTGTAATGCCAGTACTTGGGAGGCTGAGACAGGAGGATCCCAGGACATCCTCAGCAACACAGTGAGACCTTCAGTAACTCAGTAAGACCCTGTTTCAAAACAAAACATAAAAAGGAGTGAGAGTGCTATTCAGAGGTAGACTGCTCCTAGGTTCAATCCTGAGCAACACACACACACACACACACACACACACACACAAGAATACTGAAGTGAATACAGGTTCAAGTTACATTTTTCAATACAAAAATAGAAAGAAATTGGTAAATTCTATATGACTATAAATTACTAGTATTTTGTTTAAAATACATATACAGTAAAAATTCAAGTCTCCTTTTACCTTTGATAATGTTCAAAATCTACTTATTTTGAATATATCTTCCTCTTCTTTTTCTAATTTCTAAAGCTAAAACTTAGATGACTGATTGTATACTTTTCTTTTTATCTAATAGAGACCTTTGAAATCCTATAGTTTCCTTAAATAATAATTAAGCTTTCTCGTGCATGTTGTAATATGTTAAATTTGTGTCATCATTCAATTATGTTGTCTTATGATTTGTATATTTTCGATCCACATGATGTTTAAGAATTCATGATTTACTTTTAAAATATCTGGGAATTCAACTGTTGATATCCTACTGCTATTAATTTATAACTTAATTGTGTTATGGCCAGAAAATATGCTTTATAAATCCCATTTATTTTTGAAATCTTTTAAGATTGATCTTATTACCTAAAAAGAAGGTGGTCAATCATGGCCAAGTCTTGACTTGAGGTCTCCCTTTTTCTTTTTCTTTGTTTAGTGGTACTGGGGTTCCTGGAAACCCGTCTAACTCTGGGCTACACTCTCAGACACCTATTTTTTTTATATTTTTATTTGGAAACAGGGTCTCTTAAGCCAGTGAGGCTGGCTTCGAACCTGCACGATCCTCCTGTCTCTGCTTCCCAAGTGCGGGGATTACAAGCATGCACCATCACGCCTGGGGAGGTTTCTCTTTTGAAAATAAAGTACCTTCTGTACTTTATGGGTCTCATGCTCTCTAAATTTATGTCCAGTTGGTTGTTAGTGTTGTGTACATCTTGTGTATCTACTTTGTTTTTATTCTATGCTTATCATTTAATGAGAAGTTAATGTTTTCATCTCTGACGCTGCAAGTCTGTCTGTTCCTCCCGTTGTCTTTATTAGTTTGTAACTGTCATGCTCACTTAATACGTGCATTTTTAGTAAGGGCTGCTTTGTCTTTTAGGTGAAATGTTTATTTTATTATTAGTAAACAAGCCCTTTTACTCTTGTAATATTCTTGTTGAAATTCACTTTGTTGGATATTCATTTAGCTGTGTCACATTTCTTGTGCTTCTGGTTTACATACAATAATTCTTCCATCACTTTCGTTCAATCTGTCTTTGCATCTCCATGCAGGTTTTATAGGTAGTGTATATTTTAGTTAGGCTTTTGTCTCATCCTGTTAAACCTTCCCTTCAACTTGGCTCATTAACCATAGCTGAAGAAATCGTAAAGGATTTGATGAAGAAACTGTAAGCAATTTTATTTTTTTTATTTATTTTTTTTATTTTAATTTTTATTTTTTTATTTACTTTTATTAATTTATTTTTTAAATTGGTGCATTGTAGTCATATATCAATCACATTGGAGTACAAGACTTGAGAGGATATACAAGCACACATCATCCAATTAGCTCTCCTCCAGCCCCCATCCCATTCCCTCCCCCTCCCTCCATCCCATGCTTCTTTGGTGATTTACTTTGATACATTTGTTTATGTACCTCCTGCATTTTAAAGAGGCTCCGTCCTCCAGTATTACATACCCTCTGATTGGTCACATTAGTTGCTTCACTATAGGGCCCTTTCTATAGCTCAACCTCTTCCTGTTGCCCTTTTCCTCCTAGTTATTGCTGATTAAGAGAAGCGTCTGATTTATATTTTCTGCGATATTTCTCTGTGCATGCTGCATTGCAAGTACCGATCCCACTCTTGATGGTCCCAGTAGTGGCCTGGCTACTCAGTGGACTGATCCAGACCTCGCTGACTCAAGCAGCGGCCTTGCCTCATGGGAGGCCTCAGTTCTGGTCTCGCTGGCCCCTGCACCGGTCTAACCCCTAAGCTGGCTTTGGTCCCGGCCTTGGAGGCCGCAGGAGTGAACTTGCTTCACGGCAGGCTCCGATGCTGGCCATTGGCCCCTACACCGGCCTAACCCCTTGGCAGGATTCCAATCCCGGCCTCGGAGGCCCCAGCACCGGCCTAGCCTCACGGCAGGCTCCAATGCTGGCCTTGTTGGCCCAAGCCCTGGCCTAACCCCTCGGCAGGTTCCGTTCCCGGCCTAGGAGGCCCCAGCACTGGCCATGTCTCACGGCAGGCTCCGATGCTGGCCTCACCTCACGGCAGGCTCCGATGCCGGCCTCGCTGGCCCCAGCACTGGTCTAGCCCTTCGGCAAGTTGTTATCCTGGTCTCAGAGGCCCCAATACCGGCCTTGCCTCACAGCAGGCTCCGATGCCAGCCTCGCTGGCCCCAGCACCGGCCTAACCCCTCGGCAGGCTCTTATCCTGGCCTCGGAGGCCCCAGTACCGGCCTTGCCTCAAGGCAGGCTCCAATCCCGGCCTTGGAGGCCTCAGCACCGGCCTTGCCTCACGGCAGGCTCCAATGCCGGCCTCGCTGGCCCCAGCATTGGCCTCACCCCTCGGCAGGCTCCAATCCCGGCCTCGGAGGCCCCAGTACCAGCCTTGCCTCATGGCAGGCTCCGGTGCCAGCCTCGCTGGCCCCAGCACCGACCTAACCCCTCGGTAGGCTCTGATCCTGGCCTCGGAGGCCCCAGCACCGGCCATGCCTCACGGCAGGCTCTGATGCCGGCCTTGCTCGCCCCAGCACCAGCCTAACCCCTCGGCAGGCTCTTATCCTGGCCTCGGAGGCCCCAGTACCGGCCTTGCCTTATGGCAGGCTCCGATTGTAAGCAATTTTAAAGAGAAACATTTCTCTCTAAAAGCATGTTTGTAATCCCAGCATTTGGGAGGCTGAGGCAGGAGGATAGTGGTTTGAAGATAGCCTCAGCCCCTACTTAGTGAGGTCCTTTGCAACTCAGTGAAATCCTGTTCCAAAAAAAGAAAGAATAAAAACTAGGGCCGGGGGTGTACCTTGGAGGTAGAATGCTCCTGGGTTCTATCCCCAGTACCCCCCAAAAAAAAGAAAAAAAAAAGAAAAAGAGAGAGAAACATTTCTGATTTGTGTGAGCAGAGTTACTTCCTTGGAAGAAATATGAGTAAAGTTGATAATACTGACATATTGGTAAGTTAATTTAAATACACCATATTTGATTCAAGTGTGCTTTATTTAATGTGGGGAGAATTGGAATGTGTTTGTTTCTGTCTTATTTTGACAGTTGTATGATCGATTAATTGATTGATTCATTGATTGATTGATTGTGATGTTTAGGACAGAACCCAGGGCCCAATGCCATTAACACAAACACCCACCACTGAGTGATACCCCTGGTCCCATTTATTACTGTTAATTACATCATATTTCTCTATTGCCTCATAACACTTGTATCTTTTTTTTTTTTTTTGGTGGTGGTACTGGGGGTGGAACCCAGAGGCTTTCTACCTCCTGGCTATACTCCCAGACCTATTTTATATTTTTTATTTGAAAACAGGGTCTCACTCAGTTGCTGAGATCCTCACTAAGTAGCTGAGGCTGGCTTCGAACCTGCACGATACTCCTGTCTCGGCCTCCCAAGCGCAGGGATTACAAGTGTGCACCACCATGCCCGGCTCAAAACTTTGTGTCTTACCCTAAAGAATCTCCCTCCTTCCTATCACATATTTGATCAAGTCTAAACTCTGGGGATCAGATGAAAGCTTCTGGATTATGAAAAGCCCAGAAAAGAAACATTTCTCATATTTGTATCCTATTAATTTTGGCAGGGTTGCTTTTTGCCAGCTTCTTCGCTTCACATGTGAAGGAAGAAAATAAAAAGAAAAGAAAGAAAACAATAATTAAAAGAAAATAACGGTCTCCATTGAGTCTCATTATATTTGGCTTCCATGGAATACATCTGATTGTAGATTTGACAGATGTAAATTAATATGGTAGTACCAAGGCACTCATCTGATGACATATTTTTCTTTTAAGTATTTTTATTTTAGCAGCACTTATTTTTAGTACACTAGAAGTTTTTGAATAGATGTATTTGCCCCTGTAAGAGTAAATGGCTCTAACTGTTCTGCTCTTCTACCTACTTTATATGGAAGGGTTTTGGGGCCATGATATTTGAGTTATTTACTATGTTTTCTGGGCAGGAAATCTAATAATTATTCTCAAATGGAAGAGCATAACAGGCAGGAAAAATATGATCTAAGTATTCATAAATTTGGTAGCTTAGTGGGTGTTTACAAATTATTTCCTACCAGTATGCATTTGATCACGCTCATAGGGCTATTGCCAGAACCAGAAGAAAATAGAAATGATCTGGCAGCAATTTTAATGCTTTGCCATTACAAAAAAAGAATTCTATAAATTTCACTTTTAACACTATCTTCTCATTCCTTTTTAGTATGTGGGTGGGTGTTTATCATGCTTAGCCGAAAGAATGCAAGGGTCTTAATTCACCTCTTAACTAAAAGTCTCTTCCTAATTTAATTCATCTTCAATAATTTTACAAGATGATTCTTAAACCAAACATGGGTCACAGTGGCTACTTTCTGTTGTTCTGTCAGTCTAGGATGCTTTAAATATGTTTAACATGTTCGCATTCAGGACTATCACTAACTGACTCCACACCAAGTCAGTTCTGGCTTTCAGTCCTTCCAGGGTTTGCCTCCTTTTAGTTCTTTTCTCATCATGTCTTTTGGTCATATAGAAAATAAGTTTGAATATTAGAGCCTTTGAAATCTCACATTTATTTAAATTTCTGCCTTAGGTTCATCATCACTTTGCCCCATTTAAGTTTAAAAGTTCAACATTTGCTTCTAAACACGTAGCACCGTGTGCCAACCACCTAACACATCCAATAGTAGAGAGACCTTATTTCTATGCTATGACTAGAAAACTCTACCCAGGCTCTCAGTAAATGAATAGAAATTTGAAATTCATCATGTTATGATTCCTATTATGACCAGCCCTTAAGTCAAAGGAATAGGACGCAGTGTGAAGAACACTATAAGTTCTTTCATTTTTAACATGTATATATCAGAAAGAGGATAGATAGATAGAGAGATAGATAGGCTTTGCTCAACTAATTATGTATTGGATATAAAACCATGTATATAAAAATCTATAAAACATTAATATTATAAAACAGAATTGAAGAAAAATACATATTATGACAGCATTATGTAACAAGAGATTCTGTTCTTGTTCAGGGGTTTTCTTCTGAGAATGAGAGCAAATGAAAAAGGAAAAGTAAACTTTTAAAAAACTAAATTCTCTCTTGGGAACTAATAATTACTATACCCTTAAGATTCACACTATCTTACTAGAAGAAAGTTCAGTAATTAAGATAGTTTATATAACTTGGATTAAAATGATACTCATGGAGTATAAATGCAAAAAAAAAAGAGAACAAGACATCAAATAAGAACAAATATGACTCTAAATTCTCAAATATTCACATACCATGGCTAATTTCAACTTATTGGCAGTATGATAGGGTCAGAAAAGAAGGTTATTAGGAAGACAGAAAAAAAAAAAACAGTGAAGAGAGGGAAATTAAATAAAAATAAAGGAGAAGACATAAATGAGCTTATTTTCTAAAGTGTGAAAGTGTTAAGTACCTCATCAATTATATTCAACATAATTAGGAGGCTTCAGAGTGGCAGGAAGACCTAAAGAGAATTGTATGCATGCCTGCGTGTGTTGCTTTCTATAAGACCTTCAATTCCCCAGAGACCCAAAGTTAACTTTTCCGAAGTTCACTAAATACAGCAACATCCTGCTGTGATCTGTTCACTTGGCAAACAAGAAAATTAGGAGCTGTGACTAAAACTCTAGAGACATTCAGCCTCAAAGCCCTGATCTTCCCTCAGTGGAACTGATGTATAGTGTGCAGCAGGCGGGGACACTACCCTTATCGTTTCCATCTCCATCCCTGGCCCTTCTTCCCTATTTTGGCAATGGGGATTGAATCCAAGGATGTTTTGCCTCTGAACTGTAGTCCTTGTTTTTGATTTTGAAACAGTGTCTTACTAAGTTGCTGAGGGTCTTTTTAAATTTCTGAGATCAGGCTTCAGCCTGAGAGATTCTCCTGTTTTAGCCTCCCAAGTACTGACACTACAGTTGTGTACCACCAGGCCTGGCTTCTTTTTTTTTTTTTTTTTTTTTTTTTTTTTCCTTTTTTGAGTGGCATGCTCTGTTTTGAAATGTCAAGACACATTGGGCAATTATGTAATCCAGCCTCCAGAGGAGCTGGGTGATTCGCCAATCAGGAAAACCTGAGGGTTTTACCTGTTTGTTCTTTCATATTTCATTGATAGTCCTGGTTGTATAACTGAAGAAAGGTCTCTTTCCACAAATGGCCAGCATCTCATGGTAATTTTTCTCTCAGTTCTACCATCTCTGATATCCTCTATATTCTTTGGTCCCTATTTCCTTGGATTCTGAAGACAAATGGGCTATTATCACAATAGGATGTTGGCTTAGTCATATGCCAATATAAATCGCCCCTCTAAAGATTCTGGAACACCTTTGACTCTCAACGATGGCTTGTGCATTGTTTTTGATCTTATTATTTTAAGATTATTACCTGACAGTAGATACTGGTGCCAATAAAATCAGTGACTTCTCTATAGTATGAAAAGTTGGTGGAGAAAAAGACTATGTAATAAAATTATATGTCAACAAATAAAATGCTAAAGATAGTCATTTTCACATCTGTGGAATTATAGTCAAGCACATTTTAGACATGGGGAACTCATAATTTTTTATATGATGCAATATCCAGTCCTTCAATTAAACAAACAAATGTTTGAGCCATCTGATTACATAATCACCTAATGAAAGAGAAATGGTACTGCTAATTGCTTTAGCAAAAAATAAATAAATAAATAAATAGCCTGGCGTGGTGGCACATGCTTGTAATCCTAGCATTTGGGAGGCTGAGACAGAAGGATCGCGGTTTGTGGACAGCCTCAGCTACTTAGTGAGGCCCTTTGCAACTCAATGAGCCCCTGTTTCAAAATAAAAAATTAAAAAAATAGGGCTGAGGGTGTCGCTCAGAGGTAGAATTCCCCTGGGTTCCATCCCCAGCACCACAATAAATAAATAAATAAATAAATGAATAAATAAATAAATAAATAAATAAATAAAAATAATAAATAAATAAATTTTAAGTTATACTTAGCACAATGGGCCACCGAAAACAATATACTATCATGCTTTAAAAGAGAGATTTTTGTCCTAATATTTTTCTTTATAACTAAGACCATTGATTCATTCATTACTAGGGACAAATTCCATAATTATGATAAGATTAGTTCTATAAAATATATCCCATAGAAAATCCAAAGAGAACAATGTTATATAAAAATACGTATAACTCCCATAAATTCAAATCACTCCCTGCCTCTGAAATAAAAGAGAAACAACACCAAATTTGCATTTAAACCAGGAGTAGCTCTTTAAGATGTCTACATTGCTATTCTTGTATGTTATTCATTATCTCCCTAGAGAGGAAGCAGGAAGCCTCATTAAAGAAATTTAGCAATCCATTTTCATCTCCTCTATTGGCTTTTTAGCTAGACCCCTGTGTTCTACTTTGTAGTGGTTGCTCTAGGGACTAGACTACGTATTCTTAACTTATCACAATTTACTATATTTTGATATTATACCACTATTGCACAATAAAAAACCTTACAATTATATAATTCTGTTTATACCTTCCTATCTTTCTAATATCATTGTAATACATTTTATATATGCACATAAGACACAAAATACATTTATTATTTTTTGCTTTAATACCTATTAAACAATTATCTTTTAAACCCGTTTTAAAATGAGAATAAAACCCCTTATATTTACTACTTCACAATGTTTTCCTAGGTATGAACTTTTTTCTTTCAGTCTAAATGGATTTTTAAAAATCTCATTTCCTATAGAAATTCTGATGATGTTAAATATCTTAGTTGCTATTTATTTTAAAATGTGTCTATTTGGTCTTTGATTTTGAAGGTCATGTCTATGAGACAGAATTCAAGGTTGATAGCACTTTAAAAATGTCACTCCATTCTGTTCTGGCTGGTATTTCTTCCTGTGTGTGTCATGGTATTTCCACCTCTGAATAGCTTTTAATGTTTTCTTTTTTTATCTTTGGTTTTCATTAATTTGTCTATGATTTACATAGCAAGTTTTCTTTTCATTTATCCTACTTAGGATTTATTTTACTTATGGCATCTGGGGTTAATATCAGATTAGGAAATTTTCCTCTCCTTTATCTCTCTGTTTTCTCTTCTTTCTTTTAGGGGAGGTGGACTGAAGTGGAGGTTTGGGAGTGCTTAAATTTCTCCTTACTAATTTTTTGGTGCTCTAATTACACATATGTTACATTGTTCTGCATTTTCCCACTGGTTTAATGAAGTGCTATTTATTTTTTCCAGTCTTTTCTTTTATATTGGAGTTTCTATTGCTTTTCTTCTAGTTACTAATGTCCTCCTCTGCAGTTTCAAACTCCTGAAAAACTACTCAGTACATTTTTTTTAAAATTTCAGATGCTATGGTTCATATTCTATAATACGTTCTTGAGCATAATTTTGATTGTATTATTTTTTAATCCCCAAAACTCAAACCATGTAATGGAGATATGTTAGAAATTCACCATTGGACTTTAATGTCTCCTATCAGTGACCACCATATCTGTATTGGGTGGGAATCTGTAAGTAGCTTGTGGAAGACATGCTCTTAGAATGTTGCTTGAATATTGGTGAAGACTATTCACAACGTCAGTATTGTGTGCACAGTAATGGTAGTTTTAATGAATTCTTTCATGTTCTTGATAGCTTGTTGTGTTCGTAAATCACTTTTAAAAAGTTGAAAACTGATATTCCAGTCTTTAGGATTATTGGTTTAAAAAAGAACAGATTTAGCTGGCCCTGGTGGTGCAAGCTTGTAAACACCCCCCTTCCCACACTTGGGAGGCAGAGACAGGAGGGTCGCACACATTTGAAGCCAGCCTTGCTGGCTTAAGAGACCCTGTTTCCAAATTTAAAAAATATATATAAAAATAGGTCTGGGAGTGTAGCCCAGAGGTAGAAGGGTTACATCCCCAGTACCATCAAGCAAAAAAAAAAAAAAAAAAAAGAATAGATTTCTTTATTAAAAGTCTGTAGATTGAAGTGGGAGAAATTAATCTCTTAACCTTCTAAAATAATTAGGTGTTTAAGTTTTCATAGTACCTATGAGTATGCAAAAATAAAGCTATATGTAAAAGAAAAATTAAAATACTGGGTAGAAAATACTGTGTGAATATATGCCATTGTCAACATGATCCACATGATGATGTGAGACTATAGTGCACCAATTAAAAACATGAATATAAAAAAAGAAAATGATGAAGAAAATTTCATATGCTAATTTTTATTCATCTATTTTAATTTGGTTCCTTTCTAAATACTAGCATTCCTCCCCCCATCCAACTGGTATGCTTTCTTACAAATATCAACCCCATCTTTACATTTCTAACCTATTTGTAAGATCATTTTAATGTTTTTTCTCTGTTAATTCTAATTTCTCTGTTATTGCCGAGTCTATTTCTATTGGCTCTGCCATCCTTTTCAACTGGTCTCTGTTCTTCCTGCTCCTTCTTTATGAATCATATTGAGTTGCCTTTTTGCGAGTCTAGTAACTTTTTATTCAATGTTATACAGTTGAATGATCTCTTGTTGAGAGTCTGAATTGAGAGCATTCCTTTAAACAGTTTTGTGTTTTATTCAGTTAGCCACTTGATTCACTAATGATTCTACAGCATCCTTTTCAGTCTTGATTCTATGTTTTTTCACAATAAAAACCCTAAACAAATTAATTGTAGAAAGAATGTGACATAACATAATAAAGACTAAATATGACAAATCAATAGCCAATATAAGAGTGAACAGGGAAAATGTTATATTTCTTGTAATATCTGAAAAAAGAAAAGAATGTCTACTTTCCTCTGCTATGTAACATAGTATGAGAAATCTAGGAAGAGCAATTACACAAGTGAGAGAAATTAAGGCATAAAGGCAAACCAATGAGAAAGAATGAAATCAATTTCTTGTATGCAGATGACATTATTCCATAAATTGTAAAACTATAAAAGCCCCTAAAAGACCATGAAAACATAAATTAATAAAGTTGCTAGTTACAAAGTCTACATACAAAATTCAGTAGCATTTTTATTCACTATAACAGACTTGCTAAGGAAGAAATCATGAAAGCAATCTCATTCACAATAGATATAAATAGATAAACAAAAAAAATAGATAGGAATGCATTTAAGCAAGGAAGTAAAAGATGTCTATAATAAAAATTATAAATTATGAAACAAATGAAAGTGAAAGACATATAAAATATTAGAAAGACCATCCATGACCAAAGGTTATAATAATTAATGTTGGTAAAATGCCCATACTATCCAAAGCAATTTATACATTAACACTAAGAAACATCTGGAGAAAGGCATTTCTATTCTTATGTCCATCAGTAGCCAAAAGGAACTTAATATAAGCATTTCTCAAACACCATCTTTGGTTTAATGCACAACTTTAAAAATAACTAATTAATATACATATCAGGATGCTACTAACAAATTCATTACTATCTAAGATGGAGAGTATTTTTTTCTTTAAAAATGTAAAAAGGTAAAAGAAAATAAATCTCTAGAGCTCACAAAATAAGAATGAAGATACAATATATAGAATAAGAGAAAAATATTTCCAGATTGTTCAACTGAAAAAGGATAAATGTCCCCAAAACAGAAAGATCTCAAAAGACTCAACAACAAAAACTACCAAAACCACAAATTTAAAAAAAAATGGGCAAATGAAAGTAATAGACATCTTAAGAAGAAATCCAAATCCCAACACGTATGATAAAAATGTTCAGTATCACTAACCAACAGAGAAATACAAATAAAAACAACAATGAAATACCATTTCATTGCAGTCTGAATGGCTATTATCAAAGAACCCAAACACAACAAATACTGGAAAGGAAGCAGTGGAAAAGAAATTCTTCCATAGTACTGGTGACAGTGCAAATTAGTACAACCATGATAGAGTACATCATGGGGGTTCCTCAAAAAGCTACAACTTTATCTATCACATTATACATCAGAAGATGGGTGGATCTTCTGAATCCACCCAGAAGACGGATCATCCATCTTCTGGAATATATTAGTATATATTCACATATATGTGTGTGTGTTTGTGTGTGTATGTGTTTGTGTGTGTGTTCCTGTGTGTATATTCATACACAAAGATGTCATAAATGAAATCTGATATTAAAGAGATAGTTATACTTTCTGTATATTTCAGCACTACTCACAAAAACAAAAATATGGACTCAACCTAGGTGACCAGGATGGATGACTGGATAAAGAATCTTTAGTTTATACACATAATGGAATATGTTTTGCACACAAAAAGAATGAAACTCTACCATTTGAAGCAACCTAGATAGAACTGAAGGGCCTTGGGTTAGGTATAATAAGACAGACACAGAAAGACAAATACTGCAAGCTCCTTCTCATGTGTTGATGCCAAAAAGTTGATTTTAATTTAGAAGAGAGTAGAAGAAAAATGACCAGAGGTTATAAAGGGCAAGGAGGAAGAAGAGATAAGGGAATGAATAGTGTCCACGTAAACACAATTGGATGGTAGGTGTAAGGTATAGTATTCTATATCACAATAGGGTGACCATAGCTCACTCCAATCTAGCATATATTTTATTAAGATCTAGAAGAGAAGAGATGAAGGCTACAAACATAAAGATATAATAGGTAGAAATTCCAATTGCCCTGATTTGACCATATACATGGATTCATATAATTCAGGACTCTGTGTCTTCTACCAGAAAAAAACACATAATATGCCATTAATATGTACAATAAGTGTGTTAATTAAAACATAGAATAAAAAGACCAAAATATTTCTGAGTATGACAATAAACTATAAATTTATAAAACAACTTAAAACATTATCAGTATTTTTTTTTTGGTGGTACTGGGGTTCCTGGAAGCCCTTCTAACTCCAGGTTACACTTCCAGACCTATTTTTATACTTTTTTTATTTGGAAACAGGGTCTCTTAAGCCAGCGCGGCTGGCTTCGAACCTGTGCGATCCTCCTGTCTCTGCCTCCCAAGCGCAGAGATTACAAGCGTGCACCACCATGCCTGGCATTATCAGTATTTTTACAACATATAAAATGTAGATGTTAGAAGGTAATGAATAATGGATTTATATTTTATTATTATTTCAATATTTTGCATGTCTTAGAGCATGCTTTTATTTTTGGACTCTCTATGCAAGGTTATCTGTATAGAAAAGAACCTTGAAATATAAAAAAAAGTTTTCATGTAGAGAAAAATGTGTGATTCTTTAAAATCTTGAAAGACTTAAACAGTGTCTCCCTTTGGAACAAAGAATTAGCATGATTACTTTCCATTATAAAATATCAGGGTTCCCTAAGTCCAGGGTTCCTACTCTGTCTGTATTTTCTATTTAGCACTATGATTCTGTCAGCTCTTAGAGACTTCAGCAATGTCGATACTATGCTGCTATTGCTATGAGAAATAAAATTATTTTTCTCTAATTCAGGACTCTGTCTTCTACCAGAAAAGACTCAGCTGACATCTCCTGACAGTCAGCAGGTAAATTTCTGGAATAATTGGGGTTTAGTCTAGTTTAGAGACAGAAAGTTAGAATTCATAAAGTCCTGGATATTTTATTCCTATTATTAAATTACCTCCCTGTAACATATTGGAATCTTATTATTAAAATAAATAAATATTCAAGATGTTTATTTTAGTATGTTGCATGTTTACGTCCCAGCCAACAATAGATTGAGTGAGAAGCAGTGAAACAGATGCTATTATTAAACCTATACTGTTTTTAAAACACATTCCAACAAAATTCTGTTTTTATGAAGTAAAAGAGAAATTTAACCTTCTTGCTACTATGCAAGTTATGTAAAAAATCAGTACACCAAATTAGTATTTATTTTTAAATAAACACATATAAAATTAGAATCAAACAGTCAATGACCTTCAAATTAATTCACATTTCCCTAGAGATTTCAATACATCTCTACTGAAATGTTTTCTAATCTGGCTGGAAACAAAAAGAATAAAAAAACTTGTCTACTTTATCTAGTTCTTTAAACTACAAGCTCATAAGAATCTTGTTAGAGTTTGCATTGTACTTAATTAATTAGTGAACTCATTTAAAAAGTGCCCTTGGAGACAATTTTTTCTTTATTTTTTACTTTACCTAAAAGGTCTCAAGATATTTAACCAATATGTAGAGCAGTCATTCTTTACAGCCAATGATAAAAAGGCAGTTGTAATCCTAGGGATGGAAACATACCTCTGGCCCATGGACATTTCTTCTCTCTATAATATATTTAATTTTCTTACAAATAAAGACAAAATATGGAAGGTGTTAATTTTGAAATTATTGAAGCAATTTGGCTATCAATCCCTTACACTTGAAGTTACCACTCTCTCTCTTTGATCCAGATAAATGAAAGCTAAATGAACTATATTTTATCCCAATATTGAATTTCAGATAACCATATCAAATAGGTAAACAAAAGACAGGAAATAAAATAGAAATTTACTACAGAAATTTTAGTTTGTAAAAACTCCTATTTTCAGTAATTTCTTTATATATCAGAGTGTGGCAGGGATTTGTCCAGAAGTTATATGGCCATAAAAAAGGTATCACTATGGTAATGTTCCCAGTATAAAAATAACATTCTTGAAGCCCTACTAGTATATGAAAATTTAATACATCTATCTTTCTTTTTGTATATATCAATTGTATCACAAAGTTGAAAGAATTGTGAAGGGGATTGTACTTAAAATTATCTTATAATCAGAAGTCCAATGTGTTCTATTTAAAGAAATAAACTGAGAAGCTGTAATTTGAGTCAGACTTGTGAGTGCTCCAATGTGAAGCTTTATTGGATTTTCAATTATAATTAACAGAATAATAACTAAAGATGTAAACAGAAACAGAAATGACTGTACTATCAAACACCTGCTTCATAATTATTTGAACAACAAAATGTTTTTGAGTCTCCCACTTATTTATAATCCTGGCGTGTTTTTAAAAATTCCTGTCTATGTATCAATCTGCTTAATTATTTTAGAGCTCTCCATGAGACAAAAAACAACTCAAAAAAATAATCTGATCCAGGTGACAAATTAGAAGCAATAAATCTGTTACTGGGAGGTCAGCTTAAGCAAGTAGAGCAGAAAGACTAAAGGAATGTAAAAGTATTTGAAAGTTCCTCTAAATCCAACGCTTGTCCAAAGGGGACTTCAATGACCCAAAAATATCAGTTTAGAATTTAGATACAATGGGTTCATAGTAATCTTGTGACTCAAAGGTACGTATGATTGGGATAGCTATCTGTAGAGGGCTTTTCCTGAGTAAAAGCAGGTGTCTGCCATTCTGCTGCAAAGGAGTCTATGTACAATTTCCATTTGGCATCCTAACAATCTTATATTTGGTTTGAGCAGTACATTTTCATTTCATTCATCATTTAAAGACAGATAATCAGAAAGTCATTACATTGGCCGACACCAGACCCTTCGCTCGATTGTATCGTAATTGAGCACCGCAGAGCGTGTGCCAGATCTAATGGATAATGAATATATTATGTCAGGAGAACCGCCTCAGTGAAGCTCAAGGGGATAGATGGAGGGGGCTGCGGTGGTGACATATAGGGTCACAGATGTTGCACTGATTTACTGATGGAACGATTGTGTAATTAGGTAATCAATGGTGGGGACCATGCTGCTGTGGATGTCTCACTCTGAAAATGGAAAGGCTATTTGATGGACAAGTCAGCATGGTGCCAATGGAGTTTAGAAAGACCAGACCTTTCCTGGGATGGAGCCTGAAGTTACTGTTGCCCATTACAGAGTGCACATCTTAGAAGAGACAGATTAAGATACAGACTGGAACTTAGCTCTGTTTTAAGGAGAACACAGAGCACAGCTTTTATGTTCATCAGAGCATGGTCAAGACCTCTTTTTCTTGCTTTAGGATAATGAAATCAATACAGAAGCATATAGATAATGTTCCTCAATGGTCCACTTAGGCAAAACCTTTTTTTTTTTTTATAAAAATGACAAACTATAGTCAAGGGTTTTTCAGGCCTAACCAATACATAAGCACAGAGTAATATAGCAGTAGTATCGTTGATAGTGATGGTAATATTATTTAAAATTATTGAGTTCATTGAAGTTTCAGCATTTCTGTTTGCTTAAAATGAATTATCTCATAATAAAAACAACCTAGAAGACAAATATGATTTTAATTTTTGAGATTAGAAAACTAAATCATTCATTAATCTAGTAACCTGTCAAGACTATTATATCATATTATAAAGCCCAGAAATGACAGATTTGCTCAAAATCCTATTTATCTTTGGGCTGCTTCATAGTCTGCACTTGACTGAAGTACATTCAGGTGTTGCTTTCATATCTTTGTCTGTAGGAGAGTCACTTTCTCATACTGATCTTATTGAAAGATATGTAAGAGCTCATGTAATCTTCTAGATAAAACTAATAAAGCAATTAAAATTACATGTTATGTTTAAGGACAAAAAATAGCATAATAATTATGACAAAGATGCATTTTTTCGTAGCTGGCATTGTTTCCATTGCAGTGGGCAATTTGATTTTCCCAAAAGTGAAACAGTTAATGTGCCATATGGGTTCATTATTACACTATAAATAAAAATTAATTGGTACACATTAAAGTTTACATAAACCTCAATTATAGTCTCCCTATCGTACAGTAGAATCAGGACTTTTGATTCAATCTACCTCTGCAGTGATGAATACACATGTGCCAATCTAGACATACCATGACTTGGGGGATCCTAAAGAAGAAGATAAGCTTTTACAAAAGAGTGGGTACTTTCAGGGTCAAAGAGACAATTCTCATGCTACATTCAAACATGTATGATGACTGTATGAAAAGCCAGTTTGTTGATGAGAGATCAGAATTAATAACAAAAGTAGTGTGGATAGATAGTCAAGGAATTATATGGTTCACTTGATCAGCACAAGTATTCCAGAAACAGAGCCACAAGTGGTCTGGAAACTGGTGTTATCAAGCATATAATTCAAAATTGCTAATATTTAATATATAAAATTAGATGAAATTATGGAGATTTTTATCTGGCAAATAAAATTGTCAAAATTACAGAACTCAAACATGAAACATCCAGCATTAGACAGCATATAAGAGGAGAGATGCTATTAAATTAAAATATAAATCAACAAAAATATTCATATTGAAAGACAGAAGAAATATTGAAGGTGATTAAAGAAAAAAAGAAGAGAAGCCAGGCATGGTGGCACATGCTCGCAATCCCAGTACTTGGGAGGCTGAGACTGGAGGTTCCAGCCAGCCTCAGCTACTTAGTGAGTTTTCCACAACTTAGTGATACCCTGTGTCAAAATGAAGAATAAAAAATTGGGCTGAGGGTCTAGCTCAGAGGTAGAATGCCCCTGGGTTTGATCCCTAGTGACACACACACACACACACACACACACACACACACACACACGGAACACATAAGACTTATTGGAACAGTCTAAGTGGAGAAGAGTGTATATTAGTCATCTATTGCTGTATAACAGTTACAATAATATTGGATTAATGTGACAATTATTTATTATCTCTATGGGTCAGAAGTCTGGGCAAAGATTAGCCAAGCACATTTATTTTAAGGTCTCTAATTCATCTTCACTCACATTGACAGCTTGGTTGGCCTGCAATCTTATCTGAAAAGTTGACTGGGGAAGAAACTGTTTCCAATTCACTTGTGTGGTTGTTGGCAGGATTCCATTCTGAATGGGCCTTGGGAATAAAGGACTCTGTTCCTTTTTGGCTATTGGTGGCATTCTGGCTCAGTTTCTTGCCACAGAAGCCTCTTCGTAGGACAACTCCTACCATGAGAGCTTCTTTATAGAATATATGAAGAGAGGAGAGAAAATGAGAGAAGAAGGAAAGAGAAACATAAGAAAGGGAAAAGGTAGGCCCCCAATGCCAAAGCTATAGACTTCCTGTCATTTAATGTGTGATGAGCCATTGTTATTGCCACATTCTAACACTTAGAAGCATGCCACTATAAATTACTCATACCCAATCGGTTGGAATTACATAAGATTATTGGTATCAATGGAAAAGTTTTGATGGGAATCATCTGAGAGGCTGCCCACCACAGAAAGAAATTAAGCATGCATAGTACTTGTAGAAATGCCACTGTGGATATAAGAGCAAGCTTCTCAGCCCTCTGACTGCGTAGCCAGCCTACAACATCTATAAAAGACACAACCATGCTGGTTTCACCAACCTTTAACTTTCGCAAAGTTTCCTTACTGCTTACCTGAAGCTATTATGCTTTTATTTAAACTTCTTTTCTTTATATTTTTACTCAGGACCAGTCATGAATTGTAGTGTGACATTTAGCCAACCCTCTTCTTAATCTTTACTATTTTGCACATAACCCTGTCCTGGTATCTGCTTCTTGAACAACATAGACTAACTTGAACAACATAACTAACATAGACTAATCTATTTTTTCCCAAAATGGAAGAAATACATAAGGCCATAGGATGAATACACTAACACACACACACACACACACACACACACACACACACACACACACACACAGTTCTAAAATCTGACACATGCTAAAAATATTTAAAGAAACCATTGAGTGGGTAGGGTGGAGTCTGGTACTAAAAAAGGAAGTAAATGTAAGTGTAACTTTTCTGGAGGAACTATGAAAGCTAGATAGCAATGGAATGACCACTTACTTACAAATATTAAAGGGCATTGTCTGGCAAGTTACTGTTTTATCTCAAAGGAAACATTATTTAAGAATTATGGTGAAACATGAACATTTTGCACAAAATTGAGAATGTGTCACAAACAGAACACAATTAACAACAACAAAAAAAAAACCCTAAGGTTATTTATACTAGCAGAAGGCACCTGATTCCAGAAGGAATATGAAAAGAAAACAGAACTAATACATTGAAAAAGGCATGTATATAGTTTAAGTCTAAGTTAATAAAGTTGTTTTTTGTACCAAGAATGAAACCTAAAGATTTTCCTATGTGAGGCAAGTTCTACCACTGAGCTCATGCTCAGGCCTTTATTTATTCTTCTTACACAGGGTCTCAATAAGTTGCCTAATCTGGCCTTGAACTCGCGGTCCCCTGCCTTTTGAGCTGAAACCCCAAAGAGCCAAAATTACAAGTGTATGCCAGTGCACCTGGCTAAATTAATATTAACTGATACTTGTATAATTATGTATGCAGAATTACAATGCTTGACAAAAGTAGCTCAGAAATTAAAGAGATTTGAATGAAACAAAGGATAGTAGTGTTATAAAAATACAGGGAGTTCGAGGGGTACTACCTAAAAGGAGATGATAATTCCAGAATGTGTGTGCCTATTCTAACTTCTAGGGTAAATGGAGAGAAAAAGTGTTACATTAAAACATTAATAAAAATAAATGATTATTCTAAGAGAGGTATGATGGCAGAAAATAATCAAAATGAGAATAAAGAGCAAACAAATATCTATTTTAAAATTAAATGCATTAAAAATTAGATTTAAATACAAATATATTAGTAATTGTGTTAAATATAACTTAACATGTGAGTTAAAAATAGTGACTGTCAGGTGGAAAAACAACAAAAAAAAATGCAACTAATTGGTTTTGGATGTATGGTGCACCTAATAAATGTTTCTGGAATGAAGGTTAGTGACATAGATTCTTTTCTATAGATAAACATGGAATTGTAGCAGGGAATAGTTATGGCATGCCCAAGGTAAGGTATAAATGTTACCAATTCTACCTAATGTGTTTTAAGTTTGGGGTTAATGTTAACTTCTTATGGCAGTAATCATTTTTGTTTGTTTGTTTGTTTGTTACTGGGGATGGAACCCAAGGGCATTGTACCGCTGAGCTACATCCCAGATTTATTTTTTATTCTTTATTTTAAAAAAGGGTCTCACTTAGTTGCAAAGGGCCTCACTAAGTAGCTGAGGCTGTCCTCAGGACTGCAATCTTCCTTTCTCAGCTTCTCAAATGCTGGGATTACCAGTTTGTGCCACCATGCCCACCAGCTGGTAGTGGTAAATTTTCTATGATACTAGAGAACAGTAGTACTTTTTTATACTATTGTAAGTGGCAATATAAGAACAGTTACAATGTTCTTTATGAGGCAACTGTGAGAAAAAGTCAATGATATCTGAGACTTTACTAAAACAGAACCTACTCTAGATGAAAAAAATAATAAAACAGAAGCCTACTTGTTTTAAAGAAAGAAGAACCCCAAACTTTAAAATATTTAGGAGAAAATTCTAAGGAGAAATTTCCAAGGGCAGAAAATAATAGGTGAGAAAGAATTCATCATAAGAATGGATAGTCTCCATGATTACCGTTTCACAAAGTATCGTGGGACTGTTACAAGTTTGTCAAGATCCAATGTGCTCTAGAGTGAGAAAAAGTAACCAAATTCCTTTCCTATTGTTCTTATTGTGATTATTGCATACAAAAACAAAAAATAACCTTTCCGTTTCACTTCCCTAACTCTCACTCTTCTTAGAAGACTTGGTTAGAGGAATCTTATGTTACTAAAGCTTAAAAGAAAAGAAATTTTATTACAAAAATTTACAAGCTATAGCTAACATATCATTAACCTTAATGTTAATAATCTAATTTTATCCAGATTTCCCACTTGATCACTTTTGAGTTTCTTGTTCACCCTAAGAACCAAATGATTTTTTTTCATTGTATTCAAAATACTATTTTTTTATGTATCAGTGTTTGTTACCTGTGCTATATAATTGGTCAGATTCTAATAAAATGAAAATAACCTAGTCATTCTGTGTGCTATAAACATATCCTGATTTGCCTACACACCTATATTGAGATCTTTATTTATTGTGTTAGAATACTCTTGCTGTGGTGAAAGAGCATTACCAAAAGGGAGTTGCTGAATATTATTTATGACTTATTTGTAAATGTGACAAAGATAAAATAACTACCTTGCTCGAAAGCAAATTTCTAGGGGTTAAAAGGGAATAACTAAGTTCTGATGTGTTTTGAACACCTGAAATAGAATAAAAACAATGTTACTGTATGATAAGGACCAGAGAAACACCATGTTTTAAATCTTCCCTTTACAAGGACAAGTAGATTTTATTATATAGAACCTATGTTGAACTAATCCTTTCCTCATTTTTCCATTTTCTAAACAGCTTTGCCCCGGTAGCCAGGCTGACTATAACATCACATACGAATGTGTGATAGAGGTGATTTTTAATGGGATTTTCATTGCTAAGGAAAGAGTGACATCCCTGTTTTATAGCACCGAGTTTTATTCTCAGGATGAACTGTCATTTCATTCATATCAGTCAAAGCACTGCTTTCTTTTCCCTGTACAACAAAACTCTTCGTTCTCATAATTTGAAAACTAAAACACTGCCAACAACAAAAGGACTTTGACAACTTTATTGTCTGTCATAAATCAATCTGGCAAGATCAGTGACAAAATATGAAATGTCAAACCTATACTTCTGTCTGTTAAAATGATAGCATTGGCTGTATATTTAATGCACATATTTATTTTTCTAACCTACCAACAAACAATACTTCTGAGTACTTGATGGCAAAAATGTCATATTGCACAAATAAGGCTGAAAACACAAATTACAACATGTGACGTCACCATTCTCAATAAACGAAGCTAAGATTTTCCAATAATACCAATGTATAGAATAAGCACACTAAGCAATAAGTCTAAATATCACCAGTGTATTATGAGACCTTGAATAAGGTGACCTATATAAAATTTCCATTTTCAAAGTCAAATAACTGAATGTAAGCATTTTAAATGATTCATCATAACTATTATATAATCTCATTTACACTCATGGGTTTTCTATGACATAGACTATAGGCTATTGTGTGAAATCCAACTTGATATTATAGAGGCACAATAGAGGAGAGATAATGATGTCCAGGCTGCATTAGTGATTATTATTTAATTAATTAATTTACTTATTAATTTATTTACTATGTGCTGGGGATTAAACTCAGGAGCATCTTACTTCTGAGCTACATCATACTTTTTTGTGTGTGTGAAACAGGTTCGAAGTTGTTGAGGACTTCACTAATTTGCTGAAGCTAGCTTAAAATCTGTGACCTTCCTGTCTCAGCCTCCTAAATTCTAGGATTACGGAAGTGCAACACCAAGCCTAGCCCATTTATTGATTACTCTTAAAGAACACAATCAGGGGAAGCCATTCTCACTCCATGTGAAATGTTCAAGAGAGGAGGAGGAATGATTGAATGTACATCATCATGCTGTTATCAAAATGAGGAAGATTAGGGGGAAAGTGCTTAAGAATATAAAGAGGAAGGTCATTTTCACATATTAGCATAAATTCTCAAATTTATGTCTGTACTTGCCTGCAGCTTAGCTATTTTCAGGGGAAAGAATCATTGTGTTTTTTCTCCTAAATTCTTGAGTGGCCAAAAATTATTTTGTTTATTGATAACCTCAGCCTTTGCTTTTTTATTTCCTCATTAGCACTTGTCATTGTTTAAAAAATATTTTTCAGCTTGGCATGGTGGCACATGATTGTAATCCCCACACTTGGGAGGCGGAGACAGGAGGATCCTGCGGGTTCAAAACCAGCTTCTCTGGCTTATGAGACCCTGTTTTTAAATAAAAGTATAAAATAGGTCTGGGAGTATAGCCCAGAGGTACAAGGATTTCCAGGAATCCCAGTACCACCAAAAATAAAAAAAATATATTTTTCATTCATTACATATTTTCTGTCTATTACCACCATACACAGTGATGCCTCTAAGGCAGGTACTGTGTTTAATTCACTGCTTGTTTCCTATGCGGGTGTATTTGCCATGAGCTCAGTACTTAAGTCATTTTTAATGGATGGATGTCAGTTAATTAATTTGATGACAAATTTTAAAAAGGAATTTAAAAGGAGGGAATGATGGGAAAGAAAGATCACATATCTATTTGGCAATCACAATAACTATAAATGGTACTTAAACCAATAGCTAAAATACAGAGATTATCAAAACGAACTGCCACACATACATATAGACCCTATGTATCCAATGTATATAAGCTCAGTAGAATGTAGAAAGACTAATTACAGAAAATTAGGTAAAATTTAATATGTAAATATTAGCCAAAATGAATCCTTTTTTTTTTTTTTTTTTGCAGTACTGGGGATGGAACCCAGGTGTGCACCACCATGCCTGGGTTCTTATTCTTTTAATACCAAAATAATAAACTATAAAGTTAAAAGTTATATTGGAAATAAAAAGTGTTACTGTCTAATGATAAAATAATTAATAGAAAAAGTCCAAATTATATAAATCTAGTAAAACATTCTTATAAAAAAATAAGCCAGATATGGTGGTGCATATCTGTAATCCCAGTACTTGGCTGAAAATGGATGATCACAGGATCACAGCTAGCCTCAGGAACTTAGTGAAGTTTATGATGAGGGGTGCCACAATTTAGTGAGATCTTGTTTTAAAATAAAGTGGTGGTACTCCCTTGTAATCCCAGCATTTGGGAGGCTGAGGCAGAAGGATCATGGTTCATAGACAGCCTCAGCTACTTAGTGAGGCCCTTTGCAACACAGTGAGACCCTGCTTCAAAATAAAGAATAAAATATAGGACTGGGGGTGTAGCTCGAAAGAAGAATGCCCCTGAGTTTCATCTACAGTACCTCAAAAAATATAAAATAAAATAAAATGGCCAGACATGTAGCTCACCCTCATGTCTCTGCACTAGCCCATTCTGGAGTAGAATGGTCCCTGGTTAAATCATATATTTGACAAATATACAGACATGTAGGAATATTTTAACACATGTTTATTATTATATGTTTATAATTTCTGTATAAGATAGAATATTAATAAAAAACAAAATATAAAATGGACAGATATAATTTCAGCATCTTATTTACCCAGCCATATTTAATGGCTATATAATAGAACATTGTTCTCCAAGATTTCACAACAGATGTTCAACTAAAACATATATGCCATCTCTATTTAGAAAAAATATATATATTCTAAGCCATAAAACACATCTGAGCTCATTTAAAAGCATCAAAGTCACATTAACAACACTGTAATCAGAGGAAACCAAGGTCTGAGAAAAAACTAAGTCTTCAAAATCATTGGTAAACTTCAAAATATTTTACTAAAGACATCATGGATAGTGTTGGAAATTAGAACTGAATTATAAAATATTTAGACGTGAACAATAGCACAAATGATTACGGGATGAAGCCAAGTAGAAATCAGAGAAATAATCAGAGCCTTAATGCTTACATTAAGAAAGAAGAAAGGCTGAAAAGTAATAATCTAGGCATTTATCTAGCTCCAGAAATTAGAAAACAAACAAAAGAATAAAACCAAAGCAAAAAGCAGGCAATTATAGAGAAAACAATGAAAGATCAAGGACAAGTATAGTAGACATGATCAATTTAGCTAAGTTAGTTCTTTATAAAGACTTAAAAAAAACTCACTTCAAAGAAGGCCAGTAAAATCAATAATAAAAAGACAAAGTAGATATTATTAGGGATGATAGTATAGAAAAAATTTCAAAGATAATAAAAGACTATCTCAGGTAACAGATAAAATTTTATCATAATTAATTTTACCAAAAATGACTAAGGAAATATTTAAAGTATCTTGATTTTTTTTTCTTTATAAAAGCTTAATAAGAAAATTAAAAATATACATGGAAAAATCACCAAAGCCCAGATAATAATTTCTAACATTCCTGGAACAACTAGTAACTAACTGAAAAAGACATCTCTCCAAGGAATGACAAAGTATTCTGATGCCTGACATAGTTCAAATAATTGTATTCAGCCGGGCGTGGTGGCGCTCACTTGTAATCCCCACGCTTGGGAGGCAGAGACAGGAGGATCACACAGGTTCGAAGCCAGCTGTGCGCTGGCTTAGGAGACCCTTTTTCCAAATAAAAAATGTAAAAATAGGTCTGGGAGTGTAGCCCTAGGTAGAAGAGCTTTCAGGAACCCCAGTACCACTACTACTACTACTACTACTACTACTACTAATAATAATAATAATAATAATAATAAATAATAATATTCAATCTAGCATAATTGTGCAAATGTGTGCACGTGTGTGTGTGTGTGTGTGTGTGTGTGTGTGTGTGTGTTACTAGGGGTTAAATCCAGGAGCATTAAACATCTGATATACATCCTTCAGGACTATTTTATTTTCAAACCAGCTTTCCCTAGGTTGATGAGAGTCTCACTATGTGCTGAGGCTGTTCTCAAACCTGTACCTTCCTGTCTCAGCATCCCAAGTCCTATGATTAGAGGTGTGTACCACCATGCCTTGCTTAGCATAACTTTTAAAGGAAAGAAAAAGGATGGATTGATAAAGAAAAAAATTTAAATTATATATTTTAGATATAGAATAAAACCTCAAGCAAAATGTTTAAAGAACAAATTAATAAAATAATTATTATTTATGATCAAATTGGGTGTAAATCAGAACATATATTAATCTAAGTTACTATATTAATTGGTACAATGAGAAAAATATATAAAGATATTTTGACAGTCTTGAAAAACAATTTAAAATTTAAATAAAATGTAAAGAAATTGAGAATAGAAAAAAATACTGAACATGATTAAAAATACTTATCAATTTCAATGCAAAAGCAAAAAGTTCCACTGGCTAGGCACAATGGCACAGGCCTGGAATCCCAGTATCTGGGATGCTGAGGCAGAAGAATCAGATTCTAAATTGGAGCTCAGACCCAGCAATCTATTTCATACAAGACCCTATATAAAAAAGAAAAGAAAAGTATGGGGTGCAGCTTAGTGGTAGAGTGACCCTGAGAGGGAGGGGTGAGGTGGGTGTGGACAGAGAAATAAGGAACGTTGAAATCTAAAACTATCATTCCCCATTTAATCCATTTCAAACAGTACTAAAACTTGTGCTAATGTTAAAAAAAAAATGTATGACAAAAAAAGAAGGAAGGAAGGAAGGAAGGAAGGAAGGAAGGAAGGAAAGAAAGAAAGAAAGAAAGAAAGAAAGAAAGAAAGAAAGAAAGAAAGAAGGAGGAACATTACAAAGGCTGCAATGGAAGATATTAAATTGATCATTTTTTAAATATACTTTTTTGATACATTGGAACTATACATCATAAATATCTATGTGCACAGCTCTTAGTGTGTTTTAGGCATATACTCAGAAACAGTGCTATCTGATAAATGCTAATATAACCTACATTGAAAACCTAAAATATTAAAATAATTTAATATGCATTCAATGAAGTTGCTGGTTTCTGGTTGCTGGATAACATCAACCTATAAAACTAAATGGTATTATACAGTAGCAATAAAAAGTAAAATGAAAGTATAATTTATAATGGTAACAAAAAACATACGCACTTGTGATTAAAACCATTTAAAATTACATGTTTGTGGAAAATATCTTCATAAAAAGATACTAAATTAACAAAAAGAAATACACTGTGTAGAGATTGGAACTGCAATAATAGATATAAAAATTATTCTCAGATTTCTATATAAACTAGTTGAAATTCTAACAAAATTCTCTAAAACTAAACATTATGCAGAAAAACAAAAAGCCAGAAACAGAGAGGATACCTCTTAAAAAAATAAGACTAAGGAAGGATGATTTGCCTAGGAGATATTGAGATAATACTAATGAGGACCCTGTGGCACCTGAGCAGAGGTGATGACGGTACAGTGGTGAATTGATGGCGCGAGCCTCACAGGCTGTTCTGTGCTGATGGAAATGTTCTAGGTCCATTTTGCCCAATAAAGGAGCAGCAGTGTTGCTAGTATGACAAAGAAACTGCACGTTTCATTTTGCTTAATAATTATTACATTTAAATGTTAATAGCTATGGTGACACTAGGCTTTCACATTAGACAGTTCAATTCCAGATTCATGCCCATATGGAAACTATGTATAACAGAGATGGCCACAAATGAATGGCATGGAAGATTCATATGGGAAATCATGGATCCCTACCTCACAAGATACCATTCCAATGTCCTGAATGCATTACATTTCAAAAATATGAAAAATAAAATGAAAAATTGATTGCATTCGAAAGAAATTATGACAGTAACTTTAATATCCCCCACAGTACAAACTGCTTTATAAAATAAGACATAAAAATACAAACCATAAAGGATGAAGTAACTAATATAGCCAGAAGCAAAATGAAAAAGACAGACTACAGACAAGAAGGTAATATTTGTAATGTCTGTACCTAACAATGTTGTTGTGTTCCAAACAAAGATTCCTAAAAATCCAATGAAAAAATTTTAAAAAATGAGCCAAGTGTGGTAACACACACCTGTAATCTTAGTAGTGAGTAGACAGATAGGAGAAGCACAGGTTTGAGGTGAATCTCAGCGATTTAGGAAGATTTTCATCAACTTAGCAAGGCCTTGTTTTAAAATAAAAATTAAAAGAGCTAAGGATGTAGCTCAGAGGTAGAATGCCTCTGGGTTCAATTCCCTGTATCAAACACATGCAAATAATAATAAAGAAAGTAACTCCAAAACAGTTAAACAAAATTAATAAAATTTTCAGCATCTATATGAAATGTCAACATGCATATGAGAATATGCTGAAACTCACTAGTCCTCATGAAAATATAAAATAAATCAAATTGAATTGTTTCTATCCATTGAATAGGCAACCATGAAAATAACTGACAATTCCAAGAACTGTTAATTATGTACATCAATAAAATTTCTAATACAACTACCAATAGTAAAGTAAATTGGTATAACCAATTAAGAGAAATATAGCTAAATCTTGTCAAATTGAAAGTGTACATAAGTTATTGCCTAGAAATTCTATTTCAAGTAGTGTCAAAAAGTATTTTGATAGCACAGGTGATAAAAGTATGACTTATGTACACTTTCAATTTGACAAAATTTAGCTATATTTCTCTTAACTGATTGTACCAATTTACTTTCCTATTGGTAGTTATTTATGATTTTATTTTAGAAAATTTACATTTGTGGAGGTGTGTGATATTACATGTAAAATTTAGTATAATGTATTTTGGAATGATGATCACTTTCAAGGATAGTTGCTATTTCTCAAAAGGGAGATTACTGTAGTTAGATTATAGTAAACTCACACATACACACACAAAATAATATGCATCTAAAGGTGAAGTAAGGATATGCATATATAAAATTTCTTAGTTTTTGTCTTTTTTTAATTTGCAAATTATATTAATCCTACTTCAGTGGCTGACCTTTTTGTCCCAAGTACATACCAGAGACATTAGAATTTTCTTCTTCTTTTATAATATATTCATTTAAATTGAAAGAAACTACCGGAAATAAGGAAGGATGGAATAAAAGAAGAAAAGAAGGGATGGGAAATATAATATCTCTTCCACAATCTTCATCTATCATTACATAATTAAGATTTTTATTCCATCTACTTAATGCTATTTATTAACTAATAAGAATACAGCTTCAGATTTACCATTACCTGCCTGCTATCCTTCTTATCTTAATTTACTGTCTGATAAGTATCTCCATTTTTGTTAGCATAAAGGTGGACAGGAGGATTCTATCAAACATCACTGAATTCATTATGAGTCTGAGGGGTGAGAAGGCAAGTCTCATGTGATAATAGAGAACCTCCTACACACAAGGCATCTTTAAAACGCCTATCTTTCTCATGGAGGAAAAAAAATAAAAATAAATAAAAAACAACCATGCCTCCAATTGCTGCATTACGTTCTTAATTTCAGTATTACATGGCCGTCTAAAAGCATTTCACAGGTGTTTGCTGGAACTCATTAGACTATTTGGAACTCCTTCATGCTCCCTAAAAGGCAATTAAAATGTGTCTGCAAATTACCTCGTGTGGGCCAAAGCACAGCTGCCTCTTCCCCCAGTTACTACACAGTGTTTCCAAACACCAGAAAACTGCTTGGAAACCATCAGTTTGCAAAGGCAGAAAAGGGCCTTTGGGTGGCTTACTTTTTCTCATCCCCAGATAGACGATTCATTTGGGGTCTGCAGCCAAAACACGAAATGGGCCTGTTAAAAGATAGAACGGTAGCTGATTACAAGGACGGCTTTCAGGGTCTAAGGATACAATAAAGATGTAACTGAAGCAATGAACTGGTGGATTCTGCTCTGGAATCTTTCTCTTCTACAGTCATAGTCACTCAGAAGCATGTGTTGGCGCTTAGAGGTAGACCACTGACTCCTGCAGGTTGCTAATCAAACAGAGTCAATGTGTTATCCACGTATTCTGCAGGTGGCAAGCAACAAGATGTATTTTGCAAGTATAATGTGATGCTGGGGGAAAGTCTTCCTTTATTCCTGGAGAACTTTACTGTTGAAAGCATAAAAAGGATTTGTTGACAAGGCGTGAATACCATCATGGTGGTCTACTGCAGTAACTACTGATGATTTACAGAGTGCCAATAGGGACACTGGGGCCTAGAGGGACACACAGGTTGTCACCTGAGACCTGCTGAGCCTAAGTTTCAACCAAATTAAACACACATTAAGGTAAAACAAAACAAGTCCAAAATTTGATTAAGTTCAAAGTTCATTTTAGCCTGATTTTTAATTAGAATTATTACTCCTGAACTTGAAGTATATAAGCTGATTTCACTTCATAGCCTAATTTTTATTTTAAATCAGTTATATCATGATATATCCTAGTCAAAAAGAGGAAAACTCTACATGTCTGCAGTAGAAGCACAAAGTGGCTATATTATGAAATGTTAAACTAGAAGCAAATACAAAAATCAAGCATTAGAAAATAATCTACAGCTGGGCGTGGTGGTGCACGCTTGTAATCCCAGCATTCGGGAGGCTGAGACCGGAGGATTGCTGTTCGCAGACAGCCTCGGCTACTTAGTGAGGCTTTCTGCAACTCACTGAGACACGGTTTCAAAATAACGAATAAAAAATAGGGCAGGGGGTGTAGCTCCGAGGTCAAATGCCCCTGGGTTCCATCCCCAGACCCACAAAAAAAAAAAAAAAGAAAAGAATCTACTTTTCCAAAATTTTGTGCCATAAACCCAAAAGTGATCATGCTAGTTTCACAATATTGAATTCCACCAAAATGAAATGTTTTAATATTTTTAAAAATCCTCTCACTGTAGAACAACCCACAAAGCAGTAGTTTTGCAGAAATAAGATTTTCTCACTCAACTAAAAGATTAGCATAAAACAAAAAAGAGAGATACAGTTACATATATTATTTGAAAATGAAGGGAAAAGAGTATGGGACAAGGGTCATACTCTCCTAGACAGAATAGAAGGTATAGATTTCCAATCCCTTCATAGAATGCTGGTAGGGATAACTAAATGATGACTGCAATCCAGGTTGTGATTACTAACTGCTAAATAATGAAAGTTGGCTAATCATCATTTTAAAATACATGGATGATTATCGGAAAGGAAAGGCCAAATTGACACCGATGGGTTTAATGTCTAAATAAGTGGTTATCTGAACTGCCTCTCACTACTGGTCCGTTAAGGAGACAAATAAAATTTTAAAGCATGCGCATTAGTGTTTTGCGACACCTCAGCCCGCCACACAAAATTCCACAGGACAGGGGTGGAGGTGGGTAGAAAACAGGTTGATACAGCACCAAGCATGAAAGATAGTAATAAGCAGTGACTTGTGTTAAATTTAGTTTCTGATGTTTGGGTCTTCTAAAAAATGTAATTTAGCTCTTTATCAGACCAGTAGACTTAATGTTCTTTTTGTACTTTTCTTTGTATTTGAATCAAGCATTCCTCTTTATGAAGCATTTCTCAATGAAAGTGACTTCCCATGAACTTTCTCTGCACTGAGATAATTATATACATAACTCATCTTGCTTTTCATTTTTCTTTTGAGCACTCATACTACCTGGCATTCTAGTGATACCACGTGGGTTTTGGATTCCTGTATTTTTACCTCTATTCTCCAAAGTAGAATATAAGCTTCTTGGAGACAAGAACTGGGTTTAGTTTCTCCCACTGTCGTCTCAGGACTGGCTCCACAAGATACATAATGATTCGTTCTCTTAGTAAGGAAACCAGGATCTTACCTAAAATCTTCCCAAACAAGTACTGGCAGCATTTAATTAATTTTTGTTTTGTTTTGTGTTTATATATCACAAGCTCAATCTATCATTTAATAATCTAGTAACACACTCTTTTCTCTGGGACCATCATCAGAATAAAATAGAAAGACTCATATTAACTAAAAGAAGTAGAATTTGATGTATAAATTAGAATGATAACAGCTGAGAATGTGGGTGCTACTTCAAAATCAAAACAGTAAGATTGCACTTGGATGTGGAAGTCTAAAGATCAGACTGGGCACAGGATAGAAATTGGAGTCATCACCATACAGATGATGTTTAAAGCCACTATTGACCTCTTATCTAGTTTCTAGGGATTTTTTTATTAGTCTCTCTTCCTAATTTAAATTTTTATTAAGTTTTGGTCTCATAGTCTTGTTCACTGTATGCTTCTTTTTGGTATTTTAGAGATCCCAAGTTTCCCTGAGAAAATCTCTGCATGCAAACAACAATAGTGTCCTCCCTTCCTTCCTTTCTTCCTTCCATTTCTTTCTCCTTTCTTCATTTCTTTCTCCTTCCTCCTTCCCTCCCTCCCTCCATTTCTTTTTCCTTTCTTCATTTTTTTCTCCTTCCTTCCTTCCTCCCTCCCTCCCTCCATTTCTTTTTCCTTTCTTCATTTCTCTCTCCTTCCTTCCTTCCTTCCTTCCTTCCTTCCTTCCTTCCTTTATCCCTCCCTCCCTCCCTCCTTCCCTCCCTCCTACCTACTCACCCTTTGCCCAACAGCCACAGATTCCTTTTCCATGCCCTTCTTTATTGTAACGTATTTTTTTGGTTTAATTCTTGATTTGTTTACTGCTTTCTTCCACCTCAGTCAACCTGCTGGACTGAAAAGCCCTGAACTTGGGGTTTTGACTCTCCCATACAGTTCTTGAAATATTTATCATCAAAAACTAACAAAAAGTACAATTAATACATAAATGTTGTTTTAACAGTTTTTATATTTTCTGAAGTCAGAAAAACAATAATATAGGTTCGTGAGAAGAATTGATTTCATGTAAGTAAAACAGCAGGAACATAGGTTTTCAGTAAATGACAAGTATGACTATTAGCATCAAAAAATTAATCAATTTTCATTTTTCTAGATAACCTGATGAAGACTACCAATGTAGCAACAACTTAAGGTAAAGTGTTTTTCTAAAGCCTCATCTGAAACCTGCCACAGATGTCTAAAATAACATTGTGTTTTAAGAATACAGAAAAACTCTCCCTTTTGAGCTTTCCCTTTTAACTGGTGTTTTGTAAAATATATTCATCATTTTGAAATATTGATTAATTGCTCCGATTCTTTAACTTCCTAATTTAGTGTTTTGAAAAATGGTTTCCATTTTTGGCATTTATTTTGCAATATTTTATCTTCAAGTGAACTTTACTTAGGTTGTCCTCAGAAGTTTTATGTGATGGAGTTAGCAAACAAAGTCAATATTTGGCAGTGCCCATATGCACTACTTACAAATACACTCTCCAGCATCATTTTAGCAATCTATAACAAAAGATGGATGGCGCCAAACTCTACTATTTTATTATATACTCATACAAGCATGGCAGGCTTTAATAGAAGAAATATACACATTGAATGACTAAAGCCAAAGATGAAGTAAGTAGCCCCCAATAAAGCCCACTGGTGCTACTCAGCAAGAACCAGACACTGATAGGAAGGAAGACCTCAGAGTAGCTTCAAACCTTTTTTAGTCACTCTGGAATAAAAAAATAATTGATCCTCCGCCAGGTAAAGCAACATGGTTTGAGGACACACACACACACACACACACACACACACACACACACACACACACAGGTATTTGGTGATGCAAACATTGCCTTTCACAGTTCTAAGACCCCAAATCAAAGATTATCTATTGCACCAGGCGTGGTGGCGCACGCTTGTAATCCCCACGCTTGGGAGGCAGAGACAGGAGGATCGCGCAGGTTCGAAGCCAGCCGCGCTGGCTTAAGAGACCCTGTTTCCAAATAAAAAATATAAAAAATAGGTCTGGGAGTGTAGCCCGGAAGTAGAAGGGCTTCCAGGAACCCCAGCACCACACACACAAAAAATTATCTATTGTGATTCAAGACATCTTCAGTAATCTCTAATACCTATGGTTATAGTCTTATCACCTAAATCCAACCAATTTATTTCCTATTTATATACAGATGCCATGCAATCTCCAAGAAGCTTGTGGCTGTGGTCATTCCCCTTCCTTTGTCAACTTAGATTTGGTCAATACTATTTAACCATACAAAAACTTCCATATATAAGGTATCTTCCATAATTTAAATGATTATGTCCTCAGATTTCCAATTGTGAAACTTGGTATTATACTCAGAGCTCTAGACAAGTACATATACATTTAGGACGCAAACCTTCCTGGATGGATATCTTAGAAGAAAATATATTTTTAAAAGTTTCTAATAAAATGGTCAACACAAAAGTAAAAACAACCTTCCATTTTTAAGGCCAGTTTTAGGTTCACATCCAAGTGGAAATATGAAGGAATCCATTAACAGACCCATTCCTTCCTGGTCTTGAAATCCAGTATCTTAGAACAGGGAACCCTTTAGTTCATGCAGGATAGAAATCACATGGTGATGAGAGGCTAATAATTAACTACTGCATTGACTTACATAGAAAGATAGCTGCTCCACAGGCAGATTGGCAGGGAAATCAAGGAGGGAACAGCATATTCATGTTTTGAAAGACCAAGATTTAACATATTCATGAACCACATTACAATCTCTCATTGAGCCTGTATCAATTTGCATACAGTCAAAAATGTGTCTCAAATAGTGTTAGGTCCTTCCTCCTCACTCCGGCATATTTTTAACATGTAAAAAAGTTGAAATGAGGGTTCAACTTCTGGCCAGCAGTTGTGGCCAGATCTGCCTGCAGTGGTTTGAAACTATTCTGTATGTGTCTTGAACAGTGGTTGCAGTCAGGAAGGTCCCTCTGCCATTTATCTTAGGAATCAGCATCATTCAGAAGACTTTAAATACATTGACTTTCTTCTAGCCGGGTTTGGTCGCGCACACTTGTAATCCCAGAATTCGGGAAGCTGAGACCGGAGGATCGTGGTTCATGGACAGCCTCAGCTACTTAGTGAGGCCCTTTGCAACTCAGTGATACCCGGTTTCAAAAAAAAAAAAAAAAATAGGGCAGGGAGTGTAGCTCGGAGATCAAATGCCCCTGGGTTCCATCCCCAGACCCCCCCCCACTAAATAAATAAATAAATAAATAAATACATAAATAAATACATTGACTTTCAACAGCTATTCAAAGTCTATAAAATCAGAGTCTCTGAGATTAAAGTGTAGGAATAGGTATTTAAAACAAGCAAACAAAAAATAACTATGACTTTCTATGTGAAAAACAAATTACTATTATTACATGATACTTATATTTTAGCCAGGATGGCTAAAATAAAAGAAACAAGGGGGAGGAAACTGAACACTCACACAATGCTAGAGGGAAATTTAGTGGGCTACTTTGGAAAATGATTGGCCTGTCTACAAAAGCTGATCCAAGGCAGACCCTGCAACAAAGAATTCTACTCCTACCTACTCAACTCAACCTAAATGTCTACTACTTATGTTTTCTAAAACACATGTCCCAGAATGCTTATAGTTGCATTCTTTGTATCAGTATTAAATGGAAAATTATGATAATATCCATTCATGCTCATCCATAGATAAATAGATCATGGCGTATTGAGCCAGAAAGAGAGCACGTGTCTATAGAAACTGAAGAGCTACTCTATCAACAATGTGAATGAATCAAATACAGTGCTGAGTGAAATCAGCCAATTATATAACTGCCCATTTGAATATTGTAATTGTGGATTATATTGCTAACTGCCAATATGTTAGTTTGGTGAAAATTGAGCAAGCTATACATTTAGAATTTGTATACGTTTCTGTATACATGTTAAACTTCAAAAAGAAGTTTAAATTGCCGGGCATGGTGGCACACGCTTGTAAACTCCGCACTTGGGAGGTGGAGACAGGAGGATCTCACAGGTTCAAAGCCAGCCCCGCTGGCTTAAGAGAACTTGTTTCCAAATAAAATAGTATAAAAAGTATGTCTGGGAGTGTAGCCTAGAGGTAGAAGGGTTTCTAGGAACCCTAGTACCACCACCAAAAAAAAAAAAGAAGAAAAGGAAAAACTTCCATGTTATTCTGCTGATCAATCAATATACAAGTCTAAGTTTAATTCTTTCCAGTTTCACCAAACTATGAACTATTCTTAATTTTGTTTTAATGTTGAGTACAAATCTACGCAATTAATATTTTCTGAGATAAAGGAGTAGGGATATGGGCAACTGTTGGTGAAATCCTTATTTTAAAATTTTGTCATGATTTTATTTGAGAATAGCATCATTACTCAACTTCCTGAATGTTAGTATAAATAATGGGCTTGGGGTGCGTTCTAAGAATCTGCACAGTCATAATATGTAAGGTGATTCTGATACAGGGAAGCTAGATTTAAGTCACATTTCCAGAAAAAACAACTTAATGCTAAGAAATGAATCTTCCATGTAGATAATCAGACACTGGTCCAGAGACAGGACATACCTGACAACAAAAGTCTGTGGTTGGTAACTCTGAAATCCTGATGTTGATGTTGTAGGTGGCTGACTCTATGTAAATGTGAGCTTGAGTCTTTCTCTAGTGTCTGACAACAATATGCTGTTTGTACTTCTAAACCCTTGTAATAATAGCTGGCATGATTCTCGGGGATTAGAAAGAATTGGTTTGGATCAACTGCACAACTGTATTAACAATGCAAGGTTTTACATTTATTGCAAGTCTGCTATGCGCCAAGCACTCTTTGTAAGTGCAGGACACGAATCATGTGTTACACGTGCCCCTGCTCCCAAGAAAGTACCAGGGAACTCTTTTTGGCCATTTTCTCTGAATTAAAACTATTTACTTGTTGAGACCTGGATAGTCTAGGGCTAACAGTCAATCACATGTCGTCTTTCCATATACTCTGATCATGGCTCCAGTTCTATTTTCTTTCTTGTCAGACAGTTACCCAGAGAATTCAGGAAAGCAAACTACAATTGATATTAAACTAGACCAAATTAAGAAAAGGTCTCATCATGAAGACATATCTGAATGCACATGTCCTCACACTCAGTTTTTGCCTCTTTTGGTAGGTCTGTACAATTGCTTGTCTTATTTTTTTGCTTTTGCACTCTAGTTTCATAATGGAAGATTGTAGGTTGTTTACAAAATCCATGTAAAGAAGACAGTTTAATAGACAGGGAAGTCAAAAGTGCTCTTCTTAGCTTCTCAAAGCCATCCCTGCTAAATTCTAAAACTTTGTTATCTTCTTCCTTTCTTTCTTTCTGTCTTCCTTCCTTCCTTCTTTCCTTAAACATATATATCCCCATAATTTAAAAGTTGAACATATTTATTGTAGAAACTTTGGAAATAAAAACATAAGAATGGCCATCAATAATACAGCCAACCATGGAGAATTTATGTGTTCTTTGATCTCTGTTAACCTTTTGCAGAAACACACACGTGTGCACACATATATGCATATAAACATATACTGTAGAGCTATAATTATGACAACACACATTTATAATAAAAATGTCTATGCCACATGTAATATTTTGCAACCAGATTTTTCACATAATCATACATATGTAAATAATGTATGAGCTTAATTTCAAATTAGCAACACTTTTACATCAGCTTACACTGACTATTCTCTTTACTCCAAATAAGATGAGGGCCCTGTGCATTGTATACACATTTTAATACTTTCAGAGAAAGAGAGTGAGGAAGGACAGAAAAAAGAAAGAAAAATGAAACTAGGTCACAGAAGTAGGAAAGAGAGAAAGGAAAGAAGGAAGGAAGGAAGGAAGGAAGAAAGGGAAGTGTGGAGGAAATAAATTTCATGAATAGTAACAAATTTATTACAATTTAGAAATGTTCAAAATAGCTCCTTTGATTAAATACCATTTTTAAGATCATTGTTCACATTGTATAGCACTGCTTTGATAGTATAACTTTTCTATAACATTCATCCATCACCAAAGAAAACTAAATCAAAAGAGAAAAACGTCTTTTTGTTTTCTCCCGAAGTACCAAAAAATGTGTATTGAATAGTCAAGGAAAAACTTCCAAGAAGATTGCAGGTCTCACAATACAATGCTTTCTCTGTATCATGAAACTAAAAATACTGAGCATTAAGAATACGTTTGTCAACCTATCTGAACTCTACTTTGCATAAGTAGAAGATCATCTGACAGTCCATACATATTCAAACTTGAGAAAAGACTGTTAAATGAGAGTGAGCATTCACAAGTTCCTAATTGCCAGACTGAAGAGTCAATTGAATTGGCCAGTTTTTCTACAAGAATTCGTACTCCTTTTTTTATTTAAGAGTATTTATTTCAAATTATTACTCTGTCATATTTGGTTATTTTTGTTTGTTTTTGTTTTTTGTTTTTGCAGGTCTGGGATGGAACCCAGGGGCATTTGACTTTTGAGCTACACCCCCTGCCCAATTTTTTTTTTTTTTTTTTTTTTTTGAAACAGAGTCTCACTGAGTTGTGGAAGGCCTCACTAAGTAGCTGAGGCTGTCTGTGAACCGCCATCCTCCGGTCTCAGCCTCCCGAATGCTGAGATTACAAGCGTGCGTCACCATGTCCGGCTTACTCTGTCCTATTTGAACACAGATAATTTAATACTTAAATGATTCCTATGTGCATGTACCAGTATGCAACAATGAATTTTACTATTATGTATAATCATAATACGCCAATAAAAAGTTACATAAAAATAAATAGATAATGCATATGATGTTTTAACTTGAACATGATATATATGTAATATCTAGCTTTTGGAACAGAATAGAGTCTTTAAAACAATTTCAGAGATATTTGCCAAATCAATATAAAGAGAAAAAAGTATTGAAAAATGAATATGTGCAAAGCAGTTTGCAAGAGTGGAGAAAATGCAGCGGTTAGTGACTTAATTTATACTCATACATGTATATATTCATGGAACATTTGAATGTGAAGAACTACATTAATGAAAACATTCTACTAATTTGGATGAAGAAAAACAACAAAATTAAGAATTTAAGAATAAGGATGTTTACACTATGGCTATAAAAATGATAAAATTGATATTTATATAAAATATCTATTTACTTTTATTGAACTCATTTATGTTTGCACGAATGTACATGAAGACTATGCCTTTTATTGTACACAAAAATGGTAATATGGACATGGGCTTTTCATTTTTTTGATAGCAAATTCATCTTATTCTATCCTTATGCAAATTGATTTTCTTAAAAACCACACAAAGGAAGCCACCATGGTGGCACATGCTTTTAATCCCCCGCTTGGGAGGTTGAGTGAGGAGGATAATGCAGGTTCTAAGCCAGCCTCAGCTGACTTAAGAGACCCTTTTTCCAAACATATAAAAAAATAGGTCTGGGAGTGTAGCCTGGAGGTATAAGCCCCCTGGGTTCCATCCCTAGTACCACCAACAAAAAAATAAAAAATAAAAATAAATAAATAAAACACACACGCGCACACACATGCACACACACACACACACACAGACACAAAGCCAATTTATAAGAATGGAGCATAATATGCAGTACTTTTAAAATCTAAATATTAGTTTATGCATGTGTGAAAAACAACTAATTCTTAATATTGTATACTCTCTCCAGGTCTCTTAATCCTGCTAAACATCCTAGTTTTGACCTAAACACAAATGCACGCACATTGCCTACCATCACAAGCTTCTCAAAGGCATATTTTAGTTTTCATCCATAAACAAGCACAGTCCACTTGATGTCAATGCACCTGGCCGATGTAATGTGAAACAAGTCACCCACAGTGGTCTCATCATGATAAATCAGGGAATGTTTTCTTGTGTTATAAATATGAAGTGGAAACAATGTTTTCTCAGCTGATTCTAGAAAAAGATGACATGGGGTGAACTAAGTCACAACCTGCTGCAAAGACAAAGAAGGATGAATAGGGTTTGGAAAGAATTTCCTAAGGAAAAAGAAAACCAAAAGGAGAATTGAAAGAGAAACCTCATGCAGAATGGAAAGCAAAATGAGTTTGATGGTTTTAATTAAATGTAAAGAAAACAGTGGGAGGAAAAGCGCCACTTCAATAGTGCAAGCTTAAGACTGTCTCAGAAGGTGACAGAACTTAATCCTATCAACATCTCATTTGCATAGCCATAGTAGAAAATAACAATGGTATTTTTGTGACCAAAAATATATGCAAAGCAGTCATTGTGATAGCTCAGTAGCTATTTTTGAAATGGAAATTTCCTTACAATTTGAAACAGCTTCTTCTTCAACACACCAAAAGGCATCAGTCTACTTTGGACTACAGAGTGTTTTTTTTTTTTTTCTTCAGTGTGATATGCTGGATTTAACTGTAGTATTCATTTCAGAGGCAAAACTTACCCCATCTATAAAATACTGATAGATTTTTCTCTGAGTATTTAAGATAGTTATAAGCATATGAAAAGAGTAATTATATAAAAAAAACCCTGCATCCATGCAATGAAGTGATATATCCATGTCACTTTGCATCTTGCTGCAATAAAAAAAAATGCAATATCCGGAAACAAGGAAAAAATCAAATTATCTCTTAATTGAAAAAATGAAGTAAGTTTACTATGGTACCTTAAGAAGAATTTTGTAATTGTTTATTGGTTGTGACCCCTTTTATTGATGGATTATAAACTCATATTTCTAGCACTGATTGTGTGCTTCTATTCAGCACTAACATTTTAATAAGAAAAAAATGTTAAATATCAAAGTAATAGATGAGCATTCCTCTAAAAGCCAATTTCATTAAATACCATCGGTATTAATCTTTCTAAATCTTAATTACAGCCTTTTGACATATTACCCCCCATTTGACCTTTTCTGCTCAATTCCAGTAAAGAACTGTAGGACAGACAAGGATACCAGCCCATGTAAACCTACATAAAATGTATCATTTTAATGCTACTGAGAAAATAGGGATGGTGACCTAAATTATATTTTATTCAGGAGTCAATGAGAACACATTTTTCTAAGCAATCAACCAAGTTTTGACTTCCCTATTTCAAAATTAATACATATAAAAAAAATAAAACCCAGAAGTCTAAGCAGACAAAGTTCTAGAAACTAAGAACTTAAGAAAAAAAAACCTATTGCTGAAAAACAAAACTTCCTGAACTAGATATGTGCCACAAAATTTAAAAACAATTAGTAATGGCAGCCTGTAATTGAGCATCTTGAAGTTCAGGTGAAAATAGTAGAGGCTGGCAGTTCTAAGATTAAAAAAGTAATGATTCTGCTATTAAGCCACATTTGCACCAATCAATAGCTCAAAACATCCTTATTTTGTTAGATTCACTGAATAAGCACAAGTAAAATCTTTAAGCAAAGTGGGCTTAAGAAACTTGCCCCTAGGACTACATAAAGGCTCTTCAGTACAAGACACCAGAAACTTGAATGGCAATTTGCCTTAGAGCAATTATCTCCTCCCATGATTTTTTCATTTTTCTTGATGTCTTCCTTTCATAATCCACACACTTTAGAGAAGTTTATTTCTTTTTTTCACTTTTAAATCTTTGCTTCTATTCCCAAATTTTTATTTGGCATTTTTTTTATTATATCATCTTCATGTCCTTAGATCTAATGATACTTTGTTCTTTCTTTCCTTTTTTCATTTTCTTTCTATCTTTCTTACTTTCTTTTCTCTTTTCTCTTTCTTTCTTTTTCTTTTTTTCTTTCCTTCTCTTTCTCTTGCCCATAAATTGATTAAAAAATGAGGGAATGATGGGCATGGTGGTGCACATAGACTGTGACAGAAGAATCAAAGTTTTGAGGACAGCCTTAACAACACAGTAAGACCCTGTATAAAAACAAACAACAACAATAACAAAAAAAATGGGGCTGGAGATATAGATCTGAGGTAGAATGTCCCTGTATTCAATCCCATGTACCACATACACACATACAGTAAAAAATGGGGGAATAGAGAAAGGCCAATCATTAACAACATAAGGAATTTAGAATTTAATTTGTATGATACTTCTAAGATAAAGCAGTCAATTTTAAATGGGGATAGACAATGTGTAATAATAGGTTACTAGTAATGTAAAGATCATCACAATTCTCAAAACAATATTACACAATTGCAGAGCACCTAACAATAGCCAGAAGGTGCATAGGATCTAGATTACCTGGAAGGAAGCCATTGTTCACACACATATAAAAAAGAGTGTTTGAGAGATATTTAAAAGATGCTTTTGACAGTGTCTTTTAAATAAATGATACTATATTATCTGTGGAAGATCTCTTTGGTAAGTGATGAAGAGAAAAATTAGAAGAAGCAGTATGACAGACTGTATCACAGCAGGAACTTAGACATGGAAGACACCACTGTGAAATGTGGAGGTGTTCTAACATGGAGGAGGAACTGATTTTTTTTAGGCTAAAGAGAGTGACAGCAGCTGATTGTAGTGGTGCATGCCTGTAGTCGCAGTATTTGGGAGGCTAAGATAGGATGATCACAGGTTGGAGGACAGCCTTTGCAACATAGCAAGACTCAGTAACATACCAAGACTATATATATATATATATATATATATATATATATATATATATATATATATATAGAGAGAGAGAGAGAGAGAGAGAGAGAGAGAGAGAGAGAGGTGTCCAGAGGGAATGTAAAACCCTATTTATGGACCTCTGCCTGCCATTTTCCATACCTGGAAATGAACCAGACAGCTCCAGACTGCATTTCTAGAGCTCAATCCCATTGCCCCAGGCTGTCTTTCCATTCCCAATAATGGCACATTCCAGATGCTTTTTCCTCTGGAGTGCCACGCTTTCCCTCTCACATGATGCCTTTTCTTCCCTAAATCAATCTTCCCTTTTGTGCTTTCTGTCATCAAGGAATGAGGTTACATGGAACAATTTGTGTGTGTGTGTGTGTTACTGGCGTTCCTGGAAGCCCTTCTACTTCTGGGCTATACTCCCAGACCTATTTTATACTTTTTTATTTTTGCAAAAAGGGTCTCTTAAGCCAACGCAGCTGGCTTTGAACCTGCGCGATCCTCCTGCCTCCACCTCCCAAGCGCGGGGATTACATGCGTGTGCCACCACGCCTGGCTACATGGAACAATTTTAAAAAATCCCACCCAATGACAATGTTAAAAACTTTACAGATAGGTTATTTAATTTTACAAGAACTCTAAGGAAGAATAGGAAAAATGTTATAACTTCTATACTATCTACATAGTCACACTTATTGAGAATGTATTAACCCCCCCTAGAACACAATTGCATAGGGACAGAGCCAGAATCTAAGCCTAGGTCCTCAGATCATCATGATCCATGCAGCAAAGTAACCACTACACTGGACTGACTTGCTGATATATTTAGTTGATTTCTCCCTGGCCTGGGGACCTAGTCCCCATGGAACATTTATTTGGGGGTCACTAAACTTCTGGGCTGGTTGGCATGCCTGCTTGACATGTGGGTATATCAGAAGGAGGTCATTTCAAAGGGGATTGTTTTTCAGAGGAGGGGACTGTTCACTAAGCAGGAAAACCCTGAAAACAAATTTTAGAAAATTCCCTGAGATCCACTGGGATGAAAAGCCCAGGAGGCAATTTTCCACCAGTACACACAGTCAAGATTGTTCATGTTAGGTCTGACATGGAGCACTATTTCCATAATGCACATTAATAAGGCAATTTTCTTGAGAAAATGAATGAGGCTGCTTGCATGGCTCAATCAACTTGATTTCCGTGGGAATTCAGTGGTTTGGTGCCCTCTGAAGAAGAATGGAACCCTTGCACAGCAAGACACTTAGCTCAGAGGTTCACTGCTGACCTTTAACATATATTTTTATGGGTCTGCTTGAATCCATATTCTGGACAAAACAACTTCCTGCTCTTCCATTCTCCAGGGCTTATGTGCTCAGGTTGCACTCGTCATGTCGCATTAGGTGTTGTGACTAAGAGGAACTTAGGTGATGCATCATAATGAGATACAAGGAGGAAATGACAGGTTACTTGCAAAGACTCTGGTACCCTGAAATTATAGAAAAATGATTCTCATGGAGGAACCTTCCCTTGCCTCAAGATGCAGAGACGGCACAGTTCTGATTTCATTCTAAGCATGTTTACTGGGTAACTGGACGATACTTTATTAGACACAGAGAGTATATAATGGTGAACTCAATGTGATCCTTGCCCTCTGAAGGTCTGTAATCAAGTGGAGAGGAAATACAGACACACAAAGGGGCATAGTAATTATCATGTAGTGCTCAGAGCACTGGTTTGGATTTTGAAGGTCCTTGAGTAGTGTCTTGGCCCTGAATTCATTAGCTATGAGACATCCATCAAGTTATTATTTTAAGTTTCAGTTTCCTTATCTGGAAGATGACAATAATAATATTACTTTTGCAATTGTTTTGAGAATGAGTGAGCATAATGAGTCATAAGAATCACTTTGCAAACTTGTGCTAAGCATTGAAAAAAATCATAATAAAAGCTGTGTTAAGTGGATGTCATAAAGGCACCGGAAAATGCTATGAACCTAGTGAGAAAAACCCTCAGTTATATTGTTGAAGTCTTAATAAGATAGAATGGTAATACTTAAAATAGGACTCGAAGAATATGGAGAGTTTGAATAATCATAAATAATATGGATGAAAAAAATACCAAAGGGGGAAAAAATGCAAAGTCACAGAAACAAAGAATGGACCTATAAATGAAGGGAATAGCCTGTTTTGAGCAGGGCCAAAATAAGGCTGTAAATTTAGGTACTGACCAGAAGGGGAAAGACCATATACCAGACAATAAACACAAGTCTTTCCCTAATGTAGCTAGTGTCTCTGAAGAAAAAAATTTTAGGACGTTAACATCAGTGTTCTAAAAAAAAAAAAAAAAAAAAAAAAAAGGTGGTGTGGTCAACTTTGGAAAGGATGGACTAAGAAAAAAATGGATGTTTTAATTATAGAACTGCATAACTTTTTAAAAGTCAGTGTATATGGGATTTGGGGCTGCAGTAGGCATGGACTTGTTTTAACATACTATGAAACATTTTTTATGGTATGCCAATTTATAGAAAATAATTTGTAAAACATTATCCTCTGAACAATGTGAAAGTTGTAGATACTTTGAGCTTAATAATGGCAATTATTTGGTTTCATATCTACAAAGCTTATGGATCAATGTACAATTCATTGGTGTGTAGAATGCAATGATTATATATTTATTCCAATTGTTTATTTCAACCCAGGTTTTATCCATGGGTCAGTTCTCCTAATGTTATCTTGGGCTAATTCTTCAATATTCTGGAAAAGTTATGACATTAAAAATTTGAGCAGTTCAGTTTAAAATCTTAATTTACAATCTGAACTAAAGTCAAATCTTCCCTCCTCTTTTCTGAAGACTCAAATGCTCTTAGTGTAGTAGGATGGAAAGAAGAGAGAGGAAAAGTCCACTCTTCTTTTCATCCCGGAGGCTGGAGCTCCATCACTGTATTGGCCAGTAGTGACCATCAGCATTTCTTCATGGCAGATACCTTTAACATGACTCTCCTAAGTTCTTGGGTATCATGTGTATTGTATCTATTCTTTAGAGAGCCACAGAGGGACGCTGAACTTGTCTAATCCCTTGACATGGAAACTTTAGTCATGATCCATGTCTTTCCCTCCTTCTCCCATGACAACTTGAATCTCTGTGGCCCTCCAGTATGGGAACCAACTTATTGGTATAAGACAGAAACTTCCTCACTGCTTACTGGACCAAGTGGACACTCACTTTCTTGATAACACAGCAGACACACAGGCTGATCCACAGCTCAAGAGTTCACCAAATCAATCTTCTCTTTCTTTCTCTCTCTCTCTCTCTCTCTCTCTCTCTCTCTCTCTCTCCTTCACTCAGACTTGTAGGGCAACAGATGGAAAAAACAAATTGCCTTAACAGGGTCTAAGCAGAGCCTCCTAGTTGGCACTTCCAATATTGTTGTTGTTTTGGTATTGGAGATTAAACTCAGGGGTGCTCTACCTCCAAGACACACGCCTAGCTCTATTTTATTTTATTTATTTTTTTGTGGTACTCCGAGTACAACCCAGGGGCTTTTCTACTTCTGGGCTATACTCCCAGACCTATTTTATACTTTGTTTGGAAATAGGGTCTCACTAAATTGCTGAAAGCCTCATTAAGTAGCTGAGGCTGGCTTCGAACCTGAGCGATCCTCCTGTCTCAGCCTCCCAAGTGCTGGGATAACAAGAGTGTACCACCACTCCTGGCCCTATTTTATTTTTAAATAAGGTCTTATTAAGTTTCTGAGGCTGGCCTAGAACCTGCTGTCCTTATGTCTCAGCCTCCCAAGTACTGGGATAACAGGTATATGATATCTTGCCTGAGAGCACTTCCAATCTTTGAGTGATTTGCTTGACATGAACACTCCCCCACCTTGTACACATGCCTACTTGGCTTTTAAGAGATGAAAGACCCTGTGGTACACAGAGGAAAACATCACAGGACCAAACCTATAAATCCTGTACTCCCACCAAGGCCCACGGTCCCTATAATCAAGATGTTCTCCCTCCTCTGCTTAATCCACTTTATGAACTGACTAAAGGTAAAAAAGCAGCTGGGGAGGAAGAGAGTTGACAGAAGGACAAATTATGCTTGGCTAACCCTGGGTTTTCTGGCTCCATAGTTTAAGAGGTAACTTTGCAACTCTTTTTAATACGTGAAATGCACAGTTCTTTGGTTCCTATTCAGATTCTCTCCTGAGCCACAGCTTCTAAATAATTAAAAGAATTCTAGTCAACATTCAGTTACAAATGCTGCAATTCTGAATTTGATTTTATGCACATGCACAAACACATATGCATAAGTGTGTGTGTCTACATAGAAACAAGGTGCAGTGAGCTGTGATAGACACATGGTGTAAGGAATAAACAATTTTTGTTGCAAGCCATTGAAGTATTTGAGTTCAGCCTAGCTGTGCTGGTGCATGCTGGTAATCCCGATACTTGGGGACTGAGACAGGAGGATTGCAGGTTCCAGGTCCACCTTAATTTAGGAAGATCATCAGCAACTTAGCCAGATGTTTTCAAAACCAAGAATAAAAATGGGTGTACTGTAGGGGTAGAATGCCCCTGTGTTCAATCCCCAGTACCAAATATATATCGTTCATTTATTATTGAGCATAACTTGGCCCATCATGCCTGATAAAGATGTTAAATAGTTCAGAAGAAAAATAGAGAAGACAGACAAGATGTAGAGCAGAGAGGAAAGGGTATTATTTTTGGTTTGTAATAGAGAAATCAAAGTTGCTTTCATTGAAGTGCTACTTGATCTAAAACCCCATGAAGGTAATAGAAGAAAGATGCATGGATGTCAGATGGTGGTCATTTGCATTTTTCTCACTGGTCCACAGTGTGTCCTTCATTGAATTCAGCTAGGCCCTTGACCTCAGTGGCCACGAGATACCTTTGTGACCTTCCAATCATTTCCCTTTTTGTGCTTAATTCGATTTGAGCAAGTTTTATTTCTAGCACCATATCCTAGCCTGTCCTTTTATTTGCTGCAAATGAAGAACAGTGTCCAAGACCTTCAGAAAACACTGGATTGTAGATATTCTAGTATCTGCTATGACACTCTGAGGCTACGTGCGTGCGAATGTATTGTGTATCTTATATCAGTCCCTGCAAAAACATACCAAGTCTGGGGTTGAGAGAGAAGCCTTCTGCCTACCATGATTTACAGTCATCTAACAATGAAAGCTTGTTTTTCTTTTAAGAAAAAAAAAAAGAAATTTTGAATGAGAAGAGGAACATCTTTGACTGGGGGAAAACAACGCTGTGCACAAAGATACACACATTTAGCTTTAATGTGAAGTGACCATTAGAAGCGAAGGGTCTCTTTTCATAATGTATTCCTCATTGACAGGCAGCTGCGTGAAAGAAAAGCTTGTTTAAATGCGGCAGAGTGTGAGCCTCTCTGCAGACGCTCAATCAATAATTGTGGAATGAATGTTGAAAGCCAGTTTTTCTGCTCCTACTGGTAGACAAGTGCTCTTGTTTTTATTTTGTTTCCTGTTTATTTGCTAGTTGTTTTTCCTGCCCAACATCCATTTCCCCTCTTTAAGAAGAACATACAGATTGTCTAGGGGAACTGCCCCTAAGCCTCTGCAGGTGGTCCCATGGCTCATAACACTGAAGGGCTCAAACTAAAGGACCAGAGACCCATCACCAGTCACAATGTGTCTGTGGCGTGTGGGTTGTGAGTAGAGTTAGAGAGAAGAGGGACATTGATGGGCCCGAGTCCTGCCTGTGCTGTTGTCTTGTAACAATTCATTAAATCCTGTCTTCTAGATTTATCAGAGTCATTCTGGTTTCTGTCTCTGCCAGTTTCTTGCTCTTTTTCATTTCTGCCCCATAGTTACCAATTAGAAAAAAAAACAAAACTAAAATCCAGAACAGAACAAAAACAAACAAAAACCACACTTTATTTTAGTCTCAGTTTTCTCATAGCAAAAGAAACCTAACACATGAACATCAGAAGAAGAGTTGTCAAAGATATAACAGAAGCTATGACTTGGGTTGGCCAGACTTTACCACTCAGTCCAGATCCTGCACACACCCCTCACCCAGGATTTTTTTCCATCTGTGATTCCCATCCTTCCCAAGATGGCAGGGCTATTCTTTCTTGGGATATGTGGAGTTTGCTGGCTCCTTCCCACTAGCACCTCTCTGTAATTTAGCTTTTTATGTTCCTGAGTGTCTTTATGTTACTGAGATATATTGTATCCTCATTGTAGTTATCAATAAAGTACTCTTACATTTTTATATAATTAAGATATTAAAACATCATCTGGATTCCTTGATTAGAGGATAGCAGGCTCATACTGGGCAAAAGCTATATGCCATTTCTAAGACCCGGTGGCAGCTCAGAGATAAGTGCTTAGGCATCCTTGGACTGTACAAGACCCCACTCCTGTCTGCTGTTCTGTTTCCCAAGCATGGAAATGAGATGTGGATCTGTTAATAAAATTAAGGGCAAGTGGTTATACTTAAAATCATCTCTGTCTTCTCTCATTCTCTACCTTTTCAGTGAAGGTAGTAAGGAGACACATAGGTTGCCCTAAGTTAGAAATGGAGACAAACTTGTTCATTTATAACTTTAGCAAGTGTCACAAGAGGCAAGCTCTGGTAATATAGAACATCCCTGGGAGCTCTCAGTCCATTACCTGTATCCCTGTGATAGACATTAGAAGAGTACAATCATAGCAGTTTATGATTTAAGCAGCCTTAAAGTCTCCCAGTCCAAATTCCCACCTATTCCACAGCCTGCCTACTAAACGGTCAGTATATAAATCATCTCGCCTGTCCTTGCTTATGTCCAAAGGTGGAGATCATTCATCTATAGCAGGCTTCTTATTTTACCTTGAGATGGGCTCATTTCCTTAATGTTCTAATTTAGGTTTTGATCCATTTCTTTATAATTTCTATTCAGTGATCTGTGATCTACCCTCTGAAGTAACACATAACTCTTTACTCTTCAACTATATTTTAAGCCAAACTCAGACAAAATCTACTAGATTCTCTTGAAAGCCTAAGTAGTAAGTTCCTAATAGCCCAAATGAACTAATTAGGAATTGCAATTTAATTACACATTAATTACACACCATTTTCTTTTTAATTAGTGTCATTTAAGGTGAACTGTGACTACAAATTTGTTTCTATTGAGTACAATGGTAATAAAGCCCAATTCAGAGTAACACCTTTTTTCTTTTCTTTTTTTTTTAACATTGCTCAATGGATTAGTGTAGTTTTACATTCCTTGCCTCTTTTTCTAGTGCATTGTATCTAGTGGATTAGAACTTCAAATACTGCAAAGATACAAAAGTGCTTACAGAACAGCCAAGACATGGGTAATTATCACCCAGGTTTTTCAATGATTTTTTTTTTTTTTTTTTTCATGTTTAAAAGAGAGAACAAAAGTATTTTCAGTGGCTATGTAATACTCTTCAGTGTATCATCTATTGGTTTCCTTCAGATGTTTAAAACCTCAGTGTGACTTAAATTTTATGAAATGGGGTCAATGACATATACAAAGTACAACAAATATACATCCTGAATATCATGTGGACTTAAACACATAATTGTCTAATGAAAAGGTTATCCACTGTGTTAAGTCCATCACTGGCAGAAAATTTCTATTACTTCTAAGAGAACAGATTTGGCTCTATCTTCAAAGAGCTCAAATTTTATGTTGACTGGATTTTGTCCATGGGTATTACTACTTTCTATTACCAGCTTATGGTATCTAATTTATAAAGTCAATTTACATGCAAAGCTTTTTGTATTCTTTGTACCGCTTATATTCATCACAATACATTTATATTTTCTTTGTAAAATCACTTCTTGGCTCCCAGCTATTCAACACATAACTTTTTAAACAAAAGAAACTAATTTAAATGGCTTTTCCAATAAGCCAATTCTAATTCAGCAACTGAGTCTATAAAACCTTAGAAAGAATTTTTTCCTAGTAGGATAGTTCATGGGCTGGGAAAAATCATTCTTTAAATACCACTATCAGTACATTATAATATATTTTGTCATGGTTGATAGCTATCACCAAACCCATCCCAAAAGGAATCTGAGCATATTAAGACAAAGAAAACCGATGCCATACTTTTAAAAAGGAAGGAGGGCTATGCACTCAGTAGTATCTAGAGAAAAATCTCATTCGACTCTTGTGCTGATTGAAGGAGTGGCTTTTATGCCTAGTAGAAGAAATCCTCATGTAACCTTCTGCTCCTCTAGTGGCTCCATTGCCCCCACCTCTGCTAGCATCAAGAACTAGGTCTTTGTCTCTTGTCCCTCCTCTTGCCAGGAGCCTTTCTAATTGGATGCTTAGGTACAAGCCTGACAAAAACATTCTCCAATTATATATTAACAAAAGGAGTCCATCTATTTTTAAGGAAGGATTCAAATAAATATAATTTAAAATAAAACCACAAGAAGGATAACTTTCAGAAGTCCCAGTAACAGTAATGTACAAGTTCTGGTTCCCATCACCACATACTGATGATGTTCTTGTAAGAAAAAGAGAATATTCAGAAGGAGGCACAACATTTTAACTCTGCGGTCAGTGAAATAAGCAAGTACAGTTATTTAAAGCTTATAAGACACGTTTTTTTCCTGCCAAAATGAATCAGGAATAATCTGAAGTGCGATGTATTCTAGTGTCCTATACCACCACTACCATGAAAGGAGTAGAATGAATCCATTTCAATGAGTATTTGATGTGAGAATATTTACTAAAACACCTCATTTAGTCTAGGGCACTTTGCCATATTGGTTAAAGAAAAAAAGAAAAACTACCTCCATGCAGAAGTTTGTATTTTTCTTACCCCAAACAAGTTTCTATATTAAGTACATTGTATAAAATTGATATCTTTACTGTAGCCTAAACTGATAAATATTTCCAATTTAAACTAGAAAACCTCATTTTTCAGTACGATGATATTTTATCCATCTCATTGGATTTTTATTATTGTAAGTACAGTATTAATTTAAGAAATCCCTTTGGAAAAATTTCTTAAAATTTCTGATTCAGGACTAAACATTTTACTAGAATTAAACATACTAGATTAAAAAAAAACTCAAAACAATGATTAAACCACAAACACTATCAGTAAAATTCTTAGGTATGGTACATTTTCATGTTAGAAGCTATTCTTAGGACTCATGTCAAAGAACAAGGTTTTCCACTAAGTACATTTTTAAGAAATTAAAGTCAATTTGACACTGATTCATTCATTGACTTCAGAAAAAAAGGAGAGATGTAGAAAGTTAAAAAATGAAAAGGTTTTCTTTATTACTGAGTAGAAATCCATTGTGTACATATCCCATAGTCTTGTAATCCATTTATCTGTTGATTTCCAGGGAAATGGATGGAACTGGAGAACATTATGCTAGGTGAGATTTGTCAGTTACAAAAAAATAAGAAACTGGCCGGGCGTGGTGGCGCACGCTTGTAATCCCCGCGCTTGGGAGGCAGAGACAGGAGGATCACGCAGGTTCGAAGCCAGCTGCGCAGGCTGGCATAGGAGACCCTGTTTCCAAATAAAAATGTAAAAATAGGTCTGGGAGTGTAGCCCGGAGGTAGAAGGGCTTCCAGGAACCCCATGTACCACCAAAATAAATAAATAAATAAATAAATAAATAAATAAATAAATAAATAAGAACCTGAATGCTCTCTCTAATATGCAGAAGCCAGGGAGAAAGTGAGTCATAGGAGGAACTCTAGATGAAGAAAAGGATACTATAGATGAGCAAATAAGCCAACCTAACTGAGGGAGGAAGAAGAAAATTCTCTAATGCACATGATGTAGTTTAACAAATATATCAAAGTCAATCACTAAGCCAAACATGAGAAGGAGGGAGGGGGAGGCAATGGGGAGGAATTGGGTAAGGGCTAATTGGGTGATGTGTGCATTTATGCCTCCACCATCGTGTACCCCATTAAGATGTATGACTACAATGCACTAATAAAAAATTAAAAATAAATAAAAAATAAAAATGAAAAGTTTTCTTTAAAGTGTACTAATAGAAGCACAAAAAATGAATTGTTTTAAACCATGGATGCAATCTCCTTGAGAAGCATTTAAAGTTATTTCTATTGCTCCCCCTGTTTAATGATTTGGTGTCTGAAATGAGTCAGGGATGCCAGTTAGCCTTCTCTCTGAACAACTCATGTTACAAACCTGCACAACAGGAAAACAGCTCTGTGCCTTTCAGATGATTTGATATGCTTGCCTTAGACCTTATCAAAATGAAACGGATGTGAATCTGAATAGAACTGAAATTAATTAGAAACCTGACTCTGACGGATGGTAAAACAAGCATGACGCTTTCTGAATCCTGAAAGGTATCCTTTCATGGGCTACATGTTGGCAAGAGATGATTGGGGTCGCTTTAGAATGTACAGCTCTTTAAGGGCCCGTGATTAAAATCTCTTCCAATACTGCCTTTGTTTAAAAACACAGAGTGCTCTGTAGTCATAAAGTAATGAAGGCTAAATATACTTGTAACTTGGTACAAAGTTAGGAAACAAGCAATTCTTTGCTTTTATATTGTAGTAGAAAACATCTTTTACTGGTGTTGAGTAACATTGAATTAGCAAGACAGAGAGAGTTGTCAGTAGTCACAGTGCAAGGAAACACATCAGGAATTTATTAGATTTGGATTTATCAGTGCATAGAAATTCATGATGTTTAACTTAAAGGCAAAAAGAGCAGAACACTTTGAATAATAGCTTGAAGTGGATGATTAGCTAAGGGGATGCAACATTTAATAGCCAAAATAAATTACTATAATTATTTTATTACCTATGCTAACTGATTCCATTGTTTTTTTATTGAAATAACAGCTCCCCGAGGAAGGGAACAGTGCTTCGATGAATCTCTGCTGTAGGCTTGTGTATTTTCCTAAAGCAATCAAAAACAGTGAAAAATAGCCTTCACTGATAATACTTTTAATGTGTATGTTTTAGCATTTCAAGAAAATAACACATTCAAGTGCAAACAACTGAAATACCTGGAAGCTTCTAGAAAGAAGAAAACACTTATTAAAGACATATAGTTATTTTCTGCTCTTTCCCCCCTCCATTAATACCTTTGATCAGTTCATGCATTCAACATCTGAGTCTTTTTTATTACTCTATATTTTCTAGAAAAGACCTTTTTGAGATCTTTTTATACCCACCTCCTGTAACATATGTGTTAGAATTCTTATGTATAAACTTCTCAAATGTTTAAAGAGGAGATAGATTGAATATATTTCAAAGAGTGTGTGAAACCATGAAATTTAAATATTGAACATTCCTAGAAAGTAAGCTTCACTCAAAATCTGAAATTTATTCAGAAAGAAAAGTTATTTATTATGATTACAATTCACCAAAGAATAAAATAAAATATTATGGGACTATCATTAAAAATGAATGCATTAAGAAGTATATAAATATTTTCATATGAAAAAAGAAGCTCCAAAATAGAAAATTAACTTTTGGCAAACCATTTCTCTCCTTCCTCTCCAATCCGAGCCAACATTCTTTCTATCTTTTTCATTCCCCTCTAACTCTAGGGACATTTCATGAAAGACATCAATAAATATGCCTAATCTACTTCTTCAGTTCTTTCACTGTCTTTCATTTTCAGATGAGAAAAGAAAATATCATCTGCTAATATAGGATGCAAGTTCACAGAGATAAAATATACGAACAAAGAGAGGAAACATTTAATATTTAATCCAAGAAAAATAGAAGAGTAAGTTGTTATAGGGAGACTTTAATTTTAGTTTGGAAGTTTGTCACCAAACTGTTTCTTGTCTTTTTTCTCCCTTTTTCTTTACTTTTCAGCAATTAAGGTCACAATTTCTTTCAGTCATCATTCCAGCTATTGTGACAAAAAATACCTGACAATGACAACTTAGAGGGAAGAAGATTTATTTGCTTACCGGTGGAGGTTTTAGGGGTTTTAGTTCATGTTAGGCTGAGTCACATCTGTGAAGCTCAGGGCATGGCAGAAGAAAGCAGAGAGATATAGAGAGAAGGCAGCCCATGGAGATTATATATATTCTGCCAAGTGGACTTAGGGTAGCCTAAGTATGTAGCATAGAAACATATCTATTATCTATCTATCTATCTATCTATCTATCTTTTTCTCTCTCTCCCATACCTCCAAGGACTTACCTTGTCCAAACACACTCTACCTGCCTATATTACTACCCAATAAATCTATTAATCCATCAATATATTTATCTACTTAAATGTGAGATTAGAACCTTATTGATTAAATTATATCACCTCTGAAAAATTTTGTCAATTCACGAGTTCTTTCAGGGGACATTCTATATCCAAACCCTAATACTATTTATGTTTTTCAACTTAAACTTGTCATAACTTTTTTTGTGAATATTTTCTTTAGAAGAATATTATGAGATTCAGATACTTGGAATGATTTCTTTGAAGTCTTATCAGACATCTACTAGGTCAGAATTTGCTCACTCAGTTATACATTTGCTTATCAAATCAATATTTCATGAGCCCTATTCCACCTTGGATGCCAGGCTGAGCTTTGGAGACACCAAGTTGACACAGTGGCTACCTACAAGGAGTTCACACTGGAGAAGTGAACAGATAAACATCAAACACTTTTATAAGACATATTTCCAAAGAGGAGAAGTGAGGGGAGAAAAGGTAACCGTGAAGAAAAGGGAAAAACGTGCACATAAAAAGAAAGGAGAGCAATTGAGGAGGTAAAGTGTCTCATTTTCTTTTTAAGGAGAAGACAGTATGTGAAATAAAGGGTATATATTCTAAAAAATAAGTGAATGTTCCTTATGCTACATACTTAGCTCCCCAAAGTCCATTTGGCAAGAGTTTTTATAGGATTGTTTGACGGAAACTCGAAGGCATTATTTATACAATAACCTGATTCAAGGAATTACTTCCTACTTGATAGTAAGCTGATCTGCTGATCTATAGTTCAGGTAGGAATCATTGCAACAAGTAATGAGATAAGGAGACAGACATTTGTCTGGCATGTTAACTGTGGCACCAATGCATAATAAAGCAGTACTTCAGGAGTTATCATATCGACCTCCAAGACATCCCCATGGCAATGAATATATGGAACAAAATGCAGTCCTAGAAAACACTTGAAGTTTTCAAATGCTATTGCTTAATTTTTTGAAATATTCTCCTACTTTCTTTTCTGCATTTTATCTTAACACAAACACACATGTACAAGCATAATTATCGTCTCATCAGTAGAGGCTCCCCTGACCTCTCTATTTATAGTATGCTCCTGTTTCTCTTTTCACACTTTGTTTTCTTCATACTGCTATATCTATTCATTATTTATTCTACTTACTTGTTTCTTATGACTACTGAACTAAGTTTTAAACTTCATATTCACATGACCATTTGAAAAATAGTCACTATGTCTAAATACCTAACTGCTCTTGGTTGAGTGAATAAAAACACATCAATGGAGAGATGAACAAGTCAACAGAATTGCAAGTAGGAGATTGAAGGAATGAGTTTTCCAAGTGACACAATGTTTGGTGGTTTAAAATAGTAATTAAAGAAGGGCTAAGTGAGTGATGTGTGCATCCTGTACTACATAAATATGTTGGATTACAATGTATCAATGAATTAAAAATAAAATAAATAGTAATTAGGACTGGGGATGACTTCTTTTCTCCCCATTAAGGAATAAGTGTATAAGTTTGAGCTGTTCTTGTTAATATTTCTTCCTCATGCCTGTTTAAATGTCTGGAGTTACTTTTTTATTAGGGAATTGTATTTAAATATTTTGTATTATTTTAAATTGAGATTTTTATCTCCTTTTTTCTATAATATGTAGTCTCTATGTCATTGGACTATGCATCCACACATAGTTCCAACTGTGACAAGGGTCAAGGTTTGAAGAAAAGAAGATAACTTAGAATAAAATTATTGAATTAAGAATAAAGGTCATGGCCAACTCTACAATATATAGACAATGATAGAGACTTCATCAAAAAGACCCTTAAATCTCAGGAAATAAAGTTGAGAATCAACAAAAAGGATGCCATCAAATTTAAAAGCTTCTCTGCAGTAAAGAAAAACATAGTCTAAGGAAAGAGCCAAAAGAATGGGAGGAATTCCTTGCCATCTACTTCTCTGCTAGAAGACAAATACCTAGAATGTATAAAGAACTCAGAAAACTTAACACCAAAAAAGACAATTGAACTGAATAGACACTTCTTCAAAGAAGAAATATAATTTGGCAACACATATATAAGAAATGCTCAACATCATTAGCAATAAGAAAATGCAAATCAAATCTATCCTGAGATGCTAATATTTAATTAGAATGGCAATCATTAAGAATACAACTAATAAATGATGGTGAGAATGTGGGGAAATAAGAATGCTTAGACACTGTTAGTGGAAATATAAATTAGTACAACCACTATGGTGATCCGTATAGACATTCTTCAAAAGACTAGAAATGAAACCACTGTATGATCCAGTTACACTGCTCCTAAGAAATAGTCCCCCCAAAATTAAAAGTAGAATGCTAGTTATAGATACATACTCATGCTTATAGCAGCACAGTCCACAATAGCATATTATGAAATCAAACTAGGTATTATCAACAGATGAATCAAAACAAGAAAGTATGATATATACACACATATTATAATATATATATTTCTACAATGAAATTGTACTCAGACATAGAGAAGAACAAACCTATATCATTTTCAGGAAAATAGATTGACCTACAGAATAGTAAGCAAAATGAGACCAGCCAGTCTCAGAAAGTCAGGAGTCATATGTTTTCTCTCATATATGAAAGCTAAAGAGAAAATAGGGAAAAAAAGGGGACTTAAAATAATGTAGGATGGGAACCAGCAGAATAGTGGAAGAGATTTGTAAAGGGAAGTGGAGGGAACAATATCTATACTTAAGGAAGAACAATGTTCAGGTAATGCTATGTTCATATATGAAGCTGTCACTCCAATTCAATGAACATATATGAGGAAGAAGGAAGGGGAGTAGAGTGAAATATGTAAAGAAATGCCCCATGTGAATTATGCATGTATGAATGTGTCACTTTGAATCTCAGTATGATGTGTAATTACAATGTGCCAATACAAGTGCAGAAAAAGAAGTAGAGGTCACGGAGATAATCCTGTCTTCCATCTTCTCATGAAAATCCGATGTTGATGAAGTTGATAGAGTGTCTCTGAACTGCAACAAGATCTTTTTTCTTTCTCTTCTCTAACTCCTTTTTCAGAATAGGTCTAATCTGTTCTAAAGGTCTCATCACTACATCCATTAAGTATTTATCACTTTAAACCCTTAGAGTATCAGAGATACTAAAATGAAGATTACTCACTATCAATAAAGTAAAACAAAGGATTTTAGATTGAAAGAGCCAGATGTAAGATTTCTTTAACACAGACATTCTACCAAACAATAATATCATATTAATTTGGGTATTTCGGGAAAGAAAAGAGTGAACACATAAAGTTAAATGTAAATATATCTTATGAAAACAGTTTTAGCTTCTAATTTTCCCCATGTGTAAAGTTTGATATTGACTGAATTTCACGTGGCATTATTATCATTTTTGACTGAAGTATGATACACGGTCCCGAAACAGAAGTTTCACTGCGCTGAGATTTTGCTTTCAGTGATTTCAGTTGCCCAAAGTCAACCATGATCCAAAATATTAGTTGAAAAATTTTGCACCTAAACAATTCATAAGTTATAAATTGGATACCCTACTGAGTTGCACGATGACACCTTGCACTGTTCTGTTCTCTCTCGCTAGCATCCCCAGGATGTGAACTCTCTCTTGGCAGCATTTCCTAGGTGCGTATATGCCATCCAGCCATTAGTCACCTAGTACACTGTAAACTATCAGGCCCACTATCCAGATATCTCAGTGCTTGTGTTCAAGAAACATTTTATTTAGAAAGTGAAACAGAAATGATGATTGAAATGTTATTACTGTATAAATTTTAAATTGATAATCAGTCACTGATAATCTCATGCTGCATCCAATTTTCAAATTAAATTTTATCACAAGTATATGTATAAGAAAACTTAGTACTCTTTGCATAGGGATCAGCAGTATGCACAGTTCTAGAAATTTACCAGGGGTCCTGGTATGTAGTTTTCTCAGATATACCTAGAAATTTCAATGAAAAAACGTGCTACCATTTGTTAAAAATGTAACTAGGAGTATTTTCCACATATTGTTTGTTTTAATTCTCAGGACAACATTATTTTCTGAGAAAGATAACTGAGACTCAGAAACATTAAGTGAGGTATAGAAATAAACACCTAAATAAGGATGCAAATGGGACTGAACCCAAGCCTAACTAATTAGAACATCTATTCTCTGAACAGTTTTGCTCTCTGCCTTTGGAGCTCTGGTGGAGACTGCATACCACACCCTGAGCTCATTCTAATTCTGAGGAAGACAAGGGTGAAGTGAATCAATAAATCATAATTTCTGTCAATTATGCTAGGTATCCAAGGGGATCCTTGTGAAGCTCTGAAAAAGCATTGGCTAAAAGAGGAAAACTCTTACAGGTGTTGGTATCTATCAGCAAAAGGTGATTTGCAAGACAATGGTTTTAATGGTGCCAAAGTTCAGAGAAGGGGGTAAACACATAGGTCATCAAATGAGGAACCTTAGAACACCTTATGGACTTAATTCCTCAAAAGACAGCCATAAGGTGGGACCTAGAAAAGAGAGAGGAGAAATTATGCAAAAATTGGAATTATTGTGCTTATTTTACACCAGAGGAAACAAAGGCATGGAGACTTAATATGTCTGAAGAGGACATATTATTTAGTAGAAGAATCAGAATTTATAAGTAGCTTTCTGTACATTCAAAGTAATGAGTGCTTTTTGTTTTGCTAATCTGCTATTCTTTGGTCTGTGGTTGATTGGGCTTAAATTCTCAATGTGCCATTCTTCAGTCAGTGTTCTACTTGTTTGCACATGTAGAGAAAAGAGAAAAGAGACCAAACACTGGCAGATAGTTCTTTAAGAAAATGTTATTTAAACTGAATACTGTAGGCATTTTAGGTGATATCATTATATGTTTGGAAGACTACCTTAGATACTGTAGGATGTCTAGTAGCTTCTATGGCCTTTACTGAGTAGATTTTTCCAGAGCACAGAAGTCCCAGTTTCAACAATCACAAAAGTCTCTGGACATTAATGAAATCCCCTGTGAGATCGTCAACTCCCTTTTGTGAATCACAGGTTTGAAGGACAAGGGTTGATATTTGGGCTGGACTCAGGGAGCCTCAATTTCAATCTTGTTTCAGTGACTTGTCACCTCTGTCATCTTTAAGTTTGAAATTCTCAAACTTATCTGAGACTCAGAGGTATTATTTATTAAAAACTGAGAAAATGACTACTTTGCTTAATTCTTGTAACAAATAGAATTTCCCCAAATAAATATGGAGCTTGATGTTAAAATGTTTTGGACATCTACCGATGTTGTCCAACATAAAGAAACATTAGTATTACTTATTAGTCAAAAGACATAAAAACCAAAAATAAAATAAATAAAAAGTGTCAAATAGAAGTTCAGGCCATTTTAAGGAATACACTCATTTTATGAAAATGATAAGAAACCAGATTAAAGGGTGTCAAAAACTGTAAAAACCGAGGAGATTACTTAATAAATCTGCCATGCAGGAACATTTGATAACTGAAATGGAGCATTTTTGATATCCCTAAAAGTTGCTTGTCTCTGTCCAAGAAGTGAGACATCATCCCAATTTAGTACAGGAAGAATAATATACCTCTTGTTGGGCTGTGATTGTAAGTACTGATCTCAGCTGAGTTAATTCCCGATTTTAGCTCTGTCAAGAACTAGCTTAGTGACCCTGAGAAAGTTGTTGGATCCCTCTGAACACTATTTTCTTTATCTGCTCAATAGGAAGTAAGTTTAATTAATTGACTTGCACTAATTCTGAGACCATTCAGTGAGATAATGTGTGTGAAATATAAGTGGTAACACACACAGATATAGCCTCACATTAAACCAAAGCATTACAAGAGTTGTTCTTCGACACATAAAACCAAAGGTGCTTCAGAAACAATTGCCTGCTTTTAAAAGTTTTAATTCGTTTTAAATTTGTAAATTATACAGTGTGCTCTACACGGGGATGAAGAGACCGTATTTAAAGAGAAATGAATGGGCTGACTTACTTTAAAAATATGAAACTCATGGTAAATAAATCTCTGATCAGCCAAACTATATTCTAAGTTATTTACAATCTCTAGCTATTTGCAATTACAATCACCTTTATTTTCATTTTTCACATTCTTATAAGCAAAAAAGTCACAAAGCAGAAAAAATATTTTACCCCATCCCTTGGTGACTTTTATAATAATAATTCTCAGTATTATTCAGTTTTCAATATTCCACAAACAACCAGGTTGTCAATAGAGGGGAGCATGTTCATTCAAGTCACCAGAGGGAGAAGAATATCTGTAACAATCAGAAATATGAGGAAACTGTCAAATTATACAAGAAATTAATTATGCCCATTTTGGAATATATATCATTTTTACTACACTATGACAGTGAAAATTATGTTTTCAACATATTTAAAAAAGAAAAAGACCTAGGAATATTTAACTGACACTTCAATAATGATGTCTCTCTACCTAGAAAAACATGTTTCTTTTCTATAATCTAGAACCATCTTCCTTGATTTTTTAATGGTATTATTCACTATATACTTTTCTTTTGCCATGGTCATGTTTGGACAAAGTTAATGGTAAATTTTTCACTTGAAAATGAATGCTTGAATATGACTTGGAGAAAACAATATTTTTTTATAGCCATGCATGTTGGTTTACAACTGTAACTCCAGTACTTGGGAGGCTGAAACAAGATTTCAGGCTTGAGGAAAAACTCAGTAGTGTATCAAGACTCTCGACAACCTAAAGAGACCCTGTTTCAAAACAAAAATAAAAATAATTGTAGGTGCAGTTCAGAGGTATAATATACCAGGGATCAATCACCAGTACCACACACACACACACACACACACACACACACACACACACACACACACACTAACATTTTTGTCTCTGTCTCTTCTCAGAAATTGTACATTTCTAATGGTTCCTAAATTGTCTTTCTTGTTACTTTTCCATTTTCATAATTCTTACAAATCACTTCTTTACTCATTTAGTTTCAAATGTTGAAGATGTTTAACATATGGCTTTCATGAGACCCCAAATTATATTCACCCTAAACTTTTTAAGATGATGGTTCAGCACCGAGGACAGGAACCAGAGGTTGCCCTGCCCTGAGTCTGATACGGTTCTATACTTTACTAATATAAGCCCCACTAATAAGACTTTGCAGAGTGCACTCTCATAGTCAACTGTTTACTTATAATTTGGACTGGACTATAATTCTTCTTTTATTATTAGTGGGGTTGTTAATGTAGTTCTAAAGGAAGAATTTAAGATTTTCAAACACATGACAAAAAAAATCATGTTCTGTTAACCACTGAGTGCAAGAGTTGTAGTCTTGACCAATGAAAGCTCTATACCTCTCCAAAGTAAGTGTCTACAGCCTTCTGTGAAGCCCTGGATGTCAAGTGGTTGAAGAGAAATGATATATATTTGCTGAATCATAACCTGATAATATCTCTTATTTTCCTTCTTATATTTTGGTATTGTGAGTCAGAAATCTCTTTGTGCCTCGTTCACAATTGGAGTTGAGTATTTGTCTTTGCAAGAAGTCTTTATTTGGATTCATAAAGTAAAAAAAACAAAGTGTACCAGTCCTATTAGTTCTCTCCTGAAGGTTGTGGACTCAGCAATACTTCTGACAGGTTTCTACCAGATCTGGAGAGCCTTCAAAATAATCTTCTAAATGTTTATTGAAGGTTAGTACACACATTTTTCCTTTTCATTGTAGAAAGGATAAAACCTATTCAACAATTGTGTTTTACAACAGCCCCTTCTCAGTGTCATAAAACTGAAGTTGTAATTTAGGATTGATAGCTACAAAAAGGAACAGGAGTTCAGGATTTTTCAAGTTTAAGACAAACACTTTGCACATGCACCAGTTAAATCTCCAGCACTTACAATCTTGTGAAGTAAATTCAGGCCCTCGGGCTTGATGGGATAAGCACTACAGGTACTTTATAACAGCAAGTGAAATCATCAATTTAACACATTTGATACATGTGCTGTTCAGTTTTTTGAAAAGTAAAAGAGAAGCTAGAGGAAATGAACATGGCATAAGACTCAGTGCTAACATTTTGAAAATGCACATCTAGAATGGAAACATAACTTATCTTGCAGTTACATGAGCATGCTAGAGGCCACTCTGCAGAGTCAGCAAAAGTGCCATGCATTGGCAATAAGCCCAGAGGGAGGTGAGGTCACTGACCAGCTTGTAGGAGGGAGACCTTGCATTTTTGTAAAGATTTTGATCAGTAATATGAAGCTGGTATTTCCTACCTTGACTAAATTGTGACATGCAGAGGATTATAATATTGTATAAACATAACATTGTGCCCTCTGAAAAGCTAGCTAATGCTATATTCACAGGGTTAGGACATTATTTCCAGCTTTGTTGGTTTTAAGAGCAAATACATACAATATTTAATATATAGCAACAAGAGAAATCACCAAGAACCAATCCTAGTTATGAATATTATTTGAAAATAGGCAACTGAATTTGATGTATATGACATTTGTAATAATAAAAAATAAGAAACAACTAAATCAAGCTCAAATAATTGAGAATAGCAGTACCAATAAAAATAATTATTGGTTAACTTCCTTTAGTTTCTGTAAGCATACAAGATGTATCAAAGGCTATATAAGATATTTGGAATCTTAAATAAAAATTATTATTTTCCCTGGTGAGTTTTAGTTCAAAAGAAAATAAAACCATTTATGAATTTATGCATAGTATTTTAAAAATGTACATTTCAAAGAAGTATCATAAAGAATGGACTAATGAATATATATTTTATCTAAACCCTATCAAATAAGAATTATTAAAAGCAAGATCGTAGAAAAATAGCCAGACATTAGAGAGTGTGACTATGTTGGTATAGGATTAGATCAATAGATTATAGCCTACATATGAGAGTAGAAAATATGCCTTGTACATAATATAGCAATATATATTTTTGAAACATTATTTGATAAATCTAACATTAATGGAAGCAGGACAGAATACACACACACACACACACACACGCGTGTGTGTGTGTGTGTGTGTGTGTGTGTGTGTGTGTGTATATATATATATATATATTTTTTTTTTTTTGTGGTACTGGGATGAAACCCAGGAGCACTATACCTCCAAGTTACACCCCCAGCCCTAGTTTTGTAGTGTTTTTATTATTTTTTTTAAACAAGCTCTCTCTTAGTTGTGAAGGGCCTTGCTAAGTAGCTGAGGCTGTCCGCAAATCATGTTCCTCTGGTTTTAGCCTCCCAAATGCTGGGATTACAGTCATGCGACACCACACCCAGCCAGGACAGAATATTTAATGTTTCTCACCCAATTTATGGTGGAGTAGAGATTTACCAGATGCATTTTGAGCCAGTTGAGTATCTATTCTGCATGATAGGCAAGAGATAAAAGTCTGAACTAAAGGCAGGCTTTAGATAACTGAGGACAAAAGGGATTTGATAGACATTAAAAAGATAAAATTAATAACCATAAATATAACAATCCATATTAAATAGAAAGATCAAAATTTATCTGCTTTATAACTCATGAGTCAATCATCCTTGTGAATGATAATTTTAAGTCCCATCATGCAAAGTACCAGCTCTCCAAATACGTATAAGGATTGACAAGAACAAATACCATGTGCTCATATAAATACAGATAGGAGAAGAAACCACATTAAAAATAGGTGTGACTACTACAAAAGCTGAACAGAATTTTATAAAAAGACATTCCTATAATTCTACTATAATATAAACATATACAACACAATTAGGAGCAAATAAACACTAAAGCAAGTGTATTAGAATGTCCTTGGAAACTATCCATCAATGCCTCCAAATAGAAATCATCTAACATCTACCATAAATAAAGTTGAAAAGTAGCATGTGCCTTATTGCTACAATAGGACACTATTTATTGGTGAGAATAAACAAAGTATGACCTCGTAAAAAATACAGATTAATCTCATAAATGTGATGCAAAGTAAAAACTACCTATATATATATTCTTATATATAAAATTCTATGTATATAATTCTACTGATAACAAGTAGACAAAATTTTATGACATTGGCAATTAGTCTGGCTGTTAGGTTTGAAGGGGTTGGTAGTCAGAGGAGACATGCAGAATTGGATTACATGAGTACGATCAGTTTGGAAAATCCATCTAGCTAACCCTTTATATTATAAAATTCATTTGATATACTTTCATATTTGTTTTATACCCTAACAAAAATAATTTTAAAAATGAAAGTGAAGATTATAAAAAAGATTGCAGACAGGGAATGAGATAACATTTACTAAGTAAATGTAAATATGCCTTTCACATTGGCCTATTTTATCTACTAATGGGTAACTTTATATGTACTAACACAAAAAAAACAAATCACTGGTTTTAAATAATTTCTCAAAATTATATTTTGTAGACCTAATAGTGACCATACATTTAAGAGTTTGATCTTAGACAAAGTGCATCTAACCATCATCTCCTGGTAGTTTTATATGCATATAATCACTCCAAAGTCTTGTGTGGGATGTCCATGGAAACTCCTAAGTGGTCATGAAATGAAACAGTGTGCTTTATCCTCTGGAAAGAATAGTTTCCAGCCAATTCATGAAAGCAATGAATTTGTCTTGGGGCAGACTCTCTCATGGGCATTAGAATTTCAGTTATAGCTGCTACATTATTTTAACATCCACATTTCTTTAATTCCCAAGCCAGCTTCACTGAAAACAATGGAGAAAAAAAAAGGAGAAAGATAAATACCTGTATTTATTATCTCATTAGAAATTTTACACATTTCAGAAACAGACCACTTTTCAAACATATGTCAAACCCACGTGATTGTATGATTGTCAGAATAAGATCTTAAATAATAAATAATTCCAAACACTGTTAGTGGGCTCATAAAACATAAAAATAATAATGATAAAAATGTTAGCATTTCTTTTAAAATTCTTAACCATGTAATGGACAGATTTATTATTAAAACTATGGAGTGATTTAGATAAATGGGCAGAAAAAAAATCTCCTGTGGAACAAGGTGGACCAAGAACTACTTTCGACATGTTGGCAGCCAGCCGAGCACAACTCAGTGAGGCAACATCCAACTTTAATTTCTATTATAGAGGATCATGAGTAGACTGATTCTGAACGCCATCTGCTCTCAATGAAGCATTTGAGTTACAGGCTGCTCACTCTGATGTGCCCCTCACCTCTGCTCTCCAATCTCACCTGCAGTCCCATTTTGAAAGGTTGAATTTTATTCAATGGAAAAGTTTATTGTAATTAATATTCTTTATAAGAGTCATTTATTTTTAACGAATAACAGAATGAACAGCTGAGGTTCTAAATATTATTATCTATCAGTGGTCTCTAGACAGAAGGAGGGTGAACTTTCCATTGGGAGCCCAGATGAATCTTTCAATGTCAGTCCTGACATCAGCTCTTGAGCCACTGAGGTTGTGATGTAGATACTCGATTTAAAATAGTGACAAAGAGATGGAGACAGGAGATCCATCTTAATATACAACTAGAAGAAGTTGCGCATTCTGGTTTCTCATGCTATAATATTATACAAAATTTTAAATTTCACTTGTTTTCTGTGCCCTACTCACTATAGCACCATAAGTTTGTGTTACAGCCAAAATAAACCAGTGATTCTTTATAAGACACATGACCCAAAGTGTACATGACCATTTTGCAAAATAGGGTATTGTAGCTGACTAAATAGTGTCCAACCCAAAATACATATATAAGTCCCAAGCCCTGGTACTTGTGAATGTAACTTTCTTTGAAATTAGATTCAAGGCAGTTATAATTAAGGATATCAAGGTAAGAATATCCTGGATTTAGAAGAAGAATGATGACTGCTGTTCGTGTGTGTGTGTGTGTGTGTGTGTGTGTGTGTGTGTGTGTGTGTGAGAGAGAGAGAGAGAGAGAGAGAGAGAGAGAGAGAGAGAGATTGATTCTAGGCATAGACACAACAAAGAAGACCATTTTAGGATGGAGGTAGAAATTTGAACAAAGCATTTATAAGTAAAGGAATTTCAAGTATTGCTTGAAGTAATGAAAAAATATAATAAAGGCATGGAATGAATTCACCTTCAAAACATTCATAGAAAACCAGCCTTGTCACTATCATGATTTGGGAGTTATATCCCCCAGGAGTGTAAAAGAATACAATAGTCCACCTGTGTATAATTTTACTTAGTACCATTTGAGTTAGTGGTGGTCTGTAAATAATCAATGAAAAAATGAAGAAATAAAGTGTTTTTTTTTGTTTAAATTATGTTTCATTGTGAGTAGCAAGATAAAATGTCAAACATACTACTCAACTTCAGCCACAATGTGAACTGTCCAATGTATCAACAATGTATATGCTACCTGCCCATTAGTCATTTAGTAACTATCTCATCAGATTGATGATAATGGTACTAAAGTTCTTGTGTTCAACTAACCCTCATTTTATTTAACAGTGGCCCAAAATCCCAAATGTAGTAGGGCTAGCAAATTCCAATAGGTCAGAGAAAAGATGTAAAGTACATTCTGTATGTAAAAAGGTAACAGTTCTCAAATGAAGGAAAGAAAAAGGACTATACTCTGATGGTGCTAAGGTCTGTGGCAAAAGTCAGTCTTCTATCCATGACCTCATGGAGATGGAAAATAAATTTGTGTTAGTTATACTGTGGTAATGTCAAATTGAAAAACGTAGAGCCACAGGGTATAAGTACTTAGTTAAAATAGAAAAGCCATTATACCTATGGCTGGAAGATGGGAACAGAAAATGTGTTCTGAAAGATGGTAATGTGTTGCACCAGAAAAGCATATGCAAACCTTTCAGCAAGAGATGCCTGGAACATGTGACACCCAGCCATTTACTCAAAGAGAGGGATGGTCACACAGATGGAGGAGTAGTTCTATTGGGTGCCAGCTGCAATTTCCAGCAACCACTGGGGGTCTACATACACAACTTCTACAGAAAAAGGGGCACTTTACAATTCTGTTCTCTTAAGTCACCTAGTTTATGCTAGTTTGTCACAACCCTGGGATGCTAAAACAGTGATAACTACCATTAATCTGTATTTTTAGGAATCTCTTTGAGATCTCAGAAGTTGATATTCAGAAGACATCATCTATTTAAGTAACTGAACCTAAGGGGCTCTGCCTCTCTCACTTGGAATTTCCCATTTTTGCTCATTCACTTTTTTATTTCCTATGAAAAGATATGTTAGAGAGCAAGTTTAAAGACCCAAAGAATTCTTTCAAAGCCATATTTCAGTTAACATGGTAAAACAAAGATTCAGGAACTTCATGAGAATTATTTTGGCAAATTCTACAGAGACTCCATGAACAACAAGAGTTTCAAGATAACAATGTATTATGTATACACAAAAACTATTTAAATGCACTAGAGTTATAAATATTACTCTTTCGATATGTTAGCGCTATTTCTTACTCTGATTATGGAAATATAAAATATTTCCCCCAATGAAAATGTACACTTGCACATGAAGTCAGGCTACCTTTGTATTTTTCTGATTAGTATCACCAGAATATCTGGTGACTTAACTGAGGCAAGCTCCTACCACCCAAATAACATATGTTGCTGCTTTCTGAAATTTTCATTCTTGGGGTCTCTCGGAAAAAATACCACTAAGTTACTGTCAAAATGCATACTTATGCCTAAGTATAACTCAATTATCCTAGCAGCATCTTATTTTTTACATTTATCATTTACTACTTAAAGATTTTTTGTTCTGTCCCTTAAGTAAAACTATAGAGCAAATCAAAAACAATTTATTCCTAATTTGCAAAGGCAATAACAACCAACCTTGGCCCCTAAAAATGAGATTACTAAGGATAATCTTCTAAGAATCTCTTTGTCATCAAACAGAATTTTTAAGCAGAGATATCTTTTAAGATTGAAGCACTCGTCCTTTAAGACTATTCCTTATCTTGTAAAGTTGTCCTTGTGACAGAGGCACAATGACAAAATATCAGAGTATTAGGGTTGACAGAAGATAGCTGGGAGAAACAAAGGATTTCAATGTTAGCAAATATTTTAAAGTTTTATTTTCACTAACTCTAATGGCATAGGCATAAAAAATATCTAGGAAGTAATAAAATAATGTTAGGTGCCTAGAAATTTGAGCCATATTCTGATATACGAAATACTTCTCTACAATGAAACATTTATTGTGTGTGTGCTAATGGGGATAGAACCCAATGACATTGTACCTTTGGGCTACACCCCCAGCCCAATTTTATTTCTTATTTGGAAACAGAGTCTCACTAGGTTGATGAGAGTCTAATTGCTGAGCCTGACCTTGAACCTGTGATCTTCCTGTCTCAGGCTCCAAAGTACTGGAATTACAGGCATGCACCACCGGGCCTGACATTTTTTTTTTCTAAAAGGATAAAATTAATAATTTCTCAAGGGAGTTATATGTGTCTAGTAGATATTTGAGAATCAGTAAATTACACAGGAAGTTGCAATTTTGACCAAAATTAAGACAAAATTACAAAAAAAGACTTTAAATTTTCTTTATTTGTTCAGACAAAGTTTTGATACTTGGCTGACTCTTCCATTCCTCACCTGTGAAATACAAGGATGCTGGGAAATTATTGCTATGCTGGTTTTCCAGGGCTGTGTTAGAAAATTAACATAAATATGTAGATTTAAAAAAATGGATTCTCTCACACTTCTGAAGTCTACAAGTCTAAAATCAAGGCATTAGAACATGTATGCTTCCACTGGAGGTAGGAGGTAAGAACCTTCCCGGCCTCTCACACTTTCTGGTGGAGGCTGACAGACCTTGGCATTCATTGTTTATAGATGGACCAGATCAATCTCTCCCTCCATCATCTCTGTGGCTGTAATTCTTGCATGTCCTCTATCTTTCTGTGAATCCTCTTCTTTTTCTATAAGAACAGCAGTGGTTGGACTTACAGTCTATGCTAATCCAGTACAACCTAAACTAATTATAAATGAAAGGACCCTATTTTTAAAAAGGGCCATAGCAAGAAAACATGAATTTGAAAAGACACTATTAATACCACTACACTTTGCTAAAATGCTAAAATAACTTTTATTTTTAATTTCCTCATTAGAGTAAAAAATAAAAAAATAGAGCAACAAGAACTTTGGTTCTATATAAACTCAACGTTAGATGAAAAAAATAAACCAATTAAATGACTATTTGATCTCAGGACTTGCCTATGAGGAAGCAACCATTATTACAATCTTTGGTACTAGATGACCCAGATAGCTTGAAAGTGTGAGGTTGCAAAGTCCCAAACTAGCTTTAGCCTTTCACAGTACTTTGAACTCTGGCCAGCCACAGGCAAAATGCCTGCCCTTAGAAACAGTGGTGATAAATGAGCTCAAATATAGTACCACTAACTGATAAAAAAAATTAACATTCTGCCATTAATGGTTGACTGAAGGGTCCCTTAATAAAGCCCAGTAGTTTTGGAAACCAATCAGAATGGTTTGTAAACTATGTTTTCTCCCATTGGTTTCAATTAATTATGGTCATTTAGAATAACTAAAAACAAGTCCTGAAAGAGATTTGGTTGTCTTCTTTTATTTATGTAGGTCACAAATGTGTACTTCTTCCCCATAATTTCCTATTTTATGACCTTTTGACTCTGCAGTCAGAACATAGTGGGCTACATAGTATTATTCCACATTAATTGCCTTATTTTTTAGAAATAAAATTGATTTGAAGAATGAACTTGTCCACTGAACACGTTATATGCATTATCTCACTTGACAGAAAGAAGCTTCTGAATTTGGGTCTTTAAATATTTCCATTTTAAAGTTGTAAACCTAAGGTTAAAAAGACTAATTAAAACTGGGCATGGCACACACATATAATTCACAAACCTGCCCCCCTCCTGTGTAAGCCTCCAAAGTCAGTACTTGGGAAGCTGACACAGGAGGAGGGGGGACAGGTTTGTGGCCAGCCACAGCAACTTAGTGAGGCCCTGTGCAACATAGTGTGATCCTGTTTCAGATACATAATACGTAAAATAGGGCTGGGAGTATAGCTCAGAGGTAAAATGCTTCTGGGTTCAATCTCTAGTAGCACAAAAAGAGGAAAGAAAGAAAAAGAAAGAAAGAAAGAAAGAAAGAAAGAAAGAAAGAAAGAAAGAAAGAAAGAAAGAAAGAAAGAGTAAGTTGAGAAAGAAAAAGAAAGAGAAAGAGAAAGAAAGAGGAAGGAAGGAAGGAAGGAAAATGATACATGTATGAAGAGAGGAAGACAGGTAGGCAAGCAGGCAGGCAGGATAATTATACTCACCAAAGACACAAACCCAACCCAACAAGTAAAAGCTTTCAGAAACAAAACCAAATGGTTTGGTTCAGAGCCAAGTCATGTTACCATCATGACTTGTCCCATCTCAGACTCTTTAGTACAAAAGCTGCTTGTAATCACAGGTACTTTCTTTACACTGAAGCTTGTAGGGGAATTCTCTGCCCTGAGTTCTTTCCCAAGCCACTAGATTCTTAATCTTTACACTAGCTTCCTTTTCCTGTTAAAACCAGATATCCTTTGCTCTCTCTTTCTCTCTTTTCCAGACAGTAATTTCAGAGATTTCTAAATCAACAATCTCCAAAGGTCTTCACTTACCCCTAGGCTACTTTCTGGCCAGGAAAATGAAAAACGTACCAGCACATTTCTTTTCTTTTAGAATTTTGTTATTCTTCTCAGCAAGGGGAAACAGAATCGTAGCAGATGTGTGGAAATTACAACAATTTTATGAACATTTTTCTCCTTATCCTGAATGTTTCTTTGTGAAAACCTTAACAGCTATCTAGAAATCACATAATTTTAAGTACTGCTTGACTCAACTTTCCAGAACCTCAGTGGTCAGAGTCTAAATAGGTTGGGATAGAGTCAAATTTATCTGTTTGAATTTCATTATTATTGTTATTGTTGTTATTATTATTATTTCTATGTTTATTTTTCTTCTTTGGAGAGTCTGAGTGTTAAAATCTGTAGAATGTTTTAAATCAGGATAACCTTCTTTTAGGAGCCCCAGAGAAAAACTAGGATTCTCTACTGTCTGCTGTACTTGAACCTGAGGAAGGCACACAGGCTGCCTATTCTTGCTTCAGGGAAGCCACAGGTCATTTCTCCTTCTGCCAGGACATGAGGAACTATCCCAGCTGGATTAGCTCCAGCCTCAGGCTTTCTTTAGTCCACCTTCCCAGATACCACCTTTGCAACTCCACTCTCTTGAGGTTCTACTGAATTACTGATATTCCTGCCTCTGCTTTATCCTGCTTAATAGTTTCTGTAGAAGAGGAAGAGCCCAGGGGAGGCCAGTGGCCCTAAAGCAAGGAGATATCAGTCCCTTGCAAATGTACTTAAAGAGAAATTCATCTTTGTGACAACATATTTATTTCCAGTACATTGTTTTCTAAAAGGTGATCAGCTCAAAAGCATTTACCATATTTTATGTGATGCATGGATAAATAGAAGAAAAATTTTAAATTGTTCATTTTAAAATAATACATGGGATAATGAAGAAATGACTATATCTATACATGGATATTACTTCTTAGGATGAGAAAAATTTAATGAAGCGAGTAGATCTTAAGTCAATTTAAATGAGAAGAAAACACTAACTAATGACATAAATGGTACTTAGCAATGGAAAAAAAAAAAGCTACCACGTGAAGGCCAGGAGTTGCAAAGTCCTGTCTTAAAAGATCAACAAACAAAGCAAGAAGCAAAAACATGTTCAGATTTGGGAGTGAGATAAAATACCATCTGGGTCACCTTGGACAAAATTACTTTAATTCCTGTGTCCTTTTTCAGTTTTTAACCCTAAAAGATAGATAAAGCCTTTCTTAAAGTAAATTTACTAGTACTGAAAAGCATGACTATGTGAGAAACTCCATTATAGGTAGTTAATAAATTTTAGTTTTCATTCACCACCCTTATCCCATTATTTGTGTGAAGTAATAAACACAAGTGATATTTATGACAAGATTCAGGTGGACAAATCTTTTCCTTTCTCCTCATTTCTATCTCTTCTCTTTCTCTCCCAAAAATGAACTTGTTTTGTCATTGAAAAAAGAGGATTTATTTTCAAGGGGTTTACAAACTCATACTGTGAGGAAGAAGCCCCAGAAGCTTCAAATTCTTTTATAATATGATTATGATATTTTGTGGGTTTTTTTTTTGAAGATGAGAATGGATCACTGCTATTTTTCTAGTGTCTGTTTAGGAGTTGGGTCACAAGAGGTTAACTTTTTAAGGCAATGGGAAAAATGTTACATTTTACAGAAAATAAAAAAGAAAAAGAAAAGAAAAGAAAAAAAGTGACTATCAGGAAGAAAAAATGCAATGTTCCAGTAATACTGAGGAGTTCTTCAGCAATTTTTCAATACTCATAAGTGATAAATTTTTATAGGGGATGTAATTTAAAGGTTCTAAAATTCAAATACATTTTGATCTATGTATATAAATAAGTATTAAATTTTATTGGAATAAGTAATTACTTGGCTTAAAATTATGAAATAATTTATTAAAGCTACAATCATTTTAATAGTATTTGTGTGTAATTTTCAGGGAATCTTTGCAATAAAGTATGTGAATTTTTTGACTTTTTATTATTATATTTAACCAAAAGATTATTTGTAAAACACTACTAAACAAAGACAGTTAGCTAGCTTTCCTACTTTTTTAAAATATGGTTAGCAATTATATATAAGTATATATAAATTATTTATACATTGTAGGTTTATAATTATATATATATATTAGTAAGACAAAGAAGTTAATATCATGATTCTGAAATTTTAAGCCGTTTTCAATATATCTTTTAAAGAGGATATTTACTTAAAGGTACTAAAAAAGTGTTTAGCCTGGTGTGGTGATAGATACCTGTAAGCCCAGTACTTTGGAGGCTATGACAGAGACGGGGGGATCACAGGTTTGAAGTTGGCCTCAGCAAATTTGTGGGTGATGTGTGCATGTATGTCTCTACCATCTTGCATCCCATTAAGATGTATACATAAAGTGCACAAATTAAAAAATTATAAAAAATGAAACAGGACTGGGAATATAGCTCAGAGGTAGAATAACTGTGGGTTCAATCCTTAATACCATCTCCAAAAGAAAAAATAAAAAGGAAAAGAGTTTAAGGTACTGTAAATATTTGAGGAATCATCAGTAAGAAGCCTCAGTGAAATTTTCTCCTGGAGGCATAAACTTCCTCATTGTGGAACTTGGAGCTGAAAACCTTTTAGTAATACCATGAGGAAGGTATTATCTCCTAGGAAAATACAAGTTGTCTTTGATCACAGTGAGAGGGGACCATGACTCTATCATTCCTAGGAAGAGTGCATCACAAAATTCTTATAAATTGACCTTAGCTAATTTATCTTTTCATACGTTCAGCTCCTAGAGAATGAACTGTAAAGCTCTTTTCTCTTTAAAAAAAGATATAGGTCTGCCAAAAATTGTACAAACCTATTTCTTAACAAAAAGAAATCTGGCAAGAATTCCAGGTAAACATAGGATAAAACTACCTAAATTCTAGTTATCCACAATTCTTAGAAAAACAAAATAATGAACCACAAAAAAGAAAATAAAAAACACTGAAATCATCCAGGGCCCAAGAACACAGAACACCAACTACATTATGAAGAAAAATGGGGGGAGAAATACCCAAACTCAGCTGATGTATACGTGAGTGGATCTGAAAACAATTTTATTATTTTTTCCACATGCTCAGAAAAAGCAAAGTCTCAAAAATCACTTATTAGAAAAATAATTTATAGATGCCTCACTAATACCATAGCTATATTTTTCTACAGAATTCTAGTCATGTCTTTCAGTCTTTCTACCAATAATGATCTATTTGGATATGTTAATCAATAGACACTTTAGCTCAAAATCATCATCTAAGAGTTGTTGGAGAAGCAATGGCTGATATTCCTTTAAATACAAGAACATCATAAAAAAGATGAATACCACCACAGCTGCTATTTACTTTGATGGAGAGATTGTCAATGTAACCAGATAATAAAAAAAACATGAAAAATCAAAACCATAAAATTGAAAAAAAATTAAGTATCTCCATGTATGGATGATTATACAATATATCTGATTATTTTTGTACTACTGGGGGTAGAACCCAGGGACTTTTCTACCTTCAGGCTATACTCCCAGACCTACTTTATATTTTATTTGTAAACAGGGTCTCACTAAGTAGCTGATAGTCTAAGTAGCTGAGGCTGGCTTTGAACCTGTGGAATCCTCTTGTCTCAGCCTACAAAGAGCTGGGATTATAAGCGTGCGCCACCACGCCTGGCTATATTTTGATATATTTTGAAAATCTTTAAAGAATTGATCTCTAAATACCATAGCCTAGATTTGGGCATGGTGGCACACACTTGTAATCTTCTCTCTTGGGAGGCTAAGACAGGAGGATTGCAAAGGTTCGAAGCCAGCCTCAGCTACTGAGTGAGGCTGTCAGCAAATTAGTGAGACCCTATTTCAAAATAAAATATAAAAAATAGGTCTGGGAGTATAGCCCAGAGGTAGAAAGCCTCTGTGTTCCACCCCCAGGACCACACAAACAATAAATTGTCGGGGCCCACTTGGCTAGACCAAGACGGGGTGGTGGCTCAAAATGGCACCTAGGCGTGTTGCCAAGTCACGAGGCTCAAGAGGCTGGTGGTGCCCTGAGCCTGCGCAGTGAGCCCTATCAGGCGCCCTACGGATGATCAGTGATGTAGTGCCTCGTGCTACCACCAGCCTGCCTATGAGAGGGTTAGAAATGTGCATGCCCTAGCTGTGGGAAGCTTGGGGTTGGTGGAGTGATGAGGGAGGAGTTATGAGATATATTTGCCTGCTGTGCGCATTGAAGGAGGAAGCATTAAAGAGGAAGCATCATCAACAGACTCGGCATTTGTGTCTTCTTCCCTAGGCTCTGCTGGTCAGAGCCTTAGGGTCGTGACAATAAATTAATTAATAAATACCATAGCCTAAAAGAGTTCAATAAAACAGCAGGATATATGGTTAACATAAAATATTAATAGTATTTATGTATGTTCAAACCCATTTCCAGGAGCAAATTTAAAGATTAAATAGCTAGTAATAAAGTCGATAAAAATAAACAAAATACCAAGTCTTAAATTACCAGAAAGAAAGCCGAGCATGGTAGTGCATGCCTGTAATCCTCATGCTTGGGAGACGAAGACAGGAGGATTGTGCAGGTTCGAAACCAGCCACGCTGGCTTAAGAGACCCTGTTTCCAAAAATAAAAAGGTATAAAATAGGTCTGGGAGTGTAGCCCGGAGGTAGAAGGGCTTCCAGGAAACCCAGTACCACCAATAAAATAAATATATGAAAATAAATAAATAAATAAATAAATAAATAAATAAATAAATAACCAGAAAGAGAGGCAAGGCCAGTTCTGGAGCCTCCGAGGCCAGGTTTGGAGCCTGCCAAGAGGTGAGGCTGGTGCCAGGGCCAATAAGACTGGGATCGGAGCCCACCCTGAGGCAAGGCCAGTGCTGGGGCCTCCGAGGCTGGGATCTGAGCCTGCCAAGGGGTTAGGCCAGTGCCAGGGCCAGCAAGGCCAGATCAGAGGCTGCCCTGAGGCAAGGCTGGTGCTGGGGCTTCTGAGGCCGGGATCAGAGTGTGGTGGGTGGCCAGACCAGTGCCAGTGCCATCAACAGTGGGATCGGAACTTGCGATGCGGCATACACAGAGAAATATCACAGAAAATAAAAAAAAAGATGCTTTCCCTAATATGCAAAAACTAGAAAGAAATAGGTAATAGGAGGAGATCTAGTTGAAGAAAGGGGCCTATAGAGGAGTAATTAAGGTGACCAATCAGAGGGGATGGGATGGGGGAAGATGGAATCTCTTTAAAACTCATGATGTATGTAAACAAATATATCAAAGTTAATCATCAATCAAGCATGGGATCGAGGGAGGGGGAGAGAATGGGATGGGGATTGGATATGGGCTAATTGGATGATGTGTGCTTATATATCCTCACATTTTCACATATTTTTCAGTATTTTTGGTTTGGTGTATTTTTTAATACAACAAATAAGATGTTATATTTAACTTGTCTTGCTTTAGATAACAAATTGCTATTTTATTGCAGTTATATTTTATAACTTAAGATAATTATTATTTTGTAATACTTAATCTATAAAAGATTATAATTTGATCTTTATCTAGTTCTACACTTCATCTTTCTGGTAATTTATTTATTTATTTATTTATTATATATTTTTATTGGTGCAAAAAGACAGAGAAAGTTTAATGACCCTTGAAAGATAATAAGCAAATCCAGAATATGGGACATTTTACAGGACAGCTGACCAGGTCACTCCAAAGAGTTGTCTTAGGATAAAAGAGAAAAGTTTTATTACATATTTAAAAATAATAAGTCAGCCAGATAACCAAATAAAACATGTGGATTTTTATCGACTCATTGTTAGGAAGAAAAATTATAGATGTTGGGGAAGGAACAATTAAAGAAATATATTTATGGTCTGGATATTATATATTTCAATCTCCCCCATTATCTATAAAAGATTGGTTCCAGGATCAATCTTCTAGTAGATACCAACATCTATAGTTGTTCAAGTTCCTCATATAAGATGGTGTAGAATTTGCACATAACTTATACCCATCCTTCTGTGTACTTAAATCACCTCTGTGTCAACCATAACTATCACATATAATATCTAATGTTAAAAATAGTTGTTATTGCAGTTAGAAAATAACGATAAAAAATGTCTACATGTTCACTACAAATACAAACTGTATAATTCTTAATCAAAGGCTGGTTGAATCTCTGGATACAGAGTTTATGGGATTGGAGCACCTACAATATTAGGCAATATAATTCAATGTAATGACTGTGATAATTATATTATTATAGATAAATCCTCTATCAGAAAATACATGCTTAAATTTTTAGAGGAACAATGAGATGCTGTCTACTATTTGCCTTCAAATAATTCAGCAACAAATATAAATTAATATAGGAACATGCTATTTTTATATATTAGATCGGCATTTCCATTGTATTGCATTTCAAGTTCTCAGAATGATCTAAATTTTTCATCACAAAAAGGTGGTATAACAAATCTTATTCAAAGCTGGGCATGGTGGCACAGGCTTGTAATCCTAGTACTTGGAGAGCTGAGGCAGAAGGATTATGCAGGTTCAAAGACAGCCTCAGCTACTTAGTGAGGCTCTCAGCAACTTAGTAAGACCCTGTTTCCAAATAAAGTATAAAAATAGGTCTGGGAGTGTGCCTAGGGGTATAAAGCATCTGGGTTGCATTCCCAGACCCTCAGTACCACACACACAAAAAAAATCTTCTGCAGAACTTGGTATCCTTTTGACAGACTGTATAAACCTTGTCCATTTTCACATGGCTAATATTCCATGCCACTTTGTCATAAACAAATAAAAAATGCAATCCTACTTTTTAACTTAATATTGTTTTGGTAGGTCTTCCTTTTCCAGACATTACCTTATGTCTTAATACACTAACAGGCCTAGAGATATTCCTTTTAAAAATTTTTATATTGGTGCATTGTTTTTCTACATCTTAATGGGATAAAAGATGGTGGAGACATACATGCACACCCAATTAGCCCTTACCCAATTCCCACCCCATTCACTCCTCCTCCCTACTTTCCATGCTTGGCTTAGAGATTGATTTTATATGCTTGTTCAAGTATATCGTGTGTTTTAGAGAGTTTTCCTCTTCATCCCTCCCACTCCCTCAGTTAGGTCACTTTATTTGCTCATCTATAGAATCTCCTTCTTCATCTAGAGTTCCTACTGTTACCTGTTTCTACCTAGCTTTCACATATTAGGGAAAGTATCCAATTTCTTATTTTTTGTGACTGACTAATCTCACTTACCAACATGTCCTCCAGTTCTATCCATTTCCCTGTAAATGATGTAATTATATTTTTCTTTATGGCTGTGTAAAATTCCATTGTGTACATATCCCATATTTTTGTCATCCATTCATCTGTTGGTGGACATCTTGGCTGGTATCATAGCTTGGCAATGGTGAATCATGCAGCTATGAACATATATCTATTCATGCATTAGTTTAGTAGTTTGGTTTTCTTTCTTTGAGGTAGATACCCAGAAGTGGTATTGCTGGATCAAATGCTAAATTTATTCCCATTCTTCTGAAGATCCTCCCTACTGTTTTCCAAAGTGGTTGCACTAATTTGCAATCCCACCAACAATGGTTTAGAGTTCCCACTTCTTCACATCCTCACCTCATTTATTGTTTTTTGTGTTTTAAATGATTGCCATTCTAGTTGGAAATTAGGTGAAATCTCAGGGTAGTTTTGATTTGCATCTCTGTTGAGCATTTTTTATTCATTTATTGGCCATTTGAATTTCTTCCTTTATGAAGTGTCTATTTAAGTCACTTGCCTAGTTTTTGATTGGGTTGTTTCCTTAGTGCTGAGTTTCCTGAGTATATTCTAGATATTAGTTCTCTATTGGAGAAGGAGTAGGTGGCAAAATTTTTCTCCTAATCTTTTGTCTCTTGATTGAGGTTCTTGATAGTTTCCTTTGCTGTACAGAAGCTCTTCAGTTTCAGGCAATCCCACATATTGATTAACCTTTTAGTTTCTTGTGCCTTTGAGATCTTATTGAGAACGTTTTTATCTGTGCCTATGTGTTACATTGTTGGACCTATGCCCTCTTCAAGGAGTCTCAAGGTCTCTGGTCTAATTTCCAAGTCTTTGATCCTTCTTGAACTGACTCTTGTGCAGGGTGAGAAATCAACAAAGTAGATAATAAAAAAAAATACAGAAAATCACCAAACCAAAAGCTGGTTGCTAAAAAAAAATTAACAAGATAGGTAAACCACTAGCCAACCTAACCAAGAAAAAAAACGAATCAACCTAAATTATGAAGATAAGAGATTAAAAAGAAGATATCATTACTGATAGTGTAGAAATCCAGAGGATTATCAGAAATTACTTTAAAAACTATACTCCAACAAAATAGTAAATGTGGAGGAAATTAGCAACTTTCTAGATAAATACAACCGGCCTAAACTGAGTCAAGAGGATATAGAGAATTTAAACCAACCAATAGCAATCAAAGAGATTGAGACAGCAATAAAGAGCTTAAGATCAAAGAAAAGCTCAGGACCAGATGGTTTCCCAAGTGAATTTTATAAAACTTTTATAGAAGAGCTAATCCCAATACTCCCCAATCTATTTCATGAAATAGAATAAAACAGACTCTCCCAAATACATTCTATGAAATTAACATCGCATTAATGTCAAAACCAAATAAAGACAGTTTAAGGAAGGAAAACTACAGGCCTGTATCTTTGATGAACTTGGATGCAAAACTGCTAAACAAAATATTAGCAACACACATTCAAAACTACATCAAGAAATTCATACATCATTACAAGGTAGGGTTCATCCCACGGATTCCAGGCTGGTTCAACATATGAAAATCAACCCATGTAATTCATCTTATAAAAGAACCAAAGACAGAATTCACATGATCATTTCAATAGACACTGAAAAGGTATTTGATAAAATCTAGCATCCATTTATGATAACAACATAGCAGAGAATTGGAAATTCTTAAGTATAGTTGTCACTGTGAAGCTGCTAAGGCTTGGAGCAGGATGGCCATTCAGTGCATGAGGTGTCAGAGAGTTGATGAGACCAATCTCCAATGGGTTCCTTAAAAGTCAGCCTGTCTTTCTGTCTTGCATTAGCTGAAGTATTATGAGTCTTATGCATTCAATTATTGGAGGAGAGGTGAGCAAATCTAGACTTCAGAAAAATCTCAAAAAGCACAGAAAGCAGATACCCCATATGACTGTTAACAATATGCTGGCTCCAATAAGCACTATTAAAATTCCTAGAAACAACTAGGCCTGCCCCAGGGCAGGTGCTGTGTAGCCTACTCATCACTGACAAAATTCCTGTGGACTTTATGGAAGAAATGGTCCCCTTGAAAACAAAATCAAAGTAACTTCAAAGAAAAAGATATCTCTGGGATGGTAAAATCTCAGAGTTCATGCATCAATAGTTTCCAAATCTAATTACAGATGAACAGCAGAGAACATTGAAAAATATCTGACTATATTTTTAATTAAAATTGTTACTAATAAACTTCATTTATTAGAGCAATTTAAGGTTCACGGCAAAACTGAGTAGAAAATAAAGTTCCTATCCATGCACTATCCCTTAAAGTACAGCCTTGCCAGGTACTGACTTCTCAAAACACAGTGGTCTAGTGTGCATGACAATGCTGTAAGTGTGTCCCGCTGCCACTTGAGAGAACAACAGAAGCAGGAAGCCCACTCTCGCCTTCCTTCATCCTTCTTCCCTGAAGCAGGCTGAGAAGCCCAAGGTCTCTTTTCTGGCCTTCTCCTTCCTTTCTCCCCTGAAGACCCACATGTGACATTGTTTGCCCTCTGCCAAGAAGAATCTGAACAAACAGACCTTGCTAAGTTTGTCCCAATCAGCATTGGTCCTTCAATCATATTCCTGCATGGCTACCCTTAAAATTCATGTATTTCCCAGTTTCTTTGGGTTTAAAGATAAGATAATTTCATTTTCTTTCTTTCTTACTTTTCATTTTTTCTTTCTTTCCCTCTCTTTTTATTTCTTTCTTTCATTCATTTGTTCCTTCCTTATCTCCCTCTTTTCATTTCTTTATTTCTTTCTCCTCCCTCCCTTCTTCCCTTCTTTTCCTCTTCCTTTTTGTGGTTATAGGGAATGAATCCAAGGGCTTTCTGTACCCTTCAGCTTTCTTTCTTTCTTTCTTTCTTTCTTTCTTTCTTTCTTTCTTTCTTTCTTTCTTTCTTTCTTTCTATTTTGAAACAGGGCCTTGACACAGTGACCTGGAACTAAATCTGCAATCCTCCTTTCTTAGCCTCCCAAATGCTGGGATACAAGGCATATGTCACTGCTCTTTGCTGGATCTACACTTTAAAAGACTCCCATTTCCTATCAAATTTATATTAAATAAAGTAGATTGCCTTTCTCCTGTTACTCTTTTTTTTTTTATTCAATGGGTTTCAACCATGAACCCTGTGAGGAGAGAGGAAAAGATAACATTTGTCTCTTACACTGAAGCAGGTTGAGAAGCCCAAGCTCTCTTTTCTGGCCTTCTTCCTTTCTCCCCTGAAGACCCACATGTGACATTGTTTGCCCTCTGTCAAGAAGAATCTGAACAAACAGGCCTTGCTAAGTTTGTCCCAATCAGCATTGGTCCTTCAATCATACTCCTGCATGGCTACCCTTAAAATTCACCTATTTCCCAGTCTCTTTGGGTTTAAAGATAAGGTAATTATTTACCTTACACTGGTCTGATACATCACTGTTTCTCACAATCCACAGGTTACAGTAGAGTTCAGGCTTGCTGTTATACATGCTCAGGGGCTTTGACAAATGTATCTACCATTGTACTGCCCATGTGTTGCCCTACAAATACTGTGCACTATACCTACACCTCTCCCTCCTTACTAGCTACTAGCAACTATTGATATTTTTACTGACTCCATACTTTTGCATTTTCCAGAAACACATACAGAGCAAATCATTCAGTATTTAGACTTCTGAAATGTTTTCTTCTACTTAGAAACATATATTTAAGTTCAGTAATGCATATTTTAAGTTGATATCTAAAATTTTTCAGTATAAGCATACATTGTTTTAAAAGATAAAACTCCAAGGATATTATAAATATTGACATATCACCCAGTGTGGTGGTACATGCCTGTAATCCTTGGGAGGCTGAAATAGAAGGATCACATTTTTTAGGACTGCCTTATTAATGTATTGAGACTCTCAGCAACCTAGTGAGACCTTTTTGAGCTCTTATTTATCTACATCTAAACAGCTTTAATATAAGCAATTTATTGTTTTTCTTATATTATTTTATATGTACACAAAAATATAAATCTCAAGGTGATATCTTCACATATATTTAAATATATTACATATACTTATGAATACTCAATATTTAAAATGTTGCTTCTATTTGATGATTACCTTGTTGTTTTATATAAGTTTTCTTGTAATATTTTACTAATTTTTTTGTTTCTTTCCCAAATAAATACATATTCATGTTAATTAAAATTTTTCTAGGTCATTGGCTCTAAGGGTTAATAAATGTGTGGCATACATTTAACACAATAATTATCATTAATATATAACTGACAAAAATGTGTACATGCATGTGAATTCTAGAAAGTAGTTATTAAACACTGATATTAAAATTTTTCTGGAAATTCATCTCTCAAACAGATGGACTGTGGGGGTGTTATATTTGTTCTCAACATCGATTACAAATATATTTATAATGGTCCTTTGTTATACCAGAACTTTTGTCTCCTCTTCAAACAATACAATTGAAGATTTAAGTTGTGGAATGGATGAGATATACAACTTTCTTTAACAAATTGATGGTTAGATATAGGAGTGTCATAAGAAAGGTCTTTGATGAATCCATTTTAAGAAAAGCTATAAAAAAGTTAAAGAATTAGGAATTAAATTTTCTTAGACTGTCTACTCTTATGTACCTGTGGAAAAATCTCTGTGTAGACTTAGGAGTTCATGTACCTAGACTGAAGCCCATTGACCTAAGCCACCCAGATGTAATTTAAGCAGTCTCCTTCCTTTGCCTTCTTGCCCTTTCTTCTCGTTAGTTGTAATATCTCTTCATAATGTAGCTGTTTATAATTGAAAAAAAAACACAAAGAAAAACTTCACTATTGTGACAATTTTGAATTTACCCACCTGTGAATAGATTATTGATTTTTCATAGAGTGACCAAGCTGTCATAATTTTACTTTGCCTTAAAACTACCTGACTTGTTATCTCTGGCCAGGAAAACATTGCTCTTTAAACAATAGTCATGTTAACAAGAAGTATATCGATTGTGCACATTATATCAGGCATTGCACTGAGATAGACCACCGAGTCCTCATACATCTTAATTTGAATTTTATAAGTGAAAGTACCAAGCTTGGCTCAGCAAACAGTATCCTTTGGTCAAGGTCACATAACTAGTAAAACAGGATTCAGTACATGCCCCACTATACATTTGGTGCTTCCCATCCTTACTCTATTTTGTTATAGTCAGTTGGTTTGAATTTAAAACAATTATTTTCATATTTTAGGGCCTCTGATATCCCTACATTATATTTGATTTTTGTTTATGTGGAGTTAGAATGAATCCGTTTTCTGTTGTGTTTTTCAAGTTCCTCACCTCTAAAATGCTTCATTTGGACAAGCTGATGCTCAGACTCCCTTCCAGCAATCGCAGCTCTGTGATTCCACAACTTCTTTTTAGTCTACAGCATATTGGAAATGTTTCACAGAAGACAATTATTAGAACAACAAATCCAATCTGCCAATCTTTTTCTTTCTGGCTGGTAAAAGCAGCTTCTCCAAACTAAATCCAGTTATAATTTTATTCTGCCTTTTGCTTCCTGCCACTCCTATCTCCCCCCAACTTTGCCTTTGATAAGCTGCTTTTTATTTATTTTTTTACACCATTCTTGCCCCTTTACTGGTCACTGATTTGCACAAAGTCAAGAAGGCCTGCCAACCAATTATTTTGAAAGTGAGTCTTAATACTTGTTAACCTTTTCAGCCAAGGAAGGCAGGCTCATATTATTAGCAAAGGCATTGGCTCTTCTTAGAAGCTATTTCCTTATGATATCATTTTAAAAGAGAGAAAAGTCTTCCAAAATATATTACTTATCTAACTATCATGACAACTGGAATATTTGCTGTTGGCATCATCCCTTTACAAAGAGCCCCCGGGGGCCTGGTGGGATCTTTCTCAAATGTACAAATGGTGAGTGAGTGAAGAGTGGGGGAAATAGAATTGAGAGGAAAAGCACAGTAAACTGTAATCACTTATAACATTATTAAAATGGTTTTACTTAAATAACCACCCCATAGGATACAGGAGACCCTGCGGGAACAGGGCCAGGACCAGGTAAATTCTGAGCGTTCAGATTGGAGAGCGGCTGATGAAATGAGGTGGTACAGAATAACTCTTGGGAGGCAGGGAGCAGCCTGAGGGCATTCTGGTGAAATGAGGAATGGAACTGGGAACTTTGCCTACTTCACAATTTTGCCCAAGGCCAGCCTATCTGTGGAGGTCATCTTCTTCAACCCCTGGACCTGTAGATTTGATTGCATCGAAACCGCATAGGAAAGTCTGGTTCTTACCCAGTACCGAAATATCTCCAGTGAAGGAGATCCAATAACCTTGGCCCAAGGAAAATTCATCACAAAATGTTTATTCTACATTTCTTTGAAAGTATAAATACCCGCAGCTCGGCAATAATGATAACTCTTTCGGAACTACACCACTGCCACTCTGAGATGACCCAGGCGAGCTGCACAAGCAATTAAAACACAATGCACTCGCTTCCCCGCAAATTAAGCTGTGAAGATCTCCCTCCAACCTTCCAGAGATTTTTCACTGCAAAGGGGAAGCGTCTGCATATTCAGCTCCTAACAGTACACTAACAGCACCACGATTTCTAATTACAAGACCTGTTCTTACTAAAATAACCCTCAGGCACACACATCTGCAGCGTACACTCCCACTGATAACTGCATTCTAGCTCTTTTAGAAGGGCAAGCCCTTAGAACAGGCACTGAGTGACAGATAAGAGTTTGAGAAATGCAGCACAGTAGAGGTGCCTCTGTCTAAGCATCTCTGAATCTTCTAAGGGTGGCTATGTCAGAATAGCTAAGTGCTCAGTCAGAAACAGCGCATTAGACCCTGGAATGGAAAAGGATTATAATTTATTATGCTCATCATCTCATTTTACCCAGGTCTATAAACTACTCCTAAAAGGCAGAAATCAGTAAGAAAGGGGAAAAAAAAAAGATACCATCATGAAATGTGTTATTTGTAGGCGGGGGTGTAGCTCAGTAGGTAGAACATTTGACTAGCATGTGTGAGGTCCTGGGTTCAATCTCCAATACTAGCAAGAGAAAAAAAAAATGAATAAAGAAATGTGTCCTCCTGCCCTTACAAGGTTTGCTAGCTCAGACTCACCTACCAGCAGACTTGTTTATTAGAATCTGCCGTATTCCTGCATGAGGGGCTGAGGGCCAATAACGTTGACATGGGTGGCAAGACACTAAACTTAAAATATGCACCAGCATGCAGAATTAAAGCAGAGATGCATGTCCTCTTTGCTCTATTCACCTATGGAGGAAAATATTAGCACACGACTTTAATTGGCTTTTTCTATGATCAATTTTTGAATGTAAATCATGCAACTCTAAAATATCACCATAGGAAGTCAACTTATATGCACGGAGTAAGAAATCCTTTTATTCTCTTTTATGGTGAAAGAGAAGGGTATAGATTACTTCCTTTTTATTTGTCAGCCTGATTTTTTTTTCTTTTCACACATGAGAGTCAATCATTTTGAGGTGATTCCTTTTTAGACCTAATCCCACATTCATACGGCAAGCCTTAATGAGTCCACCAGGAGTAAACAAATTAGTCTCCAGGATGTATTATGCATTAATTAATCAAACTAATAGTATTGTGTAATGTGCAATAGATGAAAATGAGTTCTAAGTGCAATGCTCACATACAAGGAGAGAACCAGAAGAAAAATATGGAGTAATAAAGAAAAATCAACTTCTACAAATATAAGTTAAACAGTTTGGCTTCCCTGCCCCATGTTTCAGATCATTCAATGGCAAAGAGAATATTCAGAGATGGCTTCTACAGCTGAGATATATGCTGATACAGAAACTTACAGGAGGCAGAAAGTAGCTTTGAGCAATAATAGCTCCAGGTCCAGAGGAGGGGTAAGCACACCTAGCCCTTCCATCTATTTTTACATGACTCAGGAAGAAATGGCTCCTTTCACATTTTTAAATTGTTGAAAAGAGAAAAAAAATAACATTTTACAATGCATACAAATTACAGAAAATTTAAATTTCAATGTCCAAAAAGGAAGTTTTATTGGAACACAGTCACGTAAATTTGGTAAATCTTACATATGGTTGCTTGCATGTAATAGTAATGAGTTGAATAAATGTGTCAGAGAGCTTGTAGAAGACAAAATCAAAACTATTAGTTCTCTGAATTTTTACATGAAATAAGTTTGCCAACCCTAGAGAAAAAAATTTCTTTAATGATTCCTTATATTCAAGGAATACATGTAAAAATTAGAAGGACAGGGTAATACTATCTCATGATACACTAGAAAGAACATATTACTTCTTACTCTTCCTGTCAAATTCTTCTGTCTAATTATGAGGGGAAAATACCAGACAAATCCAAATAAAGGGACACTGCACAAATATGTCCAGCTGTGCTTTTCAAAAAAAATACAAGGTCAAAAAGATAAAGACCCACTGAAAATTTGTCCAGATTGAAGGAGACAAGAGGACAATCCCATTCAAAATGTGACACTGGATTGCTAGGTAGACAAGATATTTTTATATTGTAGCTATAAAGACCATTATTGTGACAATTTGGTAAAATTTAAATAACTTTTAGTATTAGGTAATAGTATGATTTCAGAGCTGGTATTCTGGTTTTGATCATTGTGTGTGTGTGTGTGTGTGTGTGTGTGTGTGTGTGTGTGTGTACACCCAGGAGAGTTCTACCACTATGCTACATCCTTGGACATTTTTGTTACTCTGAAATGGGGTCTTGCTATGTTACTTTGTGTTGGCCTCAAACCTACATACTCTTGTCTCAACCTCCCAAATATTGGGATTTTAGGCATGTACCACCCACATTGTTAAACTTGTGATGTGGGTGTCAAAGAGGAAGTTGTTCTTAGTGATAATTGCAAAAATATACTGGGATAGAGAGTTCTAATTGTACCACTGAGTCCTAAGTGTTTTAGAAAAAAAAAAGCATATGTGTGGGTGGGTATGTATGTAGTATAGATGTATACAAATACATACACACAGCGTGTGTGTGTGTGTGTGTGTGTGTGTGTGTGTGTGTGTGTATGATTTTTTCATTATCCTAAGCTGTTGACTTGGGGGAAAAAAAGTTGCTTCTTACCCTTCAGAGGTTATCTGCTGTTTGACTGCCCAAAAATTTAGATAATCTCAATACTTCACCCTCCTTATTCACATCATATGTGCATTATTTTGTGTATACACACACACACACACACACACACACACACACACATCTGGTGGGAAAATGCAAATTCAGCAAAATGATGACAGTGGGTGACACCAGATAGAAGATTGAATAGAGTTTTTTGTATAACCAGTACAACTTTGTGTAAGATAAAATTTACCCAAATTTTTTTTAAGAAAAATAATACTTAGAAGGCTGAAACAGGAAGATGGCACAGGTCCAAAGCCAGTCTTGGCTACTTAGTGAGGCTCTCAGCAATTTGGTGAAACTCCACTTCCAAATAAAATATAAAATAGGTCTGGTAGTATATACTGGAGGTAGACAGCCTCTGGGTTCTATCCCTAGTACCACAAAAAAAAAAAAAGAAAGGAAAGAACAAGAGTACTTCTAATTGTTCTTTTATCCTCAGCATGAGATGCTAACTGTATGTCCAGTAACTCCTCCTGGCTTTGAGTGGTTTGGTGGTGTAGTGGCTTTGTGCCACATGGGGGTGATCAACCTGCGGCAACCTGTCCCTGATTTCTCTTCTGCCTGGTTCAGTCCAGGTCGGGCCTGGATGATGTCAGTGGATTTGGTAGGTCAAAGGGAAGTGGCACCCAGCATTGTTTTCTTAATGTCTGTGGAAGACCCAGGCTTCAGATCTGGTGACACCTGTGTTCAGTGATGTGTAGGGATACCTTGTGGTGTGCAGGACATGTAGTTCCACCAGCTGCTACCAAGTATCCTCCTGCAGCTTCACTGAGTCCATGGCCAATGGGTGTATGGCTTGATGAGAAGGCTACAACACCTGCTGCCTGATTAGAGCATTGTGTTTGCAGTCATAAGTGGCAAAATAAAGACAGAGAATCCAGATGTCCTTGCTCTTAGCAACCTGGTGCTCTATGACTATCTCCACCAGCTCCCAGAGTCACAGAAGATCTGGCCTCTGCTTAAAACCCTCCATTCTATCTTATTCATCCTGGACCTGCTCCTCTGAAAAGTCTGACATTTGTCCTTAATTTCCTAAGATATAGCAATGGTCACTTAGCAAGAGCTTGACCTGTTCCTCTGAACACAAATTTCACATCATTATCTTATTCTTAGAAAACATCTTATTATCTAGAAGTCCAAGGAAAGTACATCAAGAACTGAATAAGCTAAAAAAAATACACAAATAAAATCATTATTTAGTGAGGCTAAAATTAGGTGGCACACATTATCTTTAAAAACTCACCCATACCCTATGAGCTAGTTCTCATCCTTCTGCTTAGAGACAAGAAACACAAGGTTAGCAAGGTTAAGACATGGGATCAATGTCTTGAAGCTGAATTTTGGTAAGACAGGAAAGTAAAAACAGTTCTACTCAAATCTCAAGTGAGTTTTTTCATTGTCCTGAATTGTCATTTTAGAGAAAAGAATAGGTCTTCTTACCCTTTACATAATATTTGCTTTGTAACTGCCCAGAAATATACTCAGTCCCAACATTTGATTCTTGCTTACTCACATTAAAAAAAGTTGTTATATATTTGAGTAAATACAGCCACTGGGTCTATAGAACCATCTTAAGGCAGTTCTAAATGTTTCAGAAAACAAAATACCAAAAATTTCTGATGTATACAATAAGAAAATTACAAAAGCTTCCATGGAAGAACTAGTTTGTTAGTCTCACATGTAGACATTTTTGTTTAATCTTTTTAATCTTTGGAATATTTTGCCTGGCATGGTGTCACATGCCTGTCATCCCAGTATTTGGGAGACAAAGATAGGAGGATTGAAAATTCAAGAATAGCCTTAGCAATTTATCAAGAACCTCAGCAATTTAATGAGACTGTTTCAATTTTAAAAAAATAAATAAACAAAAAGGGCTAGGAGTATAATTTGGAGATAGCGCAACCCTGGGTTCAATCTCTAGTACAAAAAATAAAATAGAATAAAATTTTACTATACCATAAAAATAATAATTTTAATTCAATACTTCGTTTGATGTACTTCTACATCTATGATTCCATTTAAGCTCTTACAATAATAAGCCTAGGAAATCTAGAGCTCATGTTATTAATATTTGTTTTACAGACACAGAGATTATATCCTAAAAGATTACATAAATCATCTCAAGTGAAATTTGTTCTTTTTATCTATCCAGTTTCCATCTTTCTTTTGTCTTATGTAGTTTCTGCTTGAAGACTCCCATCCCCACACAATTTCAACTGCTCACATTTGGTCTGAGGTTGATTCTACCCATCACTACTAGCAGTAAAAACATATTATTCAGACCTACAAAGTCACTCTACACCATTTTTGTGATCATAAAGTTACATTCAAAATGGGTATATGTTAGCCAATATATTCAGGGATAATCCTAGAGGGAACAACATAAAGGGGACACCATCTTTGCCTAAACCTGGCTCCAGAGAATGTGAGCCCCTAGTTGCATGAATGAACAGAGTGAAGAATGAGCTTACTGTCAACAAAAAAAGTAAGGAAGTAAGGAAAGGTTAAGAGGCAGGCAGTTTTGTTTCTTGAGCACTAAAATCTAACTATGCTAAATGCAACTACTATACTAAAAGCAACTAAGCAATTAGAGTTTCTCTCATACACTTAAAATATAGATTCAACAGCCTCAAATCTAATAATATAAAATCAGAAATGTTTCCAAAGCCAAATCTTTTACAGGGCTGCCATAATGACTAAAGCTATAAATTTCCCTACTGACCACGTATGATGCTGTCAAAATTCAAGCACACTAGACATTTTGCAAAAAATTACCTCCAGGCTATGTATATAAGGTACACAGTAAACCAAATAATTTTCTGTTTAGACTTGAGACCTATCTCTAAGATATCTTATGATATATACACTAATATTGCAAAATCTGAAATACTTCTGGTTCTAGACATTTGGGATAAAGGATAACCAAACTGTATATTGACTGTTTTCTCTCTCTTTCTCTTAATCTCTCTCTCTTTCTCTCTCTTTTTCTATCTCCCCTGCCCTCAATCCCCTTCATGCTTTCTCTCATACTGTCTCTGTTACCTGCAAACCCCACTTCTATCTTTTGCTACCCCCCTTATTTTCTTCTTTTATCTTCTCCCCTCTCCTCCTCTTTAAGTTTTGCAGCCAACAGAATTCAAGTAATTCTTCCAAATTTCTAACTTCTAACTCTAGAATCTAGAATTTAGGCTTACTGACAATTAGCATATAAACATGCCTTTACTGGAAAATCCACCTTCTTTCAAGTGACATTGTTTCCCTTTTGACTGGGATCTATTTTCAGACATTCACTTATATTTTTGTTCTCTAGAGACTTTTTTCACCTGAATATCCATTGAAGAAATTAATCCTTATAGGACCTAAAATTTTTCTAAGCTGCATAATTGCATATGTAGTATAAAGGATACCAATAAGGCAAAATTGATTTGAGTGCTTTATTTCTGCCGGAGAAAGGCAGTTGGCTTGCGCTTTAATCAAAGTCCCGAGATTGACTCTTAACACCAATCACCAATGTCTCACTTAATCGATTATTTTATTATGTTTAGGGAAGATTTATAAGAAAACCAGCATTTCTGTATGATTTCTGTATGTGGTAGTCTTCCCATCCCTTCCCTACTCCTCCCTTTTCTTTAACTAGAGACTAATAATCCCATACAGAACTATGGCAGGAATCACTATATGTTTATGAAAAAGAACTGAACACACTTTTGTCTATGTGATGATGCATACAATAAGCAATTCATAGCAACATAAAAGTGGTATTATATTATATTATATTATATTATATTATAAAATATCTTTTTTTTTTTTGCAGGTCTGGGGGTGGAACCCAGGGGCATTTGACCTCTGAGCTACACCCTCTGCTCTATTTTTTATTCTTTATTTTGAAATCGGGTCTCAATGAGTTGCAGAGGGCCTCACTAAGTAGCTGAGGCTGGCCTCAAACTGCGATCCTCCTGTCTCAGCCTTCCAAATGCTGGGATTACAAGCATGCGCCACCACGCCCGGCTATATTATAAAATTTCAATTGGATTATCCATGAATAAATGGTTTGCTGTTAACTTGCATGCAACTGATATGTTGAACACACAGGGTTTGTTAAGGGCAATCAGAAAACAAGTTTATTGGCTGATTTCATAGAAGTTGACAGTAGAATAGTATTTACCAGAGGCTAAGAGGGCAGGTAGGGAGGATGGAAAACGTTTGGTCATTAGGCAGGTACAGAGTTACAGTTAAATATAACAAAGAAGTCTGGGTATTCAATTATGCACTAGGCTGATTATAGACAATAATATTTTTTGTAGATCCAAAAAGGCTGAAAGAAAGGACTTTTTAATGTTTTTACCAAAATAAATGATTGATGTTTAAGAAGATAGATATGTCTGCCCTGAATAGGATATTTTACATGTATATATGTACTGAAATATCACATTGTACTCCATCGATATATATAATTTGTTTCAATTTTTTTAAAAAAGAACACAGCTGTCCCTCTCCCCCATTGCTTTCTCAAATCTTTTTTTTTTTTTTTTTTGGTATAATCTGTTTCTCTCTGTACCTAGAAGAGGTATCAATCAGATCTCACAACTTGGCTTCTCAGCCTTGCCAATACAAAATTCTTAATCTCAGGCACAAATATCATCTTCTTTTGGTAATCACTTTTTCCATTCTATTGCACTGATAAAGATTCAGAAGTTATCCAACATTAAAACATTCTCCCAGCTGGACAAGATAGCCCTCACCTGTAATCCCATTATTTAAGCAGTGGAGACAGGTTCAAATCCAGCCTCAGTAACTTAGTGAAATGCTATTTCAAAATATAAAACAAAATAAGGCTTGAGGTGTGGTTCAGAAGTAGAAATGCCCCTGGATTCAAACTACACACACACACACACACACACACACACACACACACACACACACGTGTCCCCAGTGTATCCCCAATGGGCTCCTCCTCTCCCAGCTCAGGCCTTCTCTGGCTGCACATGTGTTTGGCTGACTTACTCCTCTCCCTTCTCTACTGTTCTTTTCCCCTCACACATCAGCAGTTTGTGGCTCTTCCAGAGTCAAAGCAAAAGACAAGGGGGAGTATGTTGACATTATAGGATGGAATTTCTACTTTTGTTTGAAGATATCAGATGTTCAGAGGTGTTTTCTTTTCTATCACATGTGTTCCCCTTTAGTTCTGGGAGATGTCCTAAATGTTCCTCTTACTTAGAGGCATCTTTTCTTTAGCCAGACTCTCACCATCCTTCTTGGGTTTACATACCACTGTGTTCTCCAATCTCTTCTGCTAGGGGCATTTGCCACTGGGCAGATGCCAGATGCAAGGAAAGCAGCCATAAACCAGCATTCCCAGGATGGAGTGGCATGTAGTTATCTTTGACTTACCTTTGGAAAGAAGTCTTTCTCTCTACTACCAGAAGACATTTTCAGCAGCCTGTGTTGTGTGAGAATACTAGACACCAGTATTTCCAGTGAACCCCAGGAGACTCATCCCTAGGACCTCCTTCGTATTCTCTTGCAGATTTTCAAACTAGGTCTGAGGGGGAGAGAAAGCCATCAATCCATCTCCATCATGAGTAAGTCTTTCAAGAAACCCTCTGATTTTTACACTGTGGCCATCCACACTCAAGCTTCTTAAAAGATTGGCAAAGCCAGTGTTGAGCCACTCCTGGTAAGCTGTGCTTGTGCGGTCTAGTTTCTCCTTTTGGAATACAGATAATTGGTACTTTCTTAGAGCTTGGCAAAAAGACAGTCACATGAAGCAGTCTATTTTTGTGAACCTCTCCCATTCAAACCAGTTTCACCAAGTATAATAACATTTTCTCATTTAAACCTATCATATTCTATAGTCAGTCCAATCTACAGTCACCTATGCATGTGGTGTGTAGGCATAACTAAGTAATTATTTTTACCCTGTGTGTATACATTTAATGTTTACACTTAAATTTCAATCAACTAATCTGTTTTCAGCTGCATGCTGAGTACAATTACGTAGCTCTGAAAGAACAAATGAACTAACCAGTTGGAGAATGGAAGGAAATTTCCCAAAGGAACCTTTCCCATGCAATTGCTGCCTCCCAGCATGGAGGCACGCTGCTTCTAAACCCAGGGGAATAGATCTTGGAAAGGTTTTTTTTTTTTCCTTTTTTCTTTTTTTTTTTTTTGTCATTGTTGTTCTTCCTTGACTGGATGTAAACTGAGAAGTGTGCTAAGATTTTTGTCTAGGGATAAGCAGGTCTAAGAGGTCTCCTGTTTAATGTGACAGGAAAAAAGACAACACACCTTATTTTCCAGGGCATAGTGGTTTTCAACTGTTGGAGACATTTTTGACTGTCAGCACTGAGGGAGAAGGAGGGCGATTGGTGTCCAGAAGGTAGAGGTGAGGGATATTGCTGCATATGCTACGATGTACGAGACAGTCCCCCACAACAAGAAGCATATGATCTGAACTGTCAATAGTGTTGAGCTGAGAAATCTCACTTCATATGTGGAGGAATCTTATAGATATGAAGATACAGTAATGGACACAGAAACTATAAAATATTCAAGTAAAATATTTTAACCATCTGTTTTTCCTTTCCTTATTTTTTAGGAGAGAGAAAGAATAAAAAAGGAAACTTCACACAGGTCTATGCTGATCTTCTGATAAGGTAGTAACTGTGATGTGATCTGATGTTTCTTGCTGTTTTATAAAGACGTGTCATAAAATAATTGTTTTTTGTACTAGGGGCAGATGCTGACTTTTGAAACTTTCTCTCTCTCTTCTCTATGTGGGCATATTATTTCATGCAGTGATTGATTAAGTTGTGTTTTCCTTGGGGACTGTGATGCCAAGAGCAATGTTAGGGAGAGCATCTGATATTTTTTACTTTTTGTGACTTGCTAATCTCACTTAGCATAATGTTCTCCAGTTCCATCCATTTCCCTGAAAATGACATAATTTTGCTTTTCTTTATGGCTGAGTAAAATTCCATTGTGCACACATCTCATAGTTTTGTAATCCATTCATATGTTGAAGGATATCTTGGCTGGTCCCATAGTTTGGCAATGGCAAATTGTGTGGCTATGAATATAGATATATATTCATTAGTTTGGTAGTTTGGTTTCCATTCTTTTAGGTAGATACCCAGACTCATTTGTGCTAGAGTGCAGAGATGAAATCCATGTGTACAGTTTAAAAAATTAATCCGGAAGCCAAAAGGAGTTTGAAAAAAGATTCTACAGTAGTAACCCTAGCTAGTCCTAAGTGTCTATTTTCTATTCACTTGATTTTCTAAAGTTTAGACGCTTCTTATTAACTATGTATTTTAATGTAAGCTTTTAAGATGTTTTTTTATTTTTAAGTAGCATGAGAGAATTGAGTGCTTTCTTTTACTGAGATGTCAGTAGGAAAAAATTTGGTTTTTGAGATGTCAGTAGGAAATAATCAGCATAATTAAATCATTATGACATCTACTCAAATCCAGATAGTATCATTTATACTTTTTAATTGTGCTAACGCTGTATTGAGTAAAGGACACCCACAGACTCAACTGATGCAGAATTTTAATAAGGCTTTACTTCTGATTACTGAACATCATCCTTTCTGTTCCATGGTTTTACTTCCTATTCCTTAACATGGAAAAGATGTTTCATTTGGATAGATTTCTATTGGTGCTTGATATAAATTTGGAACACCATGAAAGAATTATATGGGGATGAACATGTACAAGTATTTTCTACATAATTCTAACAATGCACTGATGTTCTCTAGTGTGCAAACATAATAAACACTGAAACTCACGTGGTTCCATTCCCAATTCCTATAGGGACAAATTGTATCCACCAGATCAAACAAGACAAAATACAAACGCAGCTTTCATTCGTATCTCTTAGAGAACAATCAAGTTTCACACCAGAACTTCCACAAATTCTTCCCTTTATTTTCTAATTATTCTTTTATCCTATGCCGGTGTTAAAGTCCTTCAAAGCCTGGACTTTTACATTGTCTTCTCTAATAAATTGTCATTTATTTCTTCTCCCATTTCTCCTCTCCTTTTTGGATACTACCAATTTTTCCAAATTCATCTTCTCTCTCTTCATACTTCTGAATTCCTACCTACACCCCTCCATTATTCAAATTATACATCTCAAAAGATACTGGAGCTCTCCTGGCAAACATTTTGTTTTGGTTTCCAGGGGAGGAGGAGAAGGAAAGACGATTAGTAATTTACACTACACCAATAATAAGGGCAGGGCATCCCCAACCTCCCTCAATAAGCCACTCTGGTCTCTGTAGCAGCAATCATGTGCCAGCCTCCTGAGCTTTGAGACCTCTCTGAAATAAACTTATTGTGTCCCCTCAGAAACAACAATGTCACCTGGAGAGCCCCTACCTGAAAAGTAGGACTCTCAGTTCTTTGGACCCAGTAGTACCAGGTAGGCAGTACCTCTTCTCCCGGGTCATGGTTCCAACTCTACAGAGCCCTGCTTATAATTTGTCAGGGCTGGTAACTCTAACCACTTTGTCCCTGCAGTTCATGAATATGTACTACCCACTATTCTTGCTGTCTTTGGATTCTGCACGGGTTCCTTCATGGGAGTTTTGTCCTTTAGCACCTGCATAACCAATTTCTTACATTTAATTCTCTCTGTAGAAATACTTAGTATGGTGTCTAGTTTCCTCATTAGGGCTGAACTGACAAAGGGGTGGATGACCATACTACCAATGCAAATCACTTGACTATAGTATCACTGGGTAAAGATTCATACACTATATGTACCAAAGAAATACTGTACCATATGTGTTTATTTATTTCAAGGCACAGCCTTGAAATTTGCAGTTGTAGACACAGTCACTCAATTCTGAGTCCAGATGAAGGTAGGTGACATTATTAAATATCAATTTACTATAGATTTCTCTATTATAAGAGTTTTTAAAAGGAGAATTTTGTATTCTCTTATTAAATAATTATATATCTTTATACTGAATGTTATAACTTACCTATATATTTGTATGACTGAGTTCCAGTAGCTCCCAGAAGAGAAATTTAGGATATATTGTTTTTCTATATTTCAATATCTTATTGGAGAATCAATAATACTAGAAGCCCTCCAGAAATTTACTTATGGAGTCTATAACAGCTAAAATAATATTGTTTTGCCTTTTGCCTCCAGGAAAGAAAACATTATATAGTAAATGCTTCTCCTTTCACAGATGTGTTGTTGGTATAATATCACTTTACATTTGAATGAAATTTTATTATGTATAAAGTACCTCTGTATGTATCACCATACATAATTCATACTCAAAACTAAAAATTACATATTTCTTCCACCTTTTTTTTTTACAGAGTATCTACAACTCAGAAGTTTCAAAATTTGATACAAGGTTCTAGACTGAAAGAGAATATGACATCACACTTCAATCTCAGAAATTATCCATCCAGACACTAATTTTCTGTGTTCCATTGCTTGTTAATTTGATTCTTTCATAGAAAATATATTGTAAAAATATAATTTTATGATGATGTAACTTTAAAATTTCCAAATTAGCAATTTCCCCACAAAACATTACCCCACTTATTATGTGACTTATTTATTTTAAAAAAGCAACATAGAGAAAGTTTATCATAGGAAGGGCTCTAAGAAACTAAACAGGAGGGATAATTACCTTCAGGGATATTTTATTATTAAAAGGTATAAGGAGAGGTACTAGGAGAGTAGATTAAACTATTAGGGAATCTGCCACAAGTGACTTAGTAATTTGAAATATCATTTATCATTTTCAATCAGGATTTGTAGTTCATTTTTCTCAGTGATTTTTTTAAATACTCTAAAATATCACCCTTTAAAAATTTTGATTTGTAAATAGAGAAATTACTCCTCATTTTCTGTAGAGAATCTTGTTTGATAAGTAATTTAGCTATACAGGTATCATTTGAACTTACAAATACATCTTTACAATTCACCTTTGTATAAAGTTATAGAATATTTAATTATCATATCCTCATTAAAATAAAAACAAAAATATATAATTTTGACCTGATAAAGACTTAAATTTATGTAATTTTTGTGGTACCTAGATAATCGAACCCAGTGATATTCTGTCAGAGGTATACCCTCTGCCCCCTTTATTATTATTATTATTTTTGGTTTTTAAACAAGGTCTTACTAAGTTGCAACATTATTGAACTGTTTTTGAACCTGTGATTCTCATGTCTCAGCCTCTCGAGTACTGGGATTATAGACATGCACTATAATGCATAGCTGAATTTATATATTCATATAATCAAATATATATATATATATATATATATATAACCGTATTTTGACAAAAGCTATGAAATTCCTACTCAAAATCTATTTTCTACTGTTTTCTCATTACAGACTATCCATACGTTTAGATGAAGAACTGTATCTGCCTAAAATTTAGGTGTCTAACTTTCCTGTACAGACAGGGGTGACCAATGGTGAATAAGTACAAACCACGTGGTGGGGCTTCCTAAAATGAGCACTTTCAGGAGAGCTCCCACAGGTAACAATTTTTCACAGTTCTACAAATCTGACTTCATCCCTGTTCCAATCTGACTTATTGGTATGGATATAGATATAATGACTGATACTACAATGCCCATATTATGGCTGTAAGACAAAACATCAGAGAAAGAGACTCTTTTCTCAAAAACAAACGTCAGAAGTATCATATGACATTGATGATATCAAGAAGCTTCCATATTTCCTTAGCTGCATATCTATGAAATTTTTATATTTCTCTTGCTATGAGTAAGAGAAAGAAGTCGTAATTTTAGATCATTCAGTAGAAACCACACATCTCTCCTAGTCAACACCCAGAAGTCTCTAGGGTAAAGAGTTCCCTTATACATTTCTGGTGCTAATATATATATATATATATATATATATATATATATATATATATATATATACTGCTCTGCAGTATGGAAGATAAATAGGCATGAGACATCATAAGTCTAAAAGCACACATACATTTTGATTTAGCAATTTTGTACCAGGGCATTTATGAAAACAAACTAGTTGAAGTTAAATAGGGTATGTGCTTATAGTGAAAGTCATTCAATATTGTTTATTTTTATTAGATGATTTAGAAAAATCTAAATACTCAAAACATGAAAATTAAATCATAGTGCAATTGTACACAGTTCATCTATTAAAATGATTTGTGTAGTACTATTACATGCACAGATACTTATGACATTGAGAACTATTTTAAAGGGGAAGCATGCACTCAAAAGACATTAAAATGTACTAAGATATACATTATGAGGTTGTTAATGCTAATCCACAGAAATGTCACACAGGTAAATAAGATCTATATGTACAGAGATATGCCCACAGACTACTAATAGTTATCTCTAGACTTTTCAGTATTAAGTCATCATTATTTGCTCCTACCTGTTCTCTAAAAAAATACACTATATGTTAAGAGAAAACTAAGTTGGAACAAAACTGAAGAGTGTGTGTCAGTGACATGAGAACATGATTAGAAATAGCCATCTTAAAAATGGAAATCACAGCCTGGCGCGGTGGGGGGGCAGGCTTGTCATCCCCGCGCTTGGGAGGCAGAGACAGGAGGACCGTGCAGGTTCGAAGCCAGATGCGTTGGTTTAAGAGACCCTGTTTCCAAAAATTAAAAAAGCATTAAATAGGTTTGGGAGTGTAGCCAGGAGGTAAAAGGGGTTCCAGGAACCCTAGTACCACCAAAAAAAAAAAAAAAAAAGGAAAAAGAAATCACAGCCAGGCGTCCTGTTGCACACTTGTAATTGCAGCATTTGGGAGGTGGAGACTCGAGGATCTTGGTTCAAGGACAGCCTCAGCTACTTAGTGAGGCCCTCTGCAACTTGGTGAGACCCTGTTTCAAAATAAAGAATAAAAAATAGGGCAGGGGGTGTAGCTCGGAGGTCAAATGCTCCTGGGCTCCATCTCCGTACCCACACACACACACACACACACACAAAACCAAAAAAATGGAAATCACTATGTTTCTTTTAAAGATTCCTAAATAAATATGTAAGCTGTCTGTTTTTCTTTCATTTTAATTGAAAAGAAGAAATCTGAACCTCTCCTGTTGGAATGAGGACAAGTTGCCGTGACTTGCTTTTGGCAGAGGTTCATCCAGTGCTGCTCCACTAACTCAGCATTCTGAAGACAGTGTGTGGCAGTAGTACTGATCACAAATTGTGATGTTTTAACTTGCCCATGAAAGTGCCAGAGGAAATAATCTGTGTCTTATTCAATTTCTACCTCAGTGTCTGGCACACAGCAGGTCCTGAGGACAGATTGGTGATTGCCTATCCAACTGTGTCTACTTTCTGATCCCAAGATGTTGCTGAGGTCTTTCCGTCATTTATTATTTTAAATAAAATTTTCTTATTTTTGGCCCTCCCCATAGAACTTTGGTAGATAAAATTAGAAAGTGAAAAGATAGCCGGGCGTGGTGGCGCACGCTTGTAATTCCTGCACTTGGGAGGCTGAGACAGGAGGATCGCACAGGTTCGAAGCCAGCCTCAGCTACTTGGTGAGGCTCTCAGCAACTTAGTGAGACCCTGTTTCCAAATAAAATAGAAAATAGGACTGGGAGTATAGCCTGAAGGTAGAAAGCCTCTGGGTTCCACCCCCAGTACCACCAAAAAAAAAAAAAAGTGAAAAGATAATATACAAATCATATATACAAACTAGGGAGCCCAGCTGGGTGGGACTTTCCTGAACTATTTTGGTAGACAGTAATGCAGTCAGACAAATATTTCTGGTTATTACCACATTGTGGGTGCAGAAGAAGGACTTTGAGTCCCTTACAGCAGGAAAGGGCCATATGATCAAGACTGACCAGTGAGTTATGTGCTAGAGTGGCTCATTGGATGAGAATTAAGTTCCCTATGCAAGATTCTTCACAGTATAAGTATTGCTGGCTTTCTCCCCTGCCCTTCAGTCTCATTTGGAAAGTATCAATTTTCAAGATCTTCATTGCTTTGCTCTGGTGGATGCACTGATGACTTACAGTGAAAAAAGACACACTACTTTCCTAATCATCAACAAATAATGCAATATGATCAAGAAAAAAATGCTCTTGTTATGGCACTGAATTATTGAAATCATATGCCACTATAAGATAACCTCAACTATCGTGATGACACATAATAAATATATTTGGTCATATGGACTACATTTTTTTACGTTACAAATTATACATATCCTTGAGTTTGGAAATTAAATGTGACCCTATTATATTATTATAAACAAGGTTATTTTGAAATAAAAATTGTGTGTGTATATCATGTGTATGTAATCATCATGATATATCCAAATACTATCCCAAACCATGTGAACACATACATACACAGCTATACACATACATTTTTTGAGACAATAAAATAAACTTTAATACTACTAATGCCATGGTTCATACACAGGTTTTTTTTTCTTTTCTTTTTTTTTTTTTTTGTGTGTGTGTGGGTCTGGGGATAGAACCCAGGGGCATTCTATCTGAGCTACACCCCCTGCCCTAATTTTTATTTTTTTATTTTGAAACCAGATCTCAATGCGTGGCAGAGGGCCTCACTAAGTAGCTGAGGCTGTCCATGAACCGCGATCCTTGCGTTCTCAGCCTCTTGAATGCTGCAATTACAAGTGTGCACCACCATGCCCAGCTCATACACAGTATTTACTACATTTAAGTAAATGCAATTTTAGGCATATATATACACATCCACATATATACAAAAAACTATACAGACAAAAGTTACTCTTTCAAAATGATATCACAGAAAGAAATTATATGGACTTATTTGAATAGAAAAATTAAAATTAAAATATATATTAAAAGGCTTATTTGAATATAAAAATAAGAAATGAAAATGAAAATATAATATATATTTAAAATAACTTAGATTTTTAGAAAAAAATAGTTTTTGTACCAGAGATTCTAGTTCTCTTTTGAATGCACTGATGAAATTAAATTAAATTAAATCAAATATCTGATGAAATTAAAAAATTATTAATTTTAGGTGAGATGATGATATATAAGGTTATGCTAATGAAAAGCTTCTTATATCTTAGAATTATATACTAAAATTATTAATGATCAAATTTTATCATGTCTACTATTATCCAGATTGATCTAAAGAGGGTGTGAAAGATGAAGTAGACGGAATGGAAGTAGACGTGGCCCATGGTTTGGGTACTTGGTAATAGGTATACCTATATTCACTATAGTATTCTATGTAATTTTATGTGTGTTTGCAATTCCCCGAAGTTTGAGGTTGGAACCTCTGGCTTGAAGGACAACTGGGGAAGACAACTAAACCTTCATCTCAAAAAGAAAAAAAATACAGTAAAAAAGATTCAAGTTCATAAAATGTAAATTCATCTAGATCAAACTGAGCACTCCACTAATGAGTCATTTTTGAACAAGTGCTTGACAGGCAGGCTGAAATGTAAGGCAAAGGCTTGGAGAAAGTGGACAAATGTCCATTAGGGATTGGCATGACAGTTCCAAAACTGGTGTCACTTGTGACTGAGGCTCTCCAAGTTTCCAGAGGCAAGTGGTGAGACTCCAAACCCAATTATCCTGCCTTCTGTTCTGCTGGCTGACCACTGGATTGATGAGAGAGCAGAGGTAGAAAAATTAAACAAAACAGGGAGTTAGTGGAAAAGGGATTTCTCTCTGCCTTTCTGATAAGGTGTATTATCATCATTATAAAAGGTTTTAACTTCGTGAGGCATTTTATATTACCTGTAAAATACTTTTTTAAAGTGCTAACCTTGAGAAGAATAACCCTGATTAATTATAGTTCCCAATAATTAATTCATTCCTTTAAAATTTTTATCCAATTATAATTCTTCATCCGAGCTGGTTTCCACTGGTAATCACTCATGTTCTGTAAGAATAAAATACTTAGAAATGGACCTAATTCGGCAACCTGAATATAGCAGCACTAATTATAAAAATAAACTGTATAGAATGTCAAAAATAATTTGACAGATTTTTTTTCTTTGACAATTTAAGGAATTAATAGGTTCAACTTGAATGTATTCCTTTTAAAGTTCTGCATATATTCTTTAATTCCTGTATATATCTCTCAAAAGCTTCTATAAGAGAAAACCTTTGAAATTAGTATGATTTCCTATAAATTTCCAAATAAAATAAGCATTAAGAAAAAACCTACAACACCCCAACAGGACCAAAACAAATACACAAATGATAGAAATAAAGAGAGTGGGGAGCCTTCATCAGCTGAGAAGCCAATCTTTGTGTGTGCGTGTGGTACTAGGGGGTGGAACCCAGGGGCTTTTCTACCTCTGGGCTATACTCCCAGACCTATTTTAAACTTTATTTGTAATCAGGGTCTCACTACGTTGCTGAGAGCCTCACTAAGTAGCTGAGGCTGGCTTCAAACCTGTGCGATCCTCCTGTCTCAGCCTCCCAAGTGTGGGGATTACAAGCGTGCACCACCACGCCCGGCTAGAAGTCAATCTTTTTCTCTTTTTCAAACACTTAAGGTAGGTTTTTTTTTTTTTTTTTTTTTTTTTTGGTGGTACTGGGGTTCCTGGAAGCCCTTCTACCTCCGGGTTACACTCCCAGACCTATTTTTGTTTGTTTGTTTTTTGAAACAGGGTCTCTTAAACTTCAAACCTACGCGATCCTCCTGCCTCTGCCTCCCAAGCATGGGGATTACAAGCGTGCGCCATCACGCCCGGCAAGGTAGGTGATTTTTAAAGCAACAATTAGGGCCAAACTTTACCTTGAAGATTTTTCCCAATTAATGAGAACAAATCCACAGGAAATAAAGAGAAAGCAGCAATCCAACCCAACACATCTCAACAGATGGATTGTTCTTAGGGTGGTAGAGACAAGGAATGTTTCAAATATATAATGTATTTTTCTCTGTAGTGGAAACTAGGAACTCAGGATGAACAGTTTTTCCTTAAGAAATGTGATGCAGGACTTGCTTTGGAAGACTAGTAATTGGGTTTGACATTACCTGTTACATAGTTGGCTGGAAGTATCATAGGTTTAAGAAAAGAGACTGATGCATGGTGCTAATATCAGGAGACAGAAAGATCACTCACAGTGGTCAGTACCAATCTGGGATGTTGTTCTATGGATTGATCAGATGCTTCTCAAAGAAGATGGGAATGAGAACTGTTTCGGGCCAGGGAGGCAGTCTTGGAAATCAACTTCCAGACCTTGTCCCTCTAAGTAGATTATGGAAGGCATGAAGGAGCTAACTGCTTCTGAAAGGTGAAACAATTACCTTTCTTCAGCAAACCATCTTACATGAGGTCAAAATGATAGAAAGTAATTAAAAGCTTAGAAATACCCATACATGATACCAAGCAAAGTGGTTTGTTAGAAGAGTTATGAAAAATGAGAGCTAGGATTTTGAGTTCCGTGAAAGTTGAATATTTGTAGCATATGGCAATTTTTTTTACCCCTTCCTTATTTGGTAACTTGGCCATTATTCCTTTAGAAATTACCATCACAGCCAGGTGTGGTGGTGCACACTTTTAATCTCTGCGCTTGGGAGGCAGAGACAGGAGGATCGCGCAGGTTCAAAGCCAGCCTCGCTGGCTTAAGAGACCCTGTTTCCAAATAAAAAGTATATATAAAATAGGTCTGGGAATGTATCCTGGAGATAGAAGGGTTTCCAGGAACCCCAGTACCACAAAAAAAAAGGAAAGAAAAAGAAATTACCATCCTCCTTTAATCTCAGGATTTGAGAGATTGAGACAGGAGGTTCACAGGTTTCAGGCCAGAGAATAGTAATTTAGTGAGATCTGTTTCTAAATTTAAAAAAATAGGGCCTATCTAGTAGCTCAGAGGCAGTAAATCCTTAGGTTCAATCCAAATATCACAAAATAAAAAGAAAAAAAAAAGCTATCTGGGTTTTTAGGAGCCAGTAGTGTAAAAAGTGAATCTATATCAATTAAATACAGAAAAGGGTGGGACTGGGTTATTCCAAGATAAACAATGTGGTGCCCTATTTGGGGAGCTGAAATGGACCCTTTTGAAAAGACATCTCAGAGAAGAGATAAAAATGAGGAATAAATAGAAGAAAAAAGGAAATTCAATGCCTTTCTAACAAGACAATTTACTCTTGTCTTACAACAAAAGAAGGCTTTGTTCTTAGGTAAATCATACTCTCTACAATTCCCCCTGAATCAGAGACATTTGTTATTTTACTTCAAACTTGGGCTATACAGGGAAGGAGAAGGGTCTAAATTTGAAGAAATAACAAGGATCCCTCATCTCAAAAAGAGGAACAAAGTATTCATATTACATTTCCTCGCTAAAGTTGTAAAGTTGAAGTTACTTGAGGATAGAAAATGTGTGTATGTGCATGCGCACACACATACACATGATCTCTCTCTTTCTTTCTCTCTCTTTCTCTCTCTCTCTCTCACTCACACACACACACACACACACACACACACACCAATTACATACATATTTGTATGCTGTTATATGCTAATACATATCAGCATATCACAGCAGTATAGAGAAATGGTTAAAAGATTTTTTTCCTTTGCCCATCCTTAAATTTGGCTGAATCTGACAACTTTCTTCTTGGGTATTCTTGCCCTCTGGTCTTTCTATATAGTGTAGGGATTAAATCTTAATTGAATCCTTAGCTTAAAAAGGCTGGCATTCATTTAATTTAGAAGGCTCTTGTGAGCAAGGCAGTGGTGCACCCTTGTATTCTCAGTACTTGAGAGGTTGAGACAGAAAATTGCAGGTGTTAGACCATTGCGTGTTAACATAGCAAGACAGTCTTCCAAATTGTACATGTATGAATGCATTATTTTGCATCTCACTATGATGTATAATTATGATGCACCAATAAGCATATTTAAAAAATAAAATAAGTAAATAAATGAAGGACTGAGGGTGTAACTCAGTAGCAGAGTACGCTGGGTTCAATCCCAAGTACCACCCTTCCTACACACATAAAGAAGGCCCTACTGAATATAAAACTACCTTCTTATTCATGGATTTGATAAATTACCTTTAAATCCACTTTTCTCTTTTGACGTGTGTGTGTGTGTGTGTGTGTGTGTGTGTGTGTGTGTGTGCGCGCACGCGCGCGCGCGTCTGCTGAGGATCAAACCCAGGGCCTTTAGGTGTGCTGGGCAAACACTCTGCCACTGAACTCTATCCTCATCCTTTGTTCTTACTAGTTTTAACTCAAGCCTTTGAAACTGCACTGCAAATATAGAAGAATTTTTTATTTGCACCATGCAAAATACATGGAATGGTCTATTATAAATTATTGGTGTGGGATGGACTCAGAATGCACACAAAATTGTACATTGAGTTCCTCTTTAGCTCTGTTTTGAGATTGGTCTACACAGGGATATTTAGATGGGCACAGTGTCATAAGCCAACATTTGGATGGGGGTAATTTAAGTCACAAACACAAACTATCAGAGTGGAAAGAACTATTGGCTAAATTACTAGCTGAAAGCATTCTTTATGGAAAACATACACAAAGCTCTTAACACAATATTGATAGACACAGGACAAACCACCACTCAGCAGGCACCAAATCCATTTTACTAATTCCCCTGGTCAGAAGAAAAGACACTAACTCAGAATGGAGCCAATCAGTGTAGCCAAGGTGTGCCACACAAGCTGTACAGACTGCCACATCCATAAATCCAATGTAACTGAGGTACTCTATTTAGAGGGGGGAAAAAGTTCATTTTGGAAAGTTCCATTCTTTGCTGAAGAGCAGCAGAGGCTCTAAGGAACTTTTTTATCTAAATTTAATTTAAATAACTTAAGCTTTGTGTTATTGATAAAAATAATAATGTCCAGCATTCAGTTATAAATGATACCAGTTACATGAATATATTATTTAAGTTATAGTTAACTCTCACACTAACTCTAAATTAAGTATGATTATTCATGTTTAATAAATACGCCTTAAGCTCAGGGAATACATTTACAGGCCCAAGCTTCCCTCAGATGGTAACCCTGGACACAGACTGGGCTGGTTTACTAACAAAGCCTTTCTTCACAATCAGTGAGAATATAGAGAAAAGAATCCAAGACCTAGATGAACTTTGTTCCTTATAGCTTCATAGGCTAATTTAGGGATCTAAATATTAAAAGTTAATTCATGTTTCCTGATGATCCAACTATCACCTTTTATTTCTGAATGCATAATAATTATATCAAATGACCATAGGCCCAGTTTTATAAAAGACATTTAAAGAGAAGAGATTATTGTTTCAATGTTTATTTATTCATCTATTTTTAAAAATCTGCCAAACGTTGTAAATTACTGTTCTTCTGAAGAAGGTGATATCACAATATTCTATTTTTCCTTATGCTCAAATAGGATATATTCACTGCAAAATTAACTATAATTTTGTTTACCTTCTGTGAATTATGGACATGTTATACTCTGAGTAATACTGAAAATTCTGAGAGGGTCCAACAGTGGAGAAAATTGAAAGACTCGATTTTGTATGAAAGAGAAATGGACCATTAGCCTATTAACTCTTTATTAGATTGACAGAAAAAGGCTAATTGATCACTCAATAGTTTTAATTCCAACCATGGTAATCTATCACTTGCTGGGATCACTTACAGATAAGTCACTTCTAAAAGCTACTGGCTAGAACATGAATCTATAGACATCTTGTTTTGAGAGCTTCTAGAGAATATGTAAGACCCTGGAGCAATATATGATGCCTTATGCCTGCCACAATCCCGTAGCAGAGGCACAGGCAGGGGGATATTAGAGAAGTATAGTTTCTTTAGAATGGTGATAAACAAGATACTGGATAAAGTATGACTTTGAGCTGGAGATAAGCCTAATACCTGCATTCTCTTTATCCTTCAAGAGTAGTTTAATCCTGGAGAAGATTCTTTTGCTTTATCTTATGAAAAGTTAAAACATGATGGCTCCAGGCTTGAATAGAGCTGAGGAATTTATTTCGTCAATGGTTCAACCATATACTTTATAATTTGGTACTGGTTGTTGGTAGGTGGCTTTAATTCCTCATCATGTTATTTGAGTATCTTTAGTATATAGTGCATTTGGTTTTCCCCAAAGCAATAAATCGGAGAGAAAGGTGACCCTAATTGCAAAAGTAAAAAACCATCATTTCTGTATATCCAAGGACTCATGTGGGGCTACCATATTCAATGTGAAAGCAGATATAGAGTGATGTGACTATTAGAAACAAAACACATTTGTGCCATGTAAGAGGCTAGATGCAACAGAGGAAAAATAAAAATTGAATTATTTGTTGGTATTTTAGATATCAGAAAAAAATGAGAAAAATCAAGTATGAAACTTGGGGGTCTAGTTTATTATGGCATCATTGCCATTGTTAAGAAGTACTTTTAATTTGAATTTTCTTGCTGAATATTTGTTAATACATATACATGACAACAATTATTTCTCTAGGGAAAATTACTGGTATGATATGTTGGATCACAGGGAGGTTTTTAATTTTTATTCTCTCTTTAGAAAGATAAAGAAAACATCTGCAGGCCTTTTATAAAGCCAACTATTTGAACAGGTTAAGGAAACTCGAATATGCATACCTCTAAGGTATATCAGTGTAGGAATCAAGCACTGGTTGGTAGTCCTTAGCAATGGAGAATGAAGTAAAGAATTTTATGCTATGAAAACTTCTCGATTTTCTCTGAATCAAGGTTCCTTAACCTTGGCATCTCCAATATTTTTGGGCTGAATAATTCTTTTTTAAATTTTATTCTTTGTTTTTGAGGGGGCTCTTCTGCATATTGTAGACTGTTTAACAATATCCCCTGTCTGTACCTATTAGATCATATTAGCATCTTCCATCCTCTGTGACAAGCAAATATGACCTTAAAAATACCAAATATTTCCTTGGTGGAGGAAGTAGGAAGAAAGACAGTAAAATCTCCTTTGGTCAAGAATCACTGCTCTGAACATTTTTGGCTAGATTTTTCTTCAAAAGTTATGGCTAGGGCTTTGCAGATATTATGTTAAAATAAAAATCTGGCTTTGTTGAAATCTTGTAATTAACCCACATGCTCAAAAGTCAGTGCTTGTCATAAAAAAGTAATTTTCTTTAATTCGATTGAAAAATACAGAGTAGGAAACTCATTCAGATGAAAATGAAAAAAATAATTTATGTCAGGTCAGTCTTCAAAAATTGAATGCCTGCAGTCTAAGCCTCCTAATAATTTTGGCATTGGGGATTGGAAGAGGGACCTTCTGATCATCTCTAGTACTGAACAATAGTAAACATGAAATTGCAGGATGGGACAGAATAGAGACCCCATACCCAGAAGAGTTTTCTCTAGAAGAATTATGGAAAAAGATATTTATGAGAAAAATCAAGTGTCTTTCATAACAATGACCTCATAGAATAACACAAGTCTTACTGTTGTTTCACTAAAAGCCCCAAACTCCTTCTAGCTCAAGTTAAAATGCTCACTGCTTTACTTGAACCTTCAGAAGCCAGTAAACATACATCATTGCTCTCATTGCAGAAGGAACGACAATGATATTCATTTATGCCATCCTGATTGAGGCAAATTAGAAATAGATGGTTGACTTCTTGAAAACCACAGAGCATAGCACTAAGAATATTTTGTACCATTGTTTTGTACAAAATATAAAACGACTTCCAGAATAGCAGCACAAGGAGACCTGTGGGCCCCTTCTAAAGCAAAATAGCCATGACTCGTGATAACTTCTCAAAACCACAACTACTACAATACACAGTCTTCAGAAATTGTGTAAGAGCATGGGGTGTACGATAAAATATGTAAGGAAAATATCTGAGAAATCTTGCTAAAAACAGAAAGTGATGGTGCCATTTTAGTTAATTATTCCATTCCCACCCTGGCTCCACCTGATGGAAGCCATACTTACGATCATCACAGTCCAGGATTAAAATTTCTCAGTCCAGGATTAAAATTTCCAGTGAAGTGTCAGGTCTGGGGCCTTTTTTATCCTCTCCAACTTTTTGTTGCAGAAATACTATTTCCATCAATAACAGCCCAGGGTCTGAAATTTTTGTTGCCCACCCAGCTCCCACTCATAGGGGATACCGTCTACTTCAGATAGAGCAGATTGACAACACTGGGATCCAAATCACCCTTTCTATTACTCAAGACGTAGTGGCACTGCAAGGCTAGGAGCAGTAAGCTAAGGACAAGTGGTTACTATTCCTAAAGGTTGAGTTTCACTTTGCAGGAAAAGGATTACTTTTTCTGAAACTTAAGAAACCATCAAGAACATATAATTGTTTTTATTTGCAGAAGGTATAACAAAGATATTGTTTCTGTGACTACAGGGTAGTGGTGCTGAGATTTTTGCCTAAGGCGAGAGTTGACTATAAAACCAAACAGCTTCAAAGTATTTCCTAAGAAAATTGACTTTATTTAGAACAGTGTCTGGGGAAGTTCAAGCCTATGAAAGGCCTTTAAACCAGGGGATATTTTGGTGGTCAGCAATAACAGGAGGCTGAGGCTTCTGTGGTACCAACAAGCTAAAGTATAGACTAAGGAGAAGTTTACCAGGAGAACTGGAGAAATAGGCAGCTAAGCAGATTTTCCTATGGTTGGAACAAGTCTCAGAGACTGACCCAAATATTGTGAATGCCTATAATTGGATCATACAATGAAGCAATTTATGACATGAGGCATCTTTGAAACACTAAAGAAAACAGTTGGCCATTAACAGAGAAAAATAGCTGGGTATGATAGCAACAAAATCAGGTGGCGATGGAGACTATGAGAACTCTGCTAAAACCAACGCCATCCTAGAGAGATTGTTTCTCTGCCAACACTGCACCCTCTAAGGAGTGCCATAAGAAGCTGAACACTGCAGGGTAATAAACTTCACAAATACATTCCAGGAAGTCACCAAGAAAATAAAAACAACACACCAAAGACTCCAAAGTTGAGATCAGTACATTGAGTTGCTACAATATATTGGCAGAATATTACTACATATACAAAGAAACAGAAGCCTGGGATGGTGGTGGAAGCTTGTAATCCCAGTATTCAGGAGGCTGAGACAGGAGGATCGTGGTTTGCAGACAGCCTCAGCTACTTAGTGAGGCTTTCCGCAACTTAGTGGGACCCCTGTCTCAAAATAAAAATACAAAAGAGGGCAGAGAGTATAGCTTGGAGGTCAAATGCCCCTGATTTCCATCCCCAGACCCACAAAAAAAAAAAAAAGAAAGAAAGAAAGAAACAGAAAATGAGATTTAGACACAGGATAAAAAAATGCAGACTACCTGCTTCTAAATAAAAAATAAAATAGGGCTGAGGATATATCTTAGAGGAAACATGTACCAGGATTCAGAGAAAAAAAAGAAAGAAAGAAAGAAAGAAAGAAAGAAAGAAAGAAAGAAGGAAAGAGAAGGAAGGAAGAAAGGAAGAAAGAAAGGAAGAAAGAAAGAAAGGAAGGCTACTGTGAATGGATTTGAAATTTGTCCAGGAGGCAAAAGAGTTATTGGAAAACTATTTTATTATTTACTCAAACATACATATACACTGATACTCTTTTACACACAATTTTGGTAATAATGTATATATGATACTAGCCAATGGAATAACTAAGTTGAATGTAGAGGTAAGGAGAAAAGTTAGGAGTTTATGGTAAGTCTCTATACTACAGGACCCTAAACTACACAAGAGGATTGAGATACAGGAAAAAAGAAAATAATGTATAGTACAGAATTGCTATTGATGGGTTTGAGATTATGGACATAGAACCAAAGGAATACAGGGTTAAAGAAAGGAAGATATGATGATAACTCTCATTTGATAGAACAGCAATAAAGCTATAGAAATTTTACAAAGAAACCAAATAGAAACTCTGGAGTCGAAAAGTACATAACCTGAAAGAAGCTTGTCACTGGAGCGACTCAGTGCTTTGAGTTGGAAGAAAAGAGGATTAGTGAACTAAAAATAGAAATAGTGCAACTTGAGTGGAAAAAAGAAAAAATAATGCAGAGAAATGAATAGAGCACCAGAGAATTTTAAGGTACTAAAATGTACCAACTATGAGCAATGAGAGGACTACACAGTGATGAAGTAGAGATGTGGGCCGGAAAAAAAAAAAAACTAAAAAATTTATACCTGAAACCTTCCTACATTTAAAAAAGACAGTTATCTGAACATCCAAGAATCCCCAAATGGGATAAGTTTGAAGAGATCTATAGAAAGACACATTGTAGTCAAAAGAGTAGAAATGAAGGACAAAGTACAAATCTTAAATGTATGAGAGGAAAATGACCCGTACATAAGAAAATCTGGATAGCAGTGGACTTTCCATCAGAGATGAAGAACACAGAGCACTGGGAAAGCACAAAGTGCTGAAAGAAAAACGCAGCCACGATGTCACATATGCAGAAAGACTGTCTTCCAAAAATTAACGTGAAGTAGATATATTCTCAGATGAACAAAAATAGAAAATTAGTTGATGGCTGATTAGTTGATTGGTTGATGTCTGAGTCACAATAAGTACTAAACGTATTTCTGAATACTGAAAACAAATGTAGGCATTACTAAAGTAGTAGTATAAATCCACACAAAACAATAGTATACAAATAATGTGTGTGCTGCACATTGTGCTTGTGAAAAAGAACATTTACCATTGTTAGCATGGTGAGACTCTACACTTATCTATACTTTCAACATGATCTATGTCAAATCTCAGCTAGTATCTTTTACAGACACTGTAAAGCTGATCTTTAAATTCGAATGGAAACATAGAGGACCCAGAACAGCCAAACAAGAGTTAAAATGAATGAAGTTGAAGGCCTCACACTTTGCAATATTATTGGTATAAACCTGTAAGAATTAGGCTACTGTGATACTGCAATGATAATGGACATGCAGGTCAATGAATCGGAATTGGAAGTCCAAAAAGTAAACCCTTACATTTATGGACTTTGACAAAGAAAATAAAGTGGGGAAAACACAGTCTTGTAAAAAAAAAAAAATGATGTTGTAACAATCGAATATTAGCATGCCATGTGTTAATGTGGACTCTTTCTTCATACTATAAAAAAAAAGTTGATCTAAGACAGACCAAAGACCTAAATGCAAGTCCCAAAACTTTCTTGGAAGAAAATGTAAGAATAAAGTGTTGTTATCTTGGTCTAGGCAAAGTCTCTTTATATATGAAGCCAACAACAGAATAACACAATCAAAAAGGAATAAAATACATTTTATTAAAGTTTAAATCCTCTGTGCTTCAAAGAATACTATGAAGAAATTGAAGACAATCTATAGAATGGGAAAATATTTTCAAACCATGTGTCTGCTAAAAAGGTTGATTACAGAACATAGAAATAATTCTTATATCTTAATAATATAAACAACTCAATTTAAAATGAGTAAAGGATCAGTTTATCCAAAAGGACGTGTACAAATAATGAATAAGCATATCAAATTTATGCAACACCCGTGCCTGCTAGAGAAATTCAAACAAAACCCATTAAAATGACTGTAAATAAAAAAGATACAAAATAAAATTATTGGTGAGAATGTAGAGAAATTGGTATGTTCATGTGAGAAAACATAGTCACTTTGGAAAACTGGCAGTTCTTCACAAGGTTAAGCAGAGTGCCAATTTCACTTGTAGGTGTAAGCCCAAGTGAATTAAAAATTATATCCTTGAAAAAATGTAAATGTAGATATGCATAGTAGCACTATTTATCACAAATAGGAGAACAAGCCCATTGACTGAGATATGCATAAAAATGTAGCATATCCAAAAAAATATAATATTATTTATCAGTAGAAAGGAATATAGTATCAGGACAAACCTTGACAATTTTTTCTAAGTATAAAAAGTCAGTCACAAAACACTCCATATTATATACCTCCATTTACATGAAATGTTCAGAATAGAAAACTAGACAAAAAGTAGAGTAAGTTAACTCTTCTGCCTAGAGTTGTGCAAAAGGAGTAAATAGGGGAAATGGGAAAAAATTAACAATAGACAATAGTTTCTTTTGAGGATGATAAAATGTTCTAATTAATTGTGGTTATTATGGTTACACATATCAATGGATATACTAAGAACTGTCAAATTGTTTTATGCGTATGTTGTTTGTTGGGTAGTGGAGTTTGAATACAAAGGTATTCCCCCTTAGTGTCACACCCCCAACTCTATTTATTTTTTATTTGGAAACAGGGTCTCGTTAAGTTGCTGCAGGCCTCCTTGAATTTCTTTTATTTTTTTATTTTATTTTATTTTATCTTATTTTATTTTATTTTATTGTGGGTCTAAGATGGAACCCAGAGGCATTTGACCTCCAAGCTACAACCCCTGCCCAATTTTTTATTCTTTATTTTGAAACAGAGTCTCACTGAGTTGCGGAGGGCCTCACTAAGTAACTGAGGCTGTCCGTGAACCTTGATCTCCAGTCGCAGCCTCCCGAATGCTGGGATTACAAGCTTGTGCCACCACACCCAGCTGGCCTCTTTGAATTTCTGAGGCTCCCCTGAGCTTGGGATTCTGTTTCATCCTCCCAAATGCTGAGATTACAGACAGGCACCATCATGCCTGGCCATCAAATTGCTTTTAATTAACTTTTAAATCAAAATTTACATAATATAGGTGAATTTATAATATATGAGGTATATTTTAATAAAGCTATTAAAATAAAAAGCCATAGCACCGGGCATGGTGGCGCAGGCTTGTAATCCCTGCGTTTAGGAGGCAGAGACAGGAGGATCACACAGGTTCGAAGCCAGCCTCGCTGGCTTAAGAGACCCTGTTTCCAAATAAAATATAAAATAGGTCTGGGAGTGTAGCCCAGAGGTAGAAGTGTTCCATCCCTAGTACCACCAAAAAACAAAAAAAGCCATAAATATCTGACTATAATTATGTGTTGCACACACATACATACACACAAACACACACACACACACACACACACACACACACACATATATATATATATATACACTTAATAAAAATTAATTCTAGTGAATAAATTTCACTAATGTGGTCACGTGCAACAGTTTTGAATACTTTTATATGCTTCAGTAATGATTAATTAAAATCAATAACCATGCCTGTCGGGAATCCAGCCCGACAGCTGACGGGGCTTGACGAGATGATGAGTACCGACGACTCGAACACAAACCCAGGAGCCGGGAATCAAGTCAAGCGAGATCTCATTTATTTCTCTCCAAGCCATCCTTTATATAGTACCAAGCCACGAGGGGAATTTCCATGAGAAATAGCGTAGCCTATCCGGGATAAAGATCACTAGCACGTAGTTTACAGCCAATCCCAGGCCAGTACATGAGCCATTCATGTGTGCAGGAAGCTCCTTTAAAGGTAGAAAGGGAAAAACTGCTGAGTCTCCCCACCCATAATGAATGGGGAAACCACGCCTTCCTAGCTTCCTCCAGGTGCCATCTTTGCCCCTTTTTTGCTGAATCACCTTACTTAAAGTTTTGCCTTAGGCCGTAGGCCGCTCAGGCCGAATCTCCTTAGGCGCTGTATAGACACACCCCATCACATGCCAGGCGCGGTGGCGCATGCTTGTAATCCCTGTGCTTGGGGGGCGGAGACAGGAGGATCGCACTGGTTTGGAGGCAGCCTCACTGGCTTAAGAGACCCTGTTTCCAAATTTAAAAAAATATATACAATAGGTCTGGGAGTATAGCCCGGAGGTAGAAGGGCTTCCAGGAATCCCAGTACCCCCCCCAAAAAAAAATCAATAACCATTACCATGATATTTAAATTTTCCTGAATGTCAAATTTATACATTGTGCTTTATTTTTTTATTTTTTGACATTAGGAATTTAACCCATACTCATTCTGCCTTTGAACTACATCCCATTCCTATATTATATTTATTTTTTAATATTTTGGAGTGGTATCTCAGTGATTTTCTGGGTGTGGCCTTGAGCCCAAGATCCTTCTGCCTCAGCCTTCCACGTTCTGGGATGATGACAGGTGTGCACCCCCATAAGTTCTGGGATGACAGGTGTGCACCCCCACACCAGGCTGTTTGTAGTGCTTCTTAATTTTTTGGAGCAACATTAGTGGGTAGAAGATGTCATCATCTATTTTTTCAATTTTAAAATATGAGGCAAATATAGGTTACGAAACTTGTCCACTTTCACAGATAAAGCTTGAGAAGGTCCGATTTGGATTCTTGCATATATCATCAAGTTATTTTCCACCCAAGATTTGACTTTAGTGTTTCTGAGGATACAGAAGACATTCTGCTTAAGTGAAGAAAACATTTTATTTTTTTTTTCTTTCTCTTGATTAATCGTAAAGTTTTTTGGTTATTTATTTATTAATATATTCATTCATTCATTCATTCATTGTGGTACTACAAATTGAACCTTGGGGCACCCTACCTCCAAACTATACCCCCAGCCTTTTTAATTTATTTTTTAAAATTTTTGAACCAGGGTTTCATTAAGTTGTTAAGGGCCTCACTATGTTACTGAGCCTGGCCTTGAACCTGGGACCCTCATAACTTGGCCTCCCAAGTACTGGGATTACAGGTGTGCATCACAGTTCCTGGTTTCTTTGGGTTTTTAATTTTAATGATATACTACTCTCTAGGAAATGGACAGTGCATCACAGTTGAACCTCTTCCAGGCTACACGTTTCCAGAGAAAATGGACAACTTCTTATTTATTAATCCTTTCCCAACTGCTGGTTTGGGGTATTATAAAAGTGCACAGATGATGGAAGTGTGAGGAATGACTTAAACCTGAAAATTCCACAATGGGTGACATTCAGTTACTGACATTTGTTGGATGTCTCTATTTTCTCTATTTTCATCACTTTAAGTAGAACATTTCAACTATCTGTAGGAAAGGGCAACATGAGGTCTTGTGTTTTTTAATCTTCCTTGGGGCAGAATCTACATGCTGAAATCAATCCTCACTCTGCAGAAGATGGGGAATGTATGAGTTAAATCACACTAAAGAATGTGACATATTTTCTGAAATGACAAATTTTTTTAGAAAAAAATATGAATTTTTTTAGATTCTGAAATCTAAACATTTTTCCAACAAAAGCAATTTTTATCTTTCTCAGAAATTAAACACTTCATTATATAATTTCTAAAATAAATATTGTAATCACAGCCTTATTCTCTCTGTATCAAAAGAACGATCGCATATTATACACAAGAACTTAGATTACATTCTTTCAAAGAATGACAGAATGTGATTCCTCAACCTTGAAGTTTAAATAATATTAATTTTTCATGCAAAAATCTTTATTCAAATTAAAAAATAAACTGTTCTCATTATGCCTTTTATTCATTGCTTAAAATGTTTTATTTAAAATTGAAAACTTTAGCTGGGTGCAGTGGCACAGGCCTGTAATTCCAGCAGACTGAGACAAGAGGGTCACAGGTTCAAGGCCACGCTTAGCAATTTAGAGAGACTGTTTCAAAATAATAATAATAATAATAATAATAATAATAATAATAATAATAATGAACAGCACTGGGGTATAGCTCATAGGTAGATGTCTCTGGGTTCATCCTCAGTACCACATCCCCCAAAATAATAATAAAACTGGAGATCTTTGTAGCATGACCATTTAAAGTGAGCAATAGGGCTAGGGATATAGCTGAGTAGTACAAGCTTGCCGTGGGTAGTACAGAGCGTGCCATAAGTCCTTGGGTTCGATCCCCAGCATCCCGAAATCATTTTAAAAAATAAAAAATGTAATGTGTGATATTATGTCAGGGTGGTTATTCATAATATTTGTATATTTCTTGATGAGCTTTTTGTATCAGACTATATTCTGAAAGATGTTCATATGCAGGAAAATATTAGAAGATACATTTCTTTCACTAGGTCAAAGAACAGAGTTTTTTTTATTCTTAAACAATATGATGAACATGATGTCTCTCTCTGGGACAAAGCTAGTAATTTATTGAACAGATTGGGAATTCCTATAGCTATAGCTATTCCTTAGAATCCACAAACCTACTGTGCACACAACATCCACCTGATGTCCATCTACCCAGGAGTCTCAGGGGACAGTGGGTACTGATGCAAACCAGACATTTTGCTGCCTGCAGTGCTGTAAGTTACAAAGTCCTGTATCTCTGACCCAGAAACCTCATGTCTGTGAGCATATAAGAAACTGCAGCAAGCTACCTTGCTAGTTTGAAAGTAGGGTAAAATCTCAAACCCTTCACAGTTGATAAATATAGGTTTCTATACATAGACTCACACAATGTGGATACTTAACATAATATGCAAATATTGATAAAAATACATTGCCAAATCAACATACCTATCTTCTATGATAATGATGATAATAGGTCAGTGTAATCGAATGCACCTCCTGGCTACAGTCACTGTTTTACACACACATTTATAAATCATAGTGTTTTCTTACATGCTTTCCATTCTTTAAAAATTTCTAGTTTTCCCATATTAAAAATTGCAATTTAAATGTACACTGAGATTTTGTAATAGAAAAAAAGTATACATAAAACCTCAAGACAGTATCAGGTATAAACGCTTTATCAATTTTATTTTATGATTTGTTGGCATGGCTATCATCCAACCCGGGGCTTTTCTGTTGGCTAAAAACGAAGAACAACACACTTTTATTAGCAGCTTAAGCCTTACTTCAATATATATCTTCTTAATAAAATCATTGACTATGGCAGGATGGTATTAGACATAATTTTTAATAAGCAAATAAGATTTTCCCATAGTACCGAGTAGCTGTTTATTTATTTATTCTTTTTGTTCATCTTCTTAGATTACATAGAATATAGTGGAAAGACAAGGACAACTCCTCCTTGTGTTTTGAACCACCAACTAGTGTCCACTGTAATACATGTTAATTGCATGAATGAACTTTGCATGTTAAAAACACCCACTGTTACCACACACTACTGCTCAACTAAAAAAAGATGGCTTGATTTTTCACATTCAGATGGTGAGTCCAGCTCACACCACCAGAGTAATTAGCACTGAAAAAGCTGTTTGAGAAAATGCACATGGGAAACTCTGGCCAATTCTGTTCAAGGTCATTTAGCTAATTTGAAACAGTGGATCAAGTCAAGTTTATCCTATGTAATTCCGGAGGGTCCCTGCACTGTCTAATAAATTAACTACGAAACAGTCAGTGTTTATAAAACACCAAGCCTTCATTAGGTGACACCTCCGTAAGAACCAGGGGCAAGACCCTACCTAGAAGGGCTGAAATTGACAGGAAGGCAAGAAAAACATAAACAAACGAATTGCAAAAGCAAATGACTCCCACCATCTGCTTAGCTCGTTTCTACTCTCCCTTTGCCAGGAACCTTTTGAGAAGACAGGGAACCACGCTGATGCCCGCCATCACATGCTATCTCCCTTCCCCATCTGCGATGCCCTCTCCCATGCTCAATGATGTTCCTTTGACTTTGCCCTTCTCTACTAAAATGCACAAGACAATGGGGAAGTTCACAAAACTTTGAGGATGAGAACAGAAGGGAATGCTGGGCCAGTTCCTCTCTTTGGGGAAACTATTGAGGGGAAAATTTTTAAACAAGGTTTAAAATACAGCAGCCCCATGAAAACTCATCTACTAGGCAATAAACACCCACTAACTACTTGATGTGTTCCAGGATGTGTGGCAGTCTCCAGATATATAAGGAAAAACAGAGAATAAGAAGAAAAGAACTCATCCTTTATTTCAAGAAGCTTATGTTTAGAGGAGTCAGCCTATAGTGTAGTTTCTAGTTTAGAGGACAGATAAATAGATTATGATAGATGACAGAGAGGTAGATGATAGATTGATTGATAGATAAGCTTCTAATTTAAAGGAGACACAAAGGCAAATGCAAACAATAATTTTAAATGATTGTATCATGATTGTATTAGCCATACAAGAAATAATCTCCAAGCTTGAGTATAGGAAATCAGGGAATAAAAGACATTTTAAGTAATACTTTAACCAGGCAGGGCCATTTAGGATGAGAAGAAGCCCAGTAAGTAATTCAGTTATACCCGGGTGTGGTGGCACATGCTTGTAATCCCAACACTTGGGAGGCTGAGACAGGAGGACCACACGGGTTCGAAGCCAGCCTCAGCTACTTAGTGAGGCTCTCAGCAACTTAGTGAGGCCCTGTAGAATATAGGTCTGGGAGTGTAGCCCAAAGGTAGAAAGCCTCTGGTTTCCATCTCCAGCACCACAAAGAAAATAATAATTCAGTTATAGTAAGAATAAGAAGATAATTTGAGGAAAGACCCATGAGAAGAGAGAGCTGGCATACATGAGAACAAAGTCAACACTCCTGGAATATAAGAAAGAGAAGAACAAGATGAGATCAGCCTCAGAGAGACAAGCACATCATGTTGAGTCTAGGGCTGAGGGGAAGAGTTATGATGCTTATTTATTTATTCAATTTATTTATTTTGGCACTGGAGACTAAACCCAGGGGACTTCTACCTCAAAGCTGTAATCCAAAACCTATTTTATTTTGTGATTCTCCTGTCTTAGCCTCCCAAATAGTGGGATTACAAGTGTGTGCCACCATGCCCAGGTTTGATTTTACTTAAGGTGAGCTATCAGTGAATTGTAACAAGGGTAACATAATCAATAACATAATCAAATTTGCTTTTAAGAATTTTACTCTCATTGTTGTATCTGGAGTTGACTGAGGGTACCATGCAAACTACTAGACAATGGCACTTATTAGAGGAAAGATTTTAAATAAAATGGTAATTAGTACAAATGATGTAGGATGTACAAAGACAGAGGTGTCAAAGGGGCTTGTAGTGGAGTCACAGTGCCAGAGGTTTAGCAAGACAACCAAGTTTGAATGGGGATGTATTTTCTTTAGGACAACACTTTTACGATCCCCATAAGAACACTGGACACTTATTCTCCCTTTGTGCATGACCTGAATTCCTCCGTCAGATTTTCATATTTATATTTCTTGACAAATATTTGGCCACTTCCAAACCGGAAACACTGAATACACCCACAAGATCATGATAGTGGCCAGGATGGCAGCTTCTAGGTTCTGATTATTTGCTACTGCTGTGTCTGATGCTATCGTCCCGAGGTCAAACACGCTGGAAGGATATTGCGGCTCTCCCATGGCCACGCCAGAACCGAGCAGCTATTCGCCTTTCGTTAAGATAACAAGCATAGGCTCTCCTTGTTCAATGAGACCGACCACAACATCGCAAATGGCACCAGTTTAAATGCCTTGTATGACATTGCAGAGAGAGAAAGAGAGAGAAGAATTACAGATTTTTTTTTCTAGGGCCGAGAAGAAGCTCTGCGTATCGGCTCATTATTAAAAAGGAAGGGTATGTTTCACAAAATATGGCCTTGTGGGCTAAAGCTGTCTTTCTTTGTTCCTTGGAATAGCAGAATGTGGCTTTACATCTCAGGCCAATTATCTTCCACCGCTTTTCAGAAACTGACAAAACCTATAATATGAGCAATGCTCTGATGACAGTAGAGATTCCTGTAGTTTACTTTGTACCCTGCAAATTTGCATCTGATTCTGGTGTTTCTCTTGCAGAGGTGAAAAATCTAAATCTATGGACAAGAGATTTCCTAATATGAGAACAACAGACAAAAACAAGCAGCCACTAATTCTGCTTGTTTCATATCTCTTCGTTGGACAGCTCTGCTCAAGAATGAGGGCCTCTTCCATCAAGATCCAATGTTATTCACCTCCCCTCCCAATAATAGGATTAGCCAGGAGCAAACCTGTACACTCTGCTAGCCTGAAAGAAAGCCTGCTCCATAGCCTGGGAAACACAACTTAGTTTTCACTAAGAACCGATGGATCTTGACGTGCACAAGAAACCATCAGTGGATGGGGAATGATTTCATACAGGTTTGCTCTCACAAAGAATCCGAGATAGAAAGTAATCGTGACTCTCCATCCACCAGGCACAGTGCTCCCTCCAGGTTATCGCTTGTTCTGGCCCCCAGAAGCCCCAGGAAACCCAAAGACACCATCCCGCAGGTTTCTGTTGGCTGTATTCTCCAAGGGAAAGACAATATAGGAAGTGCAGTTTCAAAATCAAACTGCAACTGAATAAAAGATGTGAACACTGATTTTTTCGTTGCTGTTTTCATTTCCACAACACACATGAATTAACTTCGAATATCCCCATAATACAAAGGGAAATGATCAGAGGGGCCCTAGAACAGAGACTGCTGAAACTGACTCTCAGATACCTGGTAATGCTCTCCAAGAGAAATCATTGTGTCAAATGTGAATTAAATTTGAACAACAGCCTTTCAAATGCAAATCCTTCAGAAGAGATGTCATTGATACACAACCTCTGAAAACCTTTCCAAAGAAATAAAATGGATAAATGCGATAATTAAGATCTCTATTTTTTTTTTTTTTTTGTAGCTGAAACATGGAGGGTAGATACATAAAGCAAGGATTGATTTTGAGGCTTGCAGGTTGGAGGTGAAGATGGAATGATGGCTTTCATGACAGAGGTGAGGATTTTCCTCTGGTATGCTAAGACCCATTATTATGCACCCATAATTGTCAAAGCCCCCACTGACCTCTATTCACTATTCCCTCTGCAGTCTCCATTTCATTCCCTGCAATACTCTCCTCTTCCCAGTGCAAGGTGTCAGCTGCTCTGCTATGTGTACCTATATTCTGCTAAATAATCATATTTAAGAGGAGCTGACGGGGCTCCTGGAGATGCAAAAAAATACTATTTCACAATGGATTTACTGCAGAGTTATGTGCAAAAGGCCTGTTGGGGAGTGATCTCCCCAGGAGTCACATTTACAGCCACAGGAGGAAGGCAGCTCTGGGTGGATATCAATGTGGTTCATCAAGATCTTTAGCTGGTCCTGAAATAAAGGAGGAGGAAGGGTCTTTGGAACCCTCATGATCTGGCCTAAGTGGGAGAGACAAGGGCACAGAATTGTCCACGCTGTGTCTGCCAATCTTTGGTGACAGCTGCTTCCAGGAGAGGCTGTTCCTAGGTGAGGGTGATCTCTGAGGTCAGTGGTTTTTCCCACCGAGAGATACAGTTATGAGACCTTAGCAGGTGCAGATTCCTAGCAGCTGGGGCATAGATGAGAGGTTCCAGGTGGAGAAAGGCACGGTCCAATGCAATTGTATATATGATGGAACTGAAGGACACCCCATCCCTCAGGATTCTCCCTCACCTGTTTGACATATTACTTCTGTTCTACTAATGAATTAGTCTCACTAATAAAGGACTTTAATGAAAAAAAAGCACATAAATCTCTAACATTGATACCTGAGTATAAATTATTTTATCATATCCATTTCAACTACAATGCTAAATTCAACTGTTAGGACAAAAGTGTTATGAGTGAATAAGGAAAAGAAACCTGAATATCCAGGGTGACAGAAATCTTTGGTTGAGAAGCCCCGGGTAGTCACAGCAGGGGAGAAGGGCACCAGGATTCTGAAAGAGCATCACATCAGGCATGACAGGGAGAGGCTACTGAGAAGACACTGGCTTCTCAGACCTGCCAGGGTCACTCCTATATTTATACCAGAGAAGTCATGGGGATGGGGCCACGCTATGTAACAGAAGTACACTGCAATGAGGATTTGGACTCACTCTTTCCTCTCTAGCTGGGGGCTTTCTAATATCACTTTTTTCAAGCTTCTGAAGGTGGAAAATATGGAAACATATTTTCTGGAAAACATATGGAAGATAAAATATGTTTTGGGGGACAATGTCATTACACAAAATTTTGATTGTTCTGGGATTCTATGGCTTGTTTCTAATCTCTATCAATCATTATTTTGTGGGTCCTCCTTGATTTTCATTTTCTGATCAGACCTTTTTTTAAGGCTATATACACCATTTAGGCATCTGTTTGTATTCTTCCTTTGTTTGGGAAAATTATAGCTAAAATTTGAGAAACAGCCCTGTTGGGCATTTAAGGCATTTTCTTTGTCAGCAGAAGCTGCCTCTGTCACTGATGGTTATTTTTCTGGCCACATTTGTTAGTGAAGTGGCCAAACATTCCGTGATTGCCGTGCTCTTGTGAGGTTTCTTTCAGCTGGTTCTTTACATTCAGGAGGTTCAGAGGGTTTACAAAACCATCTGAACTCTTTATTTGAACCAAAACCCAAACTTTGAACCTTTTATGGTTTTTGCACATCACAAGTATATGTGTCTCCTGCCTTGATATTATTCCCTCTGGTCCCCTCCTGACTCTTTGTCCCTTGAATAAAACTGAACAGTTAGTTGGAGATCAAAACTGGATCCAAGGGTCACCTCCAATGGGTGACCTTCTCTCTGCAACCATCACTTTAATTAAAGACCATGTCTATAGCAACCACTTTTCCATGGGCTCTTGGATTTATTCTCAAGACAGATTTTGCTGTCATGTAGCTGCCATATCCCCTTCCTCTGAAGAGTAGCAAGTCCCAGCAGATCACAGATCTTAACCCCATGACAGGCCAACCCATTTATGCTGGCTGCTCGTAATGACTTATGTTTATAATGGCACTATTCATCCCAGAAGCTACCTCCCAGCACTGCACTGACCACATGTGTGCCCTGTATTCGAGCCTGTGCCTATATACACCCACATATCACCACCGCACAAAGGTCTTGACTGCTGTGGCTTTAATCAGCTTTTTCTTCTTTTGCTTAGCTTTAGGGCCTGATCCCTGGGATTAGGAGAACCAGAGCACCCTCCTCTTTATCACTGGGGAAAAAAAATGAAAACAGAATTGAACAATTGGGAGTCCAGCTCCCTATTCACAGCGTTGCTTATTAGGGTCTGTGTATATTAGCCCTGATACCGCAAAGCAAGTTGAGAAAGACCTTGTGCGATACATATTTAATGGTGGGAACTCTCCTCCCATTTTATCTCTTCCCCTTCTCTCCTTCCATTTAATGAACCAATTATTCTGACAAGGAGAAGAATGCTCCTTTCCCAGCTCCCTCTCACTTTGAGCCTTTATTCCCTGCTTCTCTAAAGTGCTGCCTAATTTGGCATAAGACCCTATTGTAGGTTATTTTTACATTCACTATGAATTGTGTAAAATTGTTTCAGCACTTCGGAAATGCTTCTTCTAAAGCAAAAGATATTATTTTATCCCAATGTGAATGACAGACAAGATGTGATGGTAAGAAAATGTCCAAACTTGCATATACTCAATTGCATTCATTTTATTTAACAATATTAAGAATTTGTTTTGTAGAACAGATTAGACACAAAGGAAAAAACTCACAGTCTACATATTAATGGATTTCCACTTCTGGTGTTGTTGAAATGCTTAAAATGCAATGACTCTAGGGTTTTTTTCTTCATTGAAGACTTAATAGCTATTCAATATTCATGATGAAGCACAAAAGAATTCTATTAATCTGCACATTTACTTTATTTACATGCACAAAAATCTGCAGCAGAATTAATAGAGATAACCAAATGTTTTGAGGCTAAAATTGGAAGCAGATTTCAATACTACTACTACTACTACTACTACTACTACTACTACTATTTAGCTTACAGACTCTGTTTGCTCTCTACTAGGTAAATATCTTGACTATTGATCTCTCTTATACAGTGTAATTTAAACTAGGGTGATATTTTTTCTCATATATACTTGTGACACATTTGGTTCTTATAAATAAACTGAATTGAATGATACTGGTATACCACATTTAGCTAGATCAGAGATTAGTTCAATTTTTAATCAATACTGAGAGCCAGGCACTCTGATAGATCTTGGTTTTAAGAATGTGAACAAGTCAGGCTTGGTGGCATAGGCTTGTAATCCTAGCATTTGGGAGGCTGAGACTGGAGGATCGCAGTTCACGGACAGCCTCAGCTACTTAGTGAGGCCCTCCGCAACTCAGTGAGACCCTGTTTCAAAATAAAGAATAAAAAATTGGGCAGGAGATGTAGCTCAGAGGTCAATTGCCTCTGGGTTCCATCCCCAGACCTGCAAAAAAAAAAAAAAAAAAAAAAAAAGAATGTGAACAAAAAATAGCCTCTGCCCGCAAGAAACTTCTGGAACAGTGGAGAATGGAGAAAGAGTTTTTGAACACAAATGCTCTGAAGACATGCCGATGATACACATGATATCTTTGCAATCTCCACATTTTTTCTTTTATTAACAACCCTCAGATTTGCTTGTAAAGATTAACTACCTCCTTCAATGTCTGTATCTGTAGTTAGGGAAGAACTGACTTTCTACCCCCTTGTATCAAAAGCCAGTATGTCCCAGTTTTGGCCAATTGGGTTACAGAGCAGAATGGACCCAAGAAAGAACATGCATCTTAGTAACCAATTAAAGTGCTTCCTGGGAATATTTTTCTAGAGCCTTTGAATTTCATGGCTGATGGAACCTAAATTTAAATTCTTGGTGCTCATGCTTGAAAATTAAACCACCATAGAGAAACTAGAAATGAGTGAGAATACAAAAGACAACACATGAATATTTTATTCTAGATGTAACCAAAGTCAAGAATTATACAAACTTCTCTAGTTTGAGAAGCTAAAATATCAATGTCTGCAAATATACATGCATGTAAATGTGCCTATATGCCTTAAAAACTACATTAAACAAAACATATTCATGCATACAAGCATGCATAAATGTTGCATGTGCTGTGTTTGATATAGTTTGAATTGGTATCCATGGAATGCAAACAAAATTCCAAAAATACAAAGAGAAGGCAATAAAATATTTCTAAGACATGTTTTAGATTAAATGTTCATAACCCATCAAAAGTACAGGTAGAGATCTTTGTTTCACTTATGGCTAGAAACCAGAGTTAAAAAAAATCAAAGAACCAATTTTACAATGTTTTTATATTTAAACAAAAGTCATGGAGACTTGTTTGTTAGAAAACATATGCAACTTTCTGTTCGTACCTGCTTCTGATTTTCTGAACTTTTAGTCATAGAATACCCTTATTCATAAGAAGAGTTTGATTAGTCCAGCACAGCTAAATTATCATTAGTAGGAATAAGAACAACTTTCTGAATTCCTGTGGCTCCACAGCCAGAACTGAGTAGTCAAGAAAGTAAGTAAAACTTTGCTCTGAAAGGTAAGTGCTCCAATTGACTGAATTTAAATGTCAAGATAATAAAATGTGTTTTGAATTAAGGCTTCAGGGCAGCACATGGGCTAGATGACATTTCATGGTCCCTTCTATTTCTGTGATCCTATGAGTCTATAAGGCTGTTTCCCTTTCCCCCGGATATTTCCATCTCATTTTACTATACAAGCAGTTGGTTTTGAATTTAGGAAAGCAAGTCACTCTCCAAAGTGGAGGGGGGACCTGTTACTACAATATTGTAAAGCCTCTCCCTGTTATGTTGCAGGTTCTTTTCTATCTTTTAGAAATGGAACGAAGAATAAAATTATGAGGTATAATCCGTCCTTGAAGTGGATAAAGAGAACTCTTTATTCCACTGCATATCTCCTTAACCCCATTTTTTTCCCCATCATGACCAGTTCTAAGTTCCCTTTCACCAGTTTGGGCAGCTGCAGAGTAAGAGGCCACTGTCCTGAGCTCATGTTGATATTTTTTCTGATACCTGTTTTGGGGCTTATTAGACTGCAAAGTGTGGAACTAGAAACTCCGTAGAAGACAAATGAAGTGAGTAAATGTGGCCCTCTGGTATTCTAGGTGTATAATTTTGGGAATCTTGTCATTTGACTATTCAAAAGGCTGGTTGGAGGTTAAATTCTATCTCCACAACGAGGGAGCACTGGGGCTAATTTGACAATCACTATAGTACTATTTTTTGATGTTGCTACTGTTTTCTATGTTCTGCCATCTCATCCATTATTGCCAAGTATATTCATTCCAAAACACTTCTTTCACAAAAACTTTTGCCTTCTTTTCTGCTTTAGGAAGCTGGGACAACACAGGCAAAACTGTATTACTAGATTTTTTTTCTTTAGAACATATGTAACTACCCTGATGTTCTTATGTCATTTGCAAATGACAGCATTTTCATAACTACTCTGTCTTCTGTCCTCCTGTGATCAATACAAATTAAACAAAAGAGAAAAATGGGAAGGAAATGTATACCTTTGAAATACTACCTAAACAATAGCAACAAGATCCTCACAAAATAAAACCATATTTATTGGCAATGTAGACATGACTCAAAGTCAACAAGAATTATTCTCAACACTATATTCTTGTGAAATTAATATCATACTGAATTTAAAATCCATAGAATCTTAAAAGCCATGTCCATAATACTTAGCACTTACATAACTTTTTGAATGATGACTCTGATCTCTCTTTAAACACCTCAGTCACTAATAATCATTGGTAAGTTCTACAGTCTAAGAATATGGAGGTACAAGTAAGAATAATTTGCTGAAATGGCTTTCCTTGAGAGAGAAATTGACTTTTGAGATCATAGAGAAGATCATATTTTAAACAGGATATCAAGAGTTCTATGACTATATTGCCTAGGTTTGCAACTCTGTGCCCTTACAAGTTTTGTAACCTTGTGCAAGATATTTAAATTCTCTAGGTCATGAGTTGCTTTTCTGACAAGAGTTCAGAGAAAAAACTGACTTTATTGAGTTCTGGAGTGTTTTACATGAGAATAATTTGAAAAAGCACTAGGCATAAAAGAGGCATGAGGTGTTTTCCAAGTCAGAAGACAAGGATCTGTTATATAGTTTAAAGAAGAATAATAAGAAACTGTATTTTTGAAAAATGGAATAGTAGAGAAAAAATAAGATACAAAATGTCAGACAATTTATCATACAATTGAATATTTACAAATTTATAAAGGTACTAATAACATCAACTTAAATGCTTCAAATAATTAAAATAATTTACTTAACTCATGTAGTATAGATATTTCTCTATATATTTATATATGTATCAGGGTATGCATATATATATACACATATCAGGAGTACCTATATATGTATGGTATATTATACGTATATACACATACACACAGGCATCCCTTTGAATTACATAGCCAACTGGTTTGAAAATTGAGTGAATAAGGAATAAAACCAAAGCAATGTCAGTAAAGAAGAAAAGAATAGATTTAAATCACAGTTGCCAGATTTTTCACTGAGAGTTCTAGAAGATACAATGGATATCCTAAATATACCTTTAGTAATATGGAATGCCATCTGCAGATCACATAATTTCCGCATGGTTCAATTTCCTTTAGATCAAATCTAGTTAAAACAAAAGGGATGAGTTTGTATTCTCTAAGGATCTTTTCAATTCTAAAATGTCACCATTCTGTAATTTTAAGTCCCCTTTCTGCAGGATAGATCAAAGCATAAATAGGATGGTAAACTTCTCTTTGCACACAAGTGTGATTATGCAGCAAAATCATTTGTCACTGACCTTGATCTTGACATAAATAAAAATTCTACCACAGAAATCATAGAAAATCAGAAGGAGTCCAATTCACTGTGATGCATGCTGTGTTTCTTTTGAAAAAGACACATGACATTCAATTTGGGTTTTCTGAAGCTGTAATAACATCACAATCTGTGGTACAACTTCACTAATGGGGCGTCAGGGTTGGAAAGGGAGGAAAAAAAGTGGACAACAATGATTTTTAATTAGAACATAAATTATTTTTTATGTAAGTAGAAGTTCTGAAGTATGCTAAGGAGCTTAAAAATGTATATTCCTTTATAAGCTCCAGTCACTTCATGGCTTTCTACTGTATACTTTTCATTCACATTATTATTATAGGAGAAAGATTATTGATTAAAGTCAAATTTTCCTTCCAACCTTTTTTTGTGACGCCTTTTATTTTTATTTTTTATTTTTTATTGGTGCACTGTAGTCATACTTCTTAATGGGGTACAATATGGTAGAGGCATACATATACACATCACCCAGTTAGCTCTTGCCCAATTCCTGCCCCATTCCCTCCTCCTCCCCCTTTATGTTTGACTTAGTGACTGAGTTTGATATGTTTGTTAAAGTACATCATGGACATTATAGAATTCCAACCTTTTTCAAATTTTTTAGGGGGGTCATCTGAAAAAATTTCACTTGGGCAATAGTTCTAAAATATCACTCAATGACATAAATGTAAGAGATAGCAAAGATGTGAGAAAGAGCCTTGTGATTTGGAAACATACCCAGAGAAGTACACTTTTTTTTAGAAAAAAATACTTTTTAGTAAAATAAAGATTAACAATGAAATACGAGATACGAAAATGGGATTTTTCCAATCTGGATAAAAGCATTATTCAATAGACATAGAGGTAATTTACCCACAAATATTTGGATCAAATTTCTAATTACCACCTGTTGGACTTTATCTACAGCAACTTCAGAGAAGTTGGCAAGTATCTTATGGAATAACAATGGCAAGTGAACTTGGAGATTATGGAGGGAACACAGGCTTCCTGTTGATTGATTAATTGGACAAATTAAGCTCACATATTAGTGAAAAGAGGCCTCCCAAGCTCTCATATATCCATCCCCAAAATGATTTTTAGTATTATAATAACAGGGCAGAAATTATTATAAGTTACATAACAAATTTTATGATTTCGGGGTAATGATTCTATAATGCTATATCTGGTTATTTTATGATATCATAGAAAAGGAAAGATGATTGTAACACAAAGTATAGTCACCTTTTTACATTGAACGTCATGATAGCTGTGATGTGAGAATATTTGATATTACTTCTGTGAAGCCACAGAATCCCAACTCCAACTATAGGGTAATATTACACAAATAGAAATGTTTTAAAATAAATATGTCTCAGTTTTGTAACACCATATTACTCACAGTCAGCATTTCTTTAGTAAAATTAAAATCATCACCTCAAAGGCAATGGGTTGTTCTTATAGAACCCCAAAATAGAATTTCTATTAAACTGAAAATGGGTCCTTGATTTTCCACACAGTAATTTGACCGAAAGACCACATTCCTATTCCCATAGTTATGAGATATGAGTTTCAGACAATAAAAAATATTTAAGAAGCATGATGCTGAGTAGATTTTGCTGGAGGAAAATATCTCTATTTAGTTCAAGTTTAACAAAATGTGGAAAATGTGAGTTTAGTGGTGTTGATAACAAACTCTCACCAAATGGCCTGGAACTGCACACAGGTAAACAAAGAAAAAAGATCTTAAAAAAATCAATGTATCTCATTTTCCTTGGTGCTTAAGTTTGTTAAGTAATTTGTTCCAATTCTAGTTGGAGAGAAAGGGAGACATATAAATGTCTTCTCACACATGGCAGTCCTGTGAGCCATTCTTTCTCTCTTGACTCATGGACCAGCATTGCCTGGAAGGTACTCAGCAGCTTTGAAGAGAACATATTGACTTTTCTACTGGTGAGGACAGGTTACCACACATGGAACAGACAACTGGATAGATGCTCTCTTTACATTTGATTAAGAAAAGTGAATTCTGGAGGGTTGAGTGGAAAACACAAAAGAGGAAAGAAATCAAGGAAGGTTCAACGAGCTGAACACTTTTAGCAGAATCAGTATGTAACAGCTTTCATTTAATAGTCCCAGTATTTAAATCCAGTGCTTCACAATGGCTTCATAGACTTTACTGTGCAACAAAGCACGAGACACTCTGTCCATAAAAGTCAAAAGAGAACCATTATCTTCTGAAAATGATAACTTCTTGTCAACTGAACTTCCCTCTGCTGCCTGGTAATGAGAGAGTTTGACACCATCTGACACTTCGTACTCATAAGAGAGCTGAGACATATGCAGGAGATTCACAGATTAATTCCCATCTCTGTGAGACCACTCAAATGAGAAGGAGCACCCATTTTGAACAGACCTAACAGAGCAGGACACAATTAGAGGTTTATCCACCTGCACTGCAGTTGATTTCTCATGAAGAAGGTAGGAGAGATGATTAGCAGTAGCATTGAGGATGGTGGTGCTGATGTGACACAATCATCCAGTTACTTTTCAAAACATGTAGATGCAAGACAGCTAAGTAATGTTTTAGAGTTAATCTTAATTACAAACAATGGCATTTTCCCATAAAGGCTTGTGCTGTGCTCTGGGGACATAACTGAATACCTTCCACTGAAAACAAATTATTTATCCAGTATTAAATGTACAGGACTTTTTTATGGTGTTAAGAAATTTAATTTATTGACATTTATTTTAGGGTAAGTTTATGAAAATTTTAGAAAAATTATATTTTTGTCTATAGGGTATATGATCCTACAATTAAACGTAATACTAAGAAAATACATAATAAAAGAAAACTCTAGTTTCCTGGGACATTTTCAGGAAAAAAAATTTCTGGCATTCCTCTATCAGAAAACTTATCAGAACTTTCCCAAGACAGTTTCTGAAACTCACTAATATGCTCAACAGTTTTCATAAAATTGTCTTAAGGAACTATTTGGAATGATTAGTTGGTTAGAATATTAAAATATTAATTAAAATATTAAAATAGCCGGGCGTGGTGGCGCACGCTTGTAATCCCCGCGCTTGGGAGGCGGAGACAGGAGGATCGCACAGGTTCGAAGCCAGCCACGCTGGCGTAAGAGACCCTGTTTCAAAAATACAAAATAGGTTTGGGAGTGTAGCCTGGAGGTAGAAGGGCTTCCAGGAACCCCAGTACCACACACACACAAAAAAAGAATATTAAAATAGCTTAATTAGTGATATGAGCATTTCTCATTGGATGATCTGAGATTCCTGCTTGGAAGTACATTTATTCAAATATAGATGATTTCTTTCTTTCTCTTTCTTTCTTTCTTTCTTTCTTTCTTTCTTTTCTTTTTCTTTTCTTTCTTTCTCCCTTTCTTTCTCCCTTTCTTTCTCCCTTTCTTTCTCCCTTTCTTTCTCCCTTTCTTTCTTTCTTTCTTTCTTTCTTTCTTTCTTTCTTTCTTTCTTTCTTTCTTAAATGGGGTCTAATGATTGAACCCAGAGGTGTTCTACCACTAAGCTACACTCCTAGCCCTATTTTGTGTCTTTTTTTATTTTTTTTTATTTTGAAACAAGGTCTCACTTAGCTACTGAGGGCCTCAATAAATTGTTGTGGCTGGCCTTGAACCTTCCCTACTCCTGACTGAGCCTCATAATTCTAGAATTATAGGCCTGTGTCATCATGCTGAATGGGGAGAATTTCCATGAACTACACTGGGATATATGTCAGTTAGGTGAGACAGGATAGCTATTCTCTAATTCCTAGATACAGCTTCTTTCTTTAGATTAAAAGGGCTTTGTTAGCATCACAAAGCAATACTTGCTACAAAACAAAGGCCACTGTGCTTCATTCAAAACCTTAACAGATCCATTAGGACTTTTTATAAGTATTAATTTCTTCATAGGAATTCTTCCTTCTGGAATTCACATATCGTTACCCAATGGGAAAATGACTTATGTATCTGGATATAGGCTTCCACACAGATGCTGAAATATCTCTGAATATCTTATCTATACTCTATATTTCTGATCTTCTAACACCTCTTGGGTATAAGACTGGATGTTTGGTAGAAATATTACTTGCAGGAGAAATAAAAACCTTCCAAGACAAGCAGAAACTAAAAGAATTCATGACTATCAATGTAGGTAGCACTAAAAAAATACTCAAAGAAATAAAACACAAAGAAGAAAAAAAATACCAGAACCAGAGAAGGGGTGAATTCTGCCAGAGAGCAACTAAGCAAAGGTAAAATAATACTATATCAAACAGAAAATATAACTTAAGATGACAGGAAAACAAAAATCCTCTGTAAATAATAACACTGAATGTCAAAATTCTAAATTTCCCAATTAAAAGATGTAGACTGGCAATTAGGATTAAAAAACATAATCCAATTATATTTGGTTTGCAAGAAACTCAACTTACAGGCAAAGATATCTATAGGCTAAAAGTGAAATGATGGAAAAAGATATACCATGCAATTGGAGACTAAAAATAACCAGGGGTACTAACACTCATTTCAGCAAAGCTGACTTTAAGCTAAACTTTATCAGCAGAGACAGATAAAGTAACTTCTCACCAATAAAATGAATAATACAACAAGAAGATGTAATGATAGTGAATATTTATGCCCCAAATGTGGGAATAACATTTTATAAAGCAAACATTTTAGGACATTAGGCCTCAAATAGACTCCAATACAATAATATTGGGAAACTTCAGCATACTATTCATGCCACTAGATTGATTTTCCAAGTAAAGATGAGTAAAGACTCTTCAGACTGAAAGAAAACTATAGATAATACATCTAAAAAACATTAGGTCCATAAATCAAAGGACTTAATAGATGCATACAGAATATTCCAAATAACAACAGTTGGATACAAATTCATCTCAGATGCTCATAGAATCTTCTCCAAAATAAACCACATTCTGGGCCACAAAGCAATTACCAGAAAAGTTTTTTAAAAATGTAATTTCTCACATCCTTCCAGATCATAATGGAGTGAATGTAGAAATTAACAGTAGGAAGACCAAAAGAAATTACATAAACACACACAGAATGAATAATACGCTTTTGAATGAAGACTGGATCATAAGAAATAGGGGAGGGAAATTGTTAAATTAAATGAAAATAAAGACCCAATATACCAAAATATATGGGAGAGATTTAAAAGGAAAACTTATATCACTGAAATTACCACATAATAAAAACTGAAAGGCACCAAATAAACAACCTAATAATGCACTCATGGCCCTTGAAAAGGAGTAATATACTCCCAAAGCCAGTAGAAAACAGGGGATAATTCAAATTAGAGAAGAAATCAATGCAATAGAGAATTTAAAAACCAGTAAAGCAAAAACATGGGTTTTTGCAAGGATTAACATGAATAATAAACCCTTAGCCAACCAAACCAAAAAAGTGAACCAATTCACATTATTAAAATCAGAAATGAAAGAAGAGACATAACCAGAAGCACTGAATAAAGTCAGAGGATCATCAGAAACTATTTTGCTTTTTTATTTTTTTTAATTTTTATTGGTGCACTGTATTTATTCATCATAATGGGATAAAAAATCTGTGTAGACCTACATGTACATCATCCAGTTAGCCCCTAACCAATCCTCACCCTACTCCCTCTCCATCCCTCTTTCCCAGGCTTGGCTTAGTAGTTAACTTTGATATGTTTGTTTAAGTACATCATGTACTTTAGAGAGTTTCCTGCTCACATCCCCCCCTTCCCCTCAGTCAGGTCACCTTATTTGCTCCTCTATAATATCTCCATTTTCATCTAGAGTTTCTCCTGTGACCCATATCTCCTTAGCTTTTGCATATTAAGGAAGCATCTGATTTCTTATTTTTTGTGACTGACTAATCTCACTTAGCATAATGTCCTCCAGTTCCATCCATTTCCCTGTAAATGATGTAATTGTGTTCTTTTTTTTTAATGGCTGAGTAAAATGCCATTGTCAAGAGTCAATTAAAGATGGATCAAAGACTTAGAAATTAGACCAGACACCTTGAGGATCCTTGAAGAGGGCATAAGTTCAACACTGCAACACATAGGCACAGATAAAATCTTTCTCACCAAGACCCCAAAGGCACAAGAAACTAAAAGTCAAATCAATACATGAGACTGCATGAAACTGAAGAGCTTCTGTTCAGCAAAGAAAACTGTCAAGAACTTCAATCAAGAGCCAACAGAATGGGCAAAGATTTTTGCCACCTACTCCTCTGATAGAGGACTAATATCTAGAATATACAGAGAACTCAAGAAACTCCACATTAAAAAAATAATCCAATAAAAATGGGCAAGTGATCTAAATAGACACCTCATGAAAGAAGAAATTCAAATGGCCAATAAAGGCATGAAAATATGCTCAACATCATTGGCAATCAGAGAGATTTAACCTAACACCAACTAGAATGCCAATCATTCAAAACACAAATAACAACAAATGCTGGCAAGGATGTGAAGAAGTGGAAACTCTAAAACATTATTGGTGGAATTGCAAATTAGTGCAACCACTTTGGAAAACAGTATGAAGAATCCTCAGAATGATGGGAACAAACTTACCATATGATCTAGCAATACCAATTCTGTGTATCTACCCAAAAGAAAAGAACCAAACAACCAAACTAATGCATGTGCATCTATGTTCATAGCTGCACAATTCACCATAGCCAAACTATGCAACCAGCCAAGATGTCCATCAACAGATGAATGGATTACAAAACTGTGGGATATGTCCACAATGGAATTTTACTCAGAACATATTCTGAAAATTTATACTCAAACTGGAAAACTTAGAATAAATTAACAGATTTCTAGCGGTGAATTTGTTTGACCCCCCCACCCCCCCCATGCCACTTCTGAATGGCATGGGGCTGTAACTGTCTTCTGTACTTCTATCTTTTTTAATAAACTTCTTTAAATCTTCAAAAAAAAAGATTTCTAGACACATGCAAATGAACTAAATTTAACCAAGAGGATATAGGAAACCTAAGCCAACCAATAAAAAGCAAAGAGATAGAGGCAGCAATAAAAAGCTTTCCATAAAAGAAAACCCATGTCCAGATAGATACTCAGTTAAATTATATAAAACCTATATAGAAGAACTAAACCCAGTACTTCAAAGTTATTCTATGAAATTGAAAGATATAGAATTCTTCCAGATTCCATTGGTGAGTCCAATATCACCTTAATAGCAAAACCAAATAATAATCCTTCAGGGAAAAAATTATAGAACAATAATCTTAATGAACAAAGATTTAATTCACTAAAAAAATACCAGAGGTACACATTTAAAGCCTTTTTAAGAACATTGTACATCATGACCAAGTCCATTTCATTCCAGACATGCAAGGCTGGCTCAATGTATGCAAATCAATACATGTCATTCACCTTGTTAAAAACACACACACACACACACACACACACACACACACACACACACAAATAACAAAAACACATGGTCATCTCAATAGATGCTGAAAAAGTATTTAATTAAATCCAACACCTATTTATGTTAAAAAACACTGTAGAATAGGAAATACCTCAATATCATTAAGGCACTATATAATAAACCCCAAGCCAATATCATATTGAATGGGGAAAAATGGCAACTTTTTTAAAATGAGGAACAAGAAAACCCCATTAACAAAACTCTTTTTCAACATAGTACTCAAGACCCTTGCAAGAGCTCTAAGTCAAGGATATAAAAAAATTCAAATAGGAAAAGAATTGAAATTATCTGTACTTTATGCAGAATATATGACCCTGTATTTAGAAGACCCATAAAACTTAACCAAGAGATTTCTAGAGCTGATTAACACATTTGCAAAGTATCAGCAAAGTCAGTCTTAAAAAAATCATTGGCCTTTTCATGTGCCAACCATCAATCCACTAATAAAGAAATCTAGAAAACAATTTCATTCATAATAACCTCAAAAGCAATAAAATAGTAGGAGTGAATCTAACCAGTGAGGTAAAAGACCACTACAATGAAAATAATAAAACAGTAAAGAAATAAATTGAAGATCTTAGAAGATGGAAAGAACTCCCATATTCATGCTTAGGCAGAATAAATATTATCAAAATGGTCATTCTACCAAAAGTGATTTACAGAGTAAGTGCAATTCCTATCAAAATTATCAATGTCATTTTCACAGACCTAGAAATCAGTCTTAAATTTCATATAGAACAGCAAAAGATGCAGAATAGCCAAAACAATTCTCAGCAATAAGAACCACACAAGAGGCATCATAATTCTAGACTTCAAAATACACTATAGAGCTACAGTAATAAAAACACTATGATACTGGTACAACAACAGACAGATAAACCAATGGAACAAACTAGAAGATACAAAAACAATATCACGCACTTATAGCCCATTGATTTTTAACAAAGATATCAAATATATATGTTGAGAAAAAGACAGCCTATTGAACAAATCCTGTAGAAAAAAAAACTGGTTATCTCTTTGTAGAAAAGTGAAATTAAATCCCTACCTCTCAAAGTCCACAAGAGTTAACTCAAGATGGATTAATTCCCTGGAAGTTATATCAGAGATTTGAAATTACTAGAGAAATACAGAGGTTCAGCACTCTAACATATAGACAGAGATAGAAATTTCCTCAATAAGACCCCCAAAGATCAGGAAATTTAAACAAGAATTAATAAATGAGATGGCCTTAAACTAAGGCCATCAAAGAAAACCATAAGAGTCTAGAGAAAAATAACTTACAGAATTGGAGAAGATCTTTGCTGTCTACTCCTCTGATAGAGTTATTAATATCTAGGATATACAAAATACTTATAAGATTTTACACTAAATAATAAATTATACAATCAAAAATAGACAATTGAACTAAATATACTCTTCACAAAAGAAAAATACAATGGATAGCAAAACTGTGGGAAATGCACACAATGGAATTCTATTCAGCCATAAAGAAGAACAAAATTATATCATTTGCAAGAAGATGGAAAGCCCTGGAGAACATTATGTTAAGTGAGATCAGCCAAGCACAGAAGGAGAAGGTACATATGTTTCCTCTAATATGCCCAAACTAGGAAACACAGACGATACCAGTGGGACTCCAGATAATGGAGGGGAAATACCAGCAAAGTTTGAATGGAAAGATAGGAGAGGAGGAAGGCTGATCTTGATTAATGAGGGTCTACATCTGAACATGTGTAAAATTATGAATAAGACATGGTTAACCTGGACAACCATTGGTGGGAGGGGGAAAGGGAAAACGGGGGTGGGGGGGAAGAGGGCACCAAATATAGTTTATTTATTTATTTATTTATTTATTTATTTATTTACTTATTTATTTATTTTGGTGGTACTGGGGTTCCTGGAAGCCCTTCTACCTCCGGGCTATACTCCCAGACCTATTTTTTATACATTTTTTATTGTTTTTAATTGGGAAACAGGGTCTCCTAAGCCAGGGCGCGCGGCTGGCTTCGAACCTGCACGATCCTCCTGTCTCCGCCTCCCAAGTGCGGGGATTACAAGCGTGCGCCACCACGCCCGGCACCAAATATAGTCTAAATGTATACTATTTATGTTCAATAAAGAAAAAAATTTTAAAAGAAAAAAAACAAAAAAAACCAAATGGTTAATAAATAAATGAAACAGTTTCAGCATTTTTAGCACTCAGGACGATGCAAATCAAACCAAACCACACTGGGATTCCATATAACCCCAAACAGAATGGAAAAAAAAAAAAAACAAACAATACAAACAACAGTAAAGGTGAGGAGAAAGAGGAACTCTTCTACACTGTGCAGATTAGTGCAGCTGCTTTGGAGACTGTTGTGGAGATTCCTCAGAAAACTGGAAATGGGTATTTTTCCAACAAACTGCTATCAGGATATTATAATAATATATGCATATCTATATTATAGAAGCACAAATTCTTAGTAGTCAAATAATGGAATCAAGTGTCCATCAAGAGATGAATGGCTTACAAAATAATGGGATATGCATATAATGAAACTCTACTCAGAAATAAAAATGAGCAAAATTATGTCGTTTGCAGGAAAATGGACAGACCTAGAGAATATTAGGCTAAGTGAGATGAAACAGTTACAAAAAGTAAAGGACTATGTTTTCTCTCATATGCAGAATCTAAAGAGTAATTGTGATACCGGAGGGAGTTTAGATAATAGGGGAGAAATGCCAATGGTGTGAGGGAAGTGGTCTAGGGGAGCGTGAAGAGTGAGAATTAATGAAGGAAACACTTCCATTGACGTGTATATTTTTGAAAATATCAAGGCCAGTTTCATTCTGTTTGGGGTAAGGGGAGTGGGAAGGGATCTGGGAGGAAACCCACCAAGTTCAATGAGTTATATTATGATGTGAAATCATAAGGCACTAATAAAATTTTATAAATAAGAAATCTTATTTGTATGAAGAATTTTACTTATTTTTGGCATAAGATAATAGCTATGGGCAAGAATTGGGGATTAACTGTCTTTTTTTTTTTTTTTTTGGTGGTACTGGGGGTGGAACCCAGAGGCTTTCTACCTCCAGGCTATACTCCCAGACCTGTTTTATATTTTATTTGGAAACAGGGTCTCACTAAGTTGCTGAGAGCCTCAATAAATAGCTGAGGCTGGCTTCGAACCTGTGAGATCCTCCGTCTCAGCTTCCCAAGCACAGGGATTACAAGCGCACGCCACCACATCTGGCCTAAATCATCTAAGTCTTAATCTTCGTTCTGCAAAAAATTTTCACATGAAAGTCTCTGTGGCATTTATACACGAGTTTCTGAAAAGTATACATCAAATAGGAGTACTGCTTAGTAAACATTCAACTTGACTAACTGAAGCTATAATATTAATTTAAATCACTACTGGATGAGAGTACTCATTGTCCTATATTTTTGATAATATTTTTAAATTGACCATTGTACATGTGATAATCTGGAGGAGCAATATTATTTTTTATGTATTGTGAATAATATGGCTAAACATCTCACATTTTTTAAGATTCTCCTCCTCCTTCTATCCCTCCTTTTCCTCTTCCTCCTCTATTCTTCCTCCTCCTCATCTTTCTTTTCTTCCTTCTGTTAACTCTCTTCTTTTTAAATTACCATTCCTTTATTTCGTTCCAAGTTTTATATTTGGTTGCTTTTCTTTCTCTTATTGACTCATCCTAGATCTTTACATATTAGACAATTTATTCAAACTTCTAGATGCTCATTTTCCTTTAATTAAAATTAGGGTAATTTGGGGATTTAATTGATTGTGCTGCCATGAAGGATACATAAGTTAATAGAGTTAAAATGCTTAAGGCAACACCTGGCATAGATGAAGAGCTAATTAATATTATTGGTAAACATATGTTGGCTATAATTAGTTCCATTTTATGAGGCATACTAGGTGAGAAAATAAATAGTAGCTAAAATGAAGTTTTATGAGAATTCTTATGTGGCAGTTTCATTTTTTTCTTGTAGGATATAGAAAGTCACAGAGATTGTCACTCTCACTCAAACAGTAAGAACAGTCAAACTCATCTAAACAATTGCCGTATATTAAAGCCTCTAAGAAACCAAAAGTCACAAAAAACACAATAAATATCTTAAAAAATGCCAAGTTCTTCCTAATAGAGAAGACGTCTACTCTCTTTAATGACACAACACTAAGAAGAAAAGGGGTGAAGACTCAATAGACGAGGATAAGAAGGATCTAGATTTATCAAAATTTAAAAGTCTGAATGCCCATTGGTGTTCAGTTTGGAATCTCAGGTTTTGCTAGAAACAGCCTACATCTGTCCTCACAGACTGTTCACAGGGCCCCAATAACATGTGTGTGTGTGTGTGTGCGCGCGCGTGCGTGCATACTTTGTTTCTTCCAGTATGGTTTGAGAGTTACTGTTGCTCTTTTTATAAAAAAAAATACTCCTGTTGATGCAATGTAGTCTCACATCATAATGCACTTCAGAATAACAAGGACATTCAGGCGCACAGTACTTGGTGAGCCTCCCCTGGCTCCCTCGCGACTCCTTCTCCTTCCTCATACATGATATTAAAATCGGCTTTGATAATTTCACATATGTATATAACATCAATGGAAGGGCTTTCTACATTAGTTCTCCATCACTTTTCCCTCAGTGCCACTCTCGATGAGAGCCTGTCCCTCAATCCACTTGGGTTTCACCTCCTTTAAATAACCCTCTCATTGCGCCGGGCGTGGTGGCGCACGCTTGTAATCCCCGCGCTTGGGAGGCGGAGACAGAAGGATCGCGCAGATTCGAAGCCAGCTTCACTGGCTTAGGAGACCCTGTTTCCAAAAAAAATAAAATAGGTCTGGGAGTGTAGCCCTGAGGTAGAAGGGCTTCCAGGAACCCCAGCACCACCAAAATAAATAGATAAATAAATAAATAAATAAATAAAATTAAATTAAAAAATAATAAATAACCCTCTCATGTATCCTGATTATTACCTACCTAGAGACCATCCAACTTTTCATTTGTAACTGTCTAATCTCACATGATATAATGTTCTCAATGTCCATCCTTTTTTTTTCTGCAAATGACATAATTGTGTCCTTTATTGCTAAATGTAATTTTGTTGTTTGTATATCCCATGATTTTTGATCCATTCATCTGTTGACAAACACCTAAACTTATTCCATAAACTGATTTTTGTGGATTGTGCTGCTAGAAACACAGATATGCATATACCTCTAATATTCTGATTTCAACCTCTTTGGAAAAATACCCAGGAGTGGTATAGCTGAACTGTATGGTGATCCCATCCCATTGGTCTGAAGAACCTCCACATCTATCTCCATAGAAGATGCATTAATTTTCAATCCACATGTCTCCTCCAGCATTCATTATTTTTATATTCTTCATTATTTACATTTTGGTTGGGGTTAGACAGAATCTCAGTGTAGTTTTGATTTGCATCTTCATGACTGCTAATTATTTTGAACACTTTTCATATATTTATTGACCATTTGCATTGCATTTTGGTGAAGTGTTTACTTAGTTCAATTGCTTATTTTTGATTGGGTTGTATTTTTAGTGTTAAATATTTTAAGTCCTTCCTACATTCTTGATATTATTCCTCTACCAGAAGAATAGCTGACAAAGACCTCTCATTCTATAGGGTTTCTCTTTAGATTTTTAATGACTTCCTTTGCTACCCAGACACTTTTAAAATTAAATTAATTGTATTCTATTTATTAATTTTAATTTTAATTTCCTGAGTACTGGGAGTCTTATTGAGGAAGTTTCTATTGGTGCCTATATGTTGGAGAGTTGGCCCTATGCCCTCCTCTACTGGAGATGTTGTAAAAAAATTGAATGAGAAACTTTCTGAGATAAAGGTACAATATACATTTCCCTCCTTTCTGAGGGTGCAGAGAGCTGAGATATCCTTCACATAATCCTGCTTTTGCTCTGAGTGTTTGAAACTGCTGTCCCCCTGTTGAGTGGCAAGATAGCTGGGACTATCCCTCTCCCTGCTATTACCTGTGAACAGGCTCCAGAGACCTGCTGAAATCTGAGGGTACAAACTAAAGAAATGGATATCCTTAGGGCACTCTGAGCCTTATCTACTGAATGAATATGAAGCCGTGGTCATTTACACCAGAGAGCTGGATGTAGAACATAAAAGCAGAAAGACATAATCTAGAAGCAGAAACACGGGCTTACTGAAGTCTGAAGGTAAAGTAGGAAGCAAAATGTTTAAGAGAAATTCAACAGGAAGTCCAGTCCTATCATTGTCTATAAGGCAGGAACCATCTACATGGAAAAGGGATAGGAATGAGTCACTCGGGGCATTTAGATCCTATGCCAAACAATATGAACTCTGTGGCCAAATAAATATTAATAAAACAACAAACCACTGTAGACTCATGTCAAATATAGACAATACTGACTTATATTAATACAACCCACATATAAATGGTTGATAAGATAGATACAATATAAATATTATTTACTCTAGTCTTTACATGTGTTAGACATTCAATTGAAATATTATGGCTACAGAGAAGAAAATGCAATCTTTCTACAAAAGAGAAAATGGTCAATAAATGAGAAAGGATGTTCAGATTTAAAAAATTTTAAAATAAGTGTGATGTAATATGCTAAACAGTATTGTAGAAAAGGTTCATGACATGGATGAAGAAATTGAAACTTATAATGTAGAGAGAGAAGAGAGGGAGGGATGGAGGGGGGGGAGAGAGAGAGAGAGAGAGAGAGAGAGAGAGAGAGAGAGAGAGAGAGAGAGAAGAAACTGTAAGTAAGACCTAAATCATAGTACCAAAAGTGAGAGAAAAATATCATCATGATAAAATAATGTTCTCTTTGATGGATAGATAAGCAGATAAAATAGAATTCAATAGGGTCAATAATGATGAAAATAAAGCAAGAAAAAACAAAATAATCTGAATATCAAAATAGAGTACACAAGGAGTGAAGGACATTATAAATTGATATAACATGTGATATAAAGGTAAGATCAAGAAAGGAGGATAAAATTTTTTTGAAATGATAACGGCAACAGATTTCTCTGACATTTTTAAAATAAATTATTCCCCAGATTGAAGAGGTTCAATAAGCTACAAACAGGAGAAAGACAGAGAAACATGAATCAATGTACATCATAGTAAAGTTGCTAAAAAATAAAGATGAATAGAAAACCTGAAAGAAGCCAGAGGAAGAAGATACATATAGGCAAAATGACTGGACTGTAGCTTGCTTCTTTTCAGAATTACCAATGTGTAAGGGGAGAGGAAAGAAATATAAACGTGGTATTGTATTCTATACCCACAAAACATATACTTCAAAAGGAAAGGAAAATAAAGGCATTCTAGATAGACAAACTGTACAATAATTTGTCTCTAAGAGACCTAACCTACAAGAAATTCTTAGAAGAATAAAAACAGCAACCAAAACAATTTCCTGGGCTGGAGAAATATGATATCAGTTTATGGAATAGAAATGCAGCTTTTCAGAGAGGAATGAAGGATGTCAGAAATAATTCTGTCAATTAATCTAGAGAAGCTTAATATACATAGGTAGTTGGATGAACACACAGACAAGCAGACAAACTGGTAAAGGGTAAAGCTAGTATAACACACTATTTACATCTATGTTATAGTAAATTCTGAAAACAAAATGGCAGAGATGTGATAGTTTATAGTGTACTATTCAAATTTGCTACTTATTGGCAAAGTAGTAACTTTGAAAGTTAGACTGAATGACAAAGATCTACATTTAATAATAATAACACATAAATGCATGATTTAAAAATTGATTGGATGCTGGGCTGTCTCATGCCTGTAATTCCAACTATTCAGGAGGCAGAGGAGGCAGAAGACCTATGTTTGAGGCCAGCCTGGAAAAATGGAGAGAAACCTCTTTTGAAAATAAAATTCAAAAAGACTGGAGGCATAGCACAGTGGTAGAGTACTTGCTTAGCCTATTTAGGGGCTTAGTTTCAACACACACTACTGAAAATAGTAGAAAAGAAATAAATGGAATGATATATTTTATTCAATAAAATAAGCTTAGAAAGAAGGAATACAAAGCAGATAACACAAAGAGAAATCAAGACGGTAGATTTAAACTCAATGATTACATGAATATAAATGGATTAAAATTTCAAATTTAAAAACCCAAATTGCCAGATTGGATAAAGATGTGAATCCCAACTACATTTTTTAAGGGAAATCTAATTTAAACAGAAAGATACAGATATGTTGGAACTAAAAGAAAGGGTAAGAGTATGTCATGCAAAAAATTATTTTTAAAAAGGTGTGGCTGTATTAAAAACTCAACTTCAATAAGAATATTACCAGGTAAGTAAAAGCATTTCAAATCATGAGAGTCAAGAAATAAAAAAGATAGAATTTTAAGCAGTAATGATTATCTTAAATGTGTGGGCATCCAATCATACAGTTTGCAAACAAATCAATTGAACTGAAGGGTTTAGTGATATCCTAAATGATATCTTAAGTTACTGATAGTAATAATTTGTACTTTATCCACTCAAGGTTCTAAAACATAACGCTGCTTCCTCTGGAACTGATAGAATCCAAGACAAAAATTTCAGTAGGAATATGAAAATTTGAACAACACTATTAACCTATCAAAACTCTATCATACCACTTACTATCATACCACGAAATAAAAAAACTTTTGATACATATTAAAGGTAAACCTACAAAAGCAGTTTTTCAACACTGCTATTAAATGAGAAGCTTAATGAGAAGTTATTTAAAATATTTAGAAATAATTTTTAAATTAAAGAATACATTTTGAAACAGTCTATTGTCAGAGAAGAAATCACACTGGACAGTTTAAGCAAAATCTAAACTAATTGACAGTAAAAATACACTATAACCAAAGTTGTAGCATATACCTAAGCAGTCCTTAGAGAATATAATCAAGGAGGCAATATTTAGTTTCTTCAGATGCTTAATACAATTGATAACACCTACCAAGAAATACCGGGGAAAAAATAAAATAAAAATTATTAATATCAGTAACTTAAGATATCATTTGGGTCATATAGATTTCAAAAGGATAATTTATTTATACCATTTAATTTGATGACCTAATAAAATGGACAAATTCCATAGAAAACTTATCATCACTGATTCAAAAAGTAGAAAACAATTATTTTTATAGCCATTAAAATTTGTTATCTTAAAAATCAAACAAATTGAAGATATATTCCACATGTATCTAAACATATTGCATAATTATGTAAGCTACCCACTGGGGAGTTTGTAAAACCTGGATTTTGTCCAAAAATAAAAGCTTTAACAGTTGAATAAACTATAAAAAACTGTTTTCCTATCTACCTAGTTATCTATCACACTCAAATGTATTTTTCTATTAGATTTATTTTTTCTAATATAAAGGAAAATAAGAAGAATAATTAATATTTCCTTGATATGTATGACATTTTAGGCACCATGGTATAAATTTTTCCCTAAGAGGTAAAATGACTTCTCGAAGAAAATGTGATCTTTTCTCTTATTTTTGAAACTTGAGGTCCAGTCAGTCTAACTTGCCCAATATATGGAAAGAAAATAGAGAATTGCTGGGATATATAATGTGAATTGTGAGCACCTCCCACTCTTTGTGCCAAAAGACATCCAAACATTTAGGTTAGGTCTTAGAACTGCCCAGCCTTGTGGAGTGGTAGATTATTACCTAGGTCCGCCGATGTAACTCAAAAGCAGAATTCTCATCAGTGTGCTCATCCCAAAGCCTGTGTGACCCTCAGCAGTGCAGAGCTAAGAACCACCTTTTAGTCTGGTTTAGGCAATGGTATAGATTGGCCTAATGAATTTCTATTTTATTCAGCTTATCAGAGTAAATGAAAATTATTTGTACTTCACATGCAAAGCAAAGCATTAAGTTTTGAGGAAATAGAACTGCCCTGGAAATGAAACCCACTTTGTGGTATGAGTGATCATCACTACATATAAATAAATCTTTGAGACTAAATCTCCTTCTCTACGCTGATTCCATTTTTGGGGTGTGTGTGTGTGTGTGTGTGTGTGTGTGTGTGTGTGTGTGTATGGTGTGGGTATGTGTGTGGTACTGGGAGTTTAATCCGGGGGCATTTATCTTTGAGATAAACCTCTAGCCCTTTTCATTATTATGTATTTTAAAATAGTATTTACTATGTGTTTGCTGTCTGGTCTCAAGACAGAGACACTCCTGCTTTATCCTTTCAAATACTGAGATTACAGGCATGCGCCACCTCCCCGGGTTTTGTAGTGAATATTTTATGCTTGTTTCATCTGAGAAAATTTTCTCTCACAATATTGAATAAATAAATATTAGAATGACCAAGAGAGTAGGATTTTAAACCACAACAATCTATAAGTTCATGGTCATTGTTGGCTAAATAATTATTGTAGGATATTGAAGCTGAAACGCATCGATCTACAAGTACTTCCTGAGTTGCCACTATGTGTAAGTGGTAAATAATAATAATAATAATAATAATAATAATAATAATAATAGCAATATAAATATATAATCATTATAGCTTAACATGTGCCATTTAATGGTCTAAGTTATTACATATATGAATTATCATCACAATTATCCCATGATACAGAGATATTGAGTATCCAGTTTTTAAAATGAGAAAAAATCTCAGAAGGAATAGATAGCTGTCTAAAAAGTACTTTTTTTAAGGGGGAAGAGATGAAAATCACCAAACTCAGCTTGCCCAGCTCAAGGATATGTATTCTTAATCAAAATTCTATATGAAGAGAGTAGTTTCGTACTGTAAAAAGCTTTATTAATGGTATAGAAATAAAACTAAATAATTATAAATTAATCGATGAATATGTTATAAAATTATAGGACATACAATGGAATTTTACTCAGCAATGAGGAAGAACACAGCTATGTTGCTGGCAGAAAAATTGATGGGTCTGGAGAATATTATTTTTGTGTGTGTGTGGTACTGCATGGGACCCAGGGGTTTTCTACCCCTGGGCTACACTCCCAAACCTATTTTATATTTTATTTGGAAACACGGTCTCACTAAGTTGCTCAGAGCCTCACTAAGTAGCTCAGGCTGTCTTCAAACCTGCACGATCCTCCTCTATTAGCCTCCCAAGTGCTGGGATTATAACCATGCAACACCATACCCAGCTGGAGAACATTATATTAAGTGAAATTAGCTAGTCAAATAAAGTACGGGGTCATATGTTTTCTCTCATAAGCAGAAGCTAGGGATACAAGAGGGACTTCAAAAAATGGAGGAGAGGCCAGGTGTGGTGGCGCATGCTTGTAATCCCCATGCTTGGGAGGTGGAGACAGGAGGATGGTGCAGGTTGAAAGCCAGTCTCGCTGGCTTAAGAGATCCTGTTTCCAAAAAAAAAAACATATATATATATATGCCTGGGAGTGTATCCCGGAGGTAGAAGGGCTTCCAGGAACCCCAGTACCACCAAAATAAATAAATAAATAAAGCTATCACAGTTGTTGGCCAACTTTAAGATTCCTTTCATAAGTTTCTTCTCTTCTTTCCTATGTCATTTGCATTTTAATTCAAATCAGGGTTAAAAAGTTATAGTCATATGTCATTCTGACCACTGGCCAAGCACTGTGAAGTAAAATAAATTTGTAATAGCATCATAATATAGCTTCCCTAGCATGCAGTAGATTTAAAAATCTAAGTGAAGAAAATAAAAACCTTAAATTAAAAAAAAGGTTTTTAAGATGGTCTTTGAGATGGAGAAATGGTCTTTCCAAAATGGAGGTCTAAGTTACAAGTAATTGTAAAAAGCAGGTTGCATAAATAAATATATATGTTAATTACTATGCATGTGTTAAGAGAATATAAGAAAACACGTGGGAAGAATAAGAGCAAACTCATAAGAATGAGACAGGCCTGGTTGGGAATGCAGCTCAGTGGTACAGTGTTTCCCTTGCATGCATGTGGCTCTAGGAGCAAGCCTCAGAACAGCCAAAAGAAAAGGAAGAAAAAGAAGGGAGCGAGACAGAGAACATGAGGCAGCCTAACATGAGGCTGATGTTTTTGACATATATTCCTACATTGAATTTGTTACAAAAGCATTAATATCATTTTTTGTGTATGTGGTACTAGGGGTGGAACCCAGGGTTGTTTTTTTTTTTTTTAACCACTGGGCTATACTCCCAGACCTATTTTATATTTTATATTTTAGTGGGACAAGGTCTCACTAAGTTGCTGAGAGCCTCACTAAGTAGCTGAAGCTGGCTTCGAACCCGTGTGATCCTCTTGTCTCAGCCTCCCAAGTGCTGGGATTAAAAGTGTGTGCCACCACGCCTAGTTCTAATAACATTTTTAAGTATATAAAACTGGTAACAATAACAGAAGACTAGAAGTCACTAATTCTTAATCACAACTACATATTTGAATTATACAGATTAAAGAATGATCTCAAAATATACATTTTAACTCTCAGTATAATGCTTCCCCTGTTTTACAAGTAAATGAACAGCAGGCCTTGCCATCCTGATACTATGAAATAAATAGTAATTATATATAATAAATTATAATTATATATAATATAATTATAATATATGTTACATAAAATTATATATATATATATAAATAAAATGAAGCACAGGAGATAGTGTTAAGCAATAAGGAAAGTCATATGTTCTAGACTTTTAACTACACATACTTGTCAAAAAGATTTCCAAGAGTGTATATTAACTGTATGTACAAGAATGCATCATAGACCATATGACTGAGGGAACACAACATAGCTCAAAAAGAGACAAAATAAATTTTAGAACTGCCCCAAATATTTTAAATGCAGGTTATTATAACTACACTATTATTGTGACATTTTATTTTGACTTTTCCCCCAAGAAATTCTAGATATCTTCATTGTACAAAAAAGACTAAATATAAATCAAGTGAAGCAGGGTATATTAACATTTGATTAAAAATCTGATATTTATTGATTTGTAGAATTATACTTACATTGCTACTTTTTGTTCCATTGAATTAAAATATATTTTAATAGTTTGATCACCAGTGACATCCAGTTGATTTGTCTGGACTATTGAGAGTAGATTAGTTGGCATGTGTAAGTATATAAATCAATCCCCAAATATCTAACATAAAAAATGATGAACATGGCATTCAGGCAAATGTACCAAGCCCTTGGGAAGAACATATCTTGGCTTTGGATGCAAAGCTGAGAAACTGGACTGTGTCACATCCAAATCATGAGCCTTTTGGCTGTGGCAATTTCACAAAAATATTGACTAAGGAAAATCCTGCTACTTCTTTTCCACATAAAATTAATCAACTCTATGAAGTTTCAGATTATTGACTCCCTTTGACAATGCTATCTAAATAGCTACCGATCTAGTTATCTATGGATATTTTAAGACTAAGATACATCAAGCAAACCCTTCATGTGCCCTGCCAAAATTATTCATAACACCTGTTTTCAAATACTCAGTCTCTTACAATATCAGACCTGCTGCACAGAAACGGTGATGTACATTGAAGAAAACTCTAGGAGAAATGTCATACAGTCAACACACTGATCTGCTACTGATGAAACACCACCCTTGTGGTATGGCCATTTCGGTAGGGGGAATATCAAATCCAACTGCGTGACAGTGTTTGTGTTCTGGAATTGAGAGCATTGAAGACAGCCTTGCTATTTTGCTTTGAGTTGCACTATGTTGCATAATTGCAATGCACTAATAAAATAATGAAAAAGCAAGCAAAACAGGATGAGGGATTGGCTGGAATTCCTGGAATGAGTAAAAGTGAAACTGGTCCATTCCTTTAGGCAAAGTGGATTTTGGATGAACTCTGTAGACAGACATTGGTCACAAACAAACACTGAAGTCTCTTCTAATTACCTTAAGTTCATTTGGCCATGTGATTTCACCTTCATTTTGCCTCAAAAGTGTTTGAAATACTCCATTTAGTAATAATTTATTGTTAGAAACATTTTTTCGGGTGGGTAACAGGTAATCTTGTTATAGATAATGTAGCTAATATGTAGTATGTAGCAGCTATAGATAAGCTTTAAACTTTCAACCCTTTGTTCTGGCTGTAAAATGTCAGTTGGACCCATTTTGGTGCTTTTTATTACTGCATCAAAACCATGCTGTGAATTTGTAGCTGCCATAAATGCTTAATGTAAGAGCTCATTGTGCAATAAAGTGTCAGAACACTGTTTTTAAACACGTTTTTAAAGCAACATTTTACAGCTTACATTTTTTCCCACTGCGTACTATAAAAAGTACAGATTTTCAATGTCACATTCATAAGGAGTGCATAATCGTTCCTGGGAAAGCCATGTACAGTGAGAATTAAACAATTCCTCTCCAACCTTTTTATAAACTCTGATTTTTCTCCCCTATTTGGATAGGACACTTCTGCATACCTCAAAGGAGAAAATCATAACCTTGGATGAACATGGTATAGTCAGTAATTTATTATTTGTGTGCTTTCATCCTTTAGTTCCTTTAAACTTTAAACATAAAGTGAGCACTGAGAGAAACAGAAAGAGTTCCAAGTTTCAGCTCACAACACTTTGCGTGTTATAAATAACTTTATTACATATTTACCATTCAAAACACCCCAAACCACTTTTAATTGAAAAACTATTTTTTTCAACTTTGCAAAAGCTGAAATTTTAATATCCTGTGAGATCTCCTTTTGAAGCATATTAACATTCTCATTCTTTCAAAAAAAAAAGCGAAACAACAATTTAAAAAAATTACTTGATTTTGCTTTTTGGTCATTTGGTTGCCAATACAATCGTGAGTATGCTTTAAGTTTACTTTTTCTTATTTTTCTACTTAGTGACACTTTCAAAATAACTGGCAGTACCTGTTGCCAAATCCTAGAAATGGAACAGAGGTTCGATGGGCATAATTTCCACTGCCAGCCTCTGCCACTCCTTGTCTGGCATAAACTCGTCATTCTTAAACTGAAAAGTGTCACAGGATTTAACCTCAACTTCTGTTTTCATCTGTGATTGACAATATCCTATAACCACAGGTACAGCTGTGTTATCTCTACTTTTTAGGGCATACCAGGATGGAGTCAAGAAATTGTTTCTGTAATTAACTTTTCCATATCTCTGTAGACTATTTCACAAGCTTCTGTAGGACTGGCAGATGAGAAAACATCCTTCTCGTGGACTGATTCTGTCTTTGCCTGAAAACTAAGGTACAGGATTCACCAAGCTCAAGAGAAGAGGTCTGGTCTGTTATTGCTCAGAAATGTTATTTCAGAAAATGTGGCACAATGCTGGGCACATAGGAGGCACTCAGTAAATAGCTGATGAATCTGTGAATGCAGGCATTGGAATAAATGAATTTTAAAAGTTGTCCAAATAATAATTTCCTAAGAAACATATCCAAGAAGTTTACAAGTTGCAAATGCATGCATCAGTATTATATCAAAAGTAATAAAGGGAAAAGTGGTGTCATGATCAAATGTAGAAGTAATCCTTAAAATAGATTGGACATTTAAATCAAGAAAAAGGACTCAAATCCAGAATTAAGATTTTTCTTTGACTTGAGTTTTTCTCTCCATATCCCAACTCAGACACAATGTTTTATTTTTTCCCTAGCTCAAAAACATAAAATCAAGCCCACATAAAATAGAGTGTTTTTTTTTTTTTATTTTTGTAGAGTGGACTGAGCAACTAATTAACTTCTTTGACTGGAAACCAAACTAAACTAATTCACATTTATAACATAATGGCTTTCATGAGAGAGTGTCCTTTGAAGCTGCTGCCACCAAGAAAAACCACATGAACTTTTGAGCTACCCTTCAGGAAACATGGAAAGAAGTTAGTGATTCATTCTTATTCAGAGGAAAGCATTTGATTTTTTAAAAGCCCAGTGAATGGTGCCAACTATAAAATGCCAAAGAGATTAAAAGGAAAAGCAGACACACATGAAAAGTCTTTAAAAAAGTTACTTTTACATTCCAACCATTTTTATTCTTCCCCCCTTTTATTTTCTTTTTAATTTTTGGCCACATGGCATGTTTCTGTTTAATATTCATGAAGTTGGCAAAAAGTTGTTTTTACTCCTACCAGCTAGTGACAACCTAAGCATTTGGAACTCACAGCAATTTTTCTACATTCTAAGGTATGACGATTTATTACTCATTTAAATTTTCAGAATGTTTTCTAGCTATAGAGGCTGAAGCTTATTTAACCTAATACCCCTAGCCACCCAGATCATTGCCTGATATTCTTCATTTTTGATTTGCTATAAACAGTGTGATACCAATGAAAACTGCATTCCATTAGAGACTCAAAAGGAGAGATCCAAATATTTAATCTCTCATCAGCTGCCTTTGCCCTTATTTCCATTAGCTTTTATCTGGCTTCTTTTAGATGCAGAGTATGGGTGAGAATATATTTAATTGGAATATTATATTTTACTGTTATTTTTTGAAAATTTAAATTGTCTTGAAGGTTTAAAATGGAAGATAATAAATCCTAACTCAGAAATTAAACATGGGTTTATTTTGTGTTCCCTTTAACTAGTTTTACTCTATAATTTTAGGTCCTTTCTGAAATCCATTGAAATTCCTGCATTACTTTTATGTGAAACATCTTTGAGTTGATTAATTGTTCAACCTGTGAAATTCTGGCCAGGGAGTTAAGGTATTAAAAATGATCTGAACAAGTATATTTCCTTTAGAGAATTAAATCCCCCAAACCTTCCATTCTGAAATAGTAACTGGGTAAAATTCAATTAAAAGAGTGAGGATAGCCTGACAACCATGTCCTAAATTCCTCGTCTGTATTTGGTTACAAAGGAAACATTATTTTATAGGCTGCATCTTACTTGAAGACTCAGTAACAAACGAGGAAAGACAAAAAGAGAAGTGTGGTAGGGGGCAGGAAGAACTCCTCTGGGAATTTTTTCTGGAAAAAACCAAGAAGTAGATCTTGGTGGAAAAAGTCTTGATTACAGTCAAGACTCCTAGAGTTCACCAATCATTTTCTAAGAGGTCCCGAAAGGCTGGTCCCTTCTGTACCAAGAGCAAAAAGCAGAGACTGCATGTTATGGTAAACTACTGTCAAATAAAACCCATAGTGTGCCCTTGGGTTGGAAGAAGCTCCTGCACTAGGACCAACAGACCAAACCGAAATGAAGTCACTCCTGCTCAAGTCTCAGGTCACCACACCACAACTGTGTTATTAACCTGACCTGAGAAATCAAGACCACTAGAGATCACAGATACATTCTACAAATGCCAGTTGTACGCAGCTTGGTAAGAAAGTCCCCTCTTCTTTAATCTTTATGAGGAAAATAACTCTGAAACAAAACAATTTACTTTGTATTCTCTATTTCTCTTTTTCTCAATCTTTTTCTATCTATAAAACCACTGCTATCTACTCAACTCATTGGGGCTCTGATTCTAGCATCACAAATAAAAGTGATCAAAGTTTTGAGAATAAATTATGTTTACTTTTGTCTTAACACTTTCCAGTGCCTTATGCTGCTAATATTTCAAATGATCATAAAACCTCAGTCCCAATTCCTTTTTCATTTGGTACGACTCATAAATTATTACTTTCTTCCTACACAGACACAGGTTATTTTTTTCTAATTTACCCAGCATTAAAACAAATACATAATAAAAAACTTAATCACAATTTTAAAAAAGTATTGAATGTTTGCATTTTGATTGATTTTTTAGGCTTTCATGTTTTTAAGACATAAAATCAAATACCAAGATTGGTAGTTGATACAGAAAAAATTGGGGTTCATATATCTATTTTTCCACTTATATCACAAGTATTAGAAAACACTAGGTAATGATCTGAGTAGCAAAGCTACAACAGAGTGAATAAAAAGAAAAATCTAGACAATAAATAATTAAACAAAATATACATTATAGATCAGGTAGGTGTCAGAGATATAAAGAAAATAAAGGTTAGATGATAGAAACATAAAAAATGGTATTCTTATTAAAGATAATATGGAGAAAGATTCAGAAATTTTAATGGATGAGAAAGAAAGCCACAGGACTACCTGGGGGTCAAAGTGCACCAGGAATAGGGAAAGAACACTGAAGAATAGATGGGCATTTTTATCTATATTAAAGGTCCCACCTGCCTAAATAATGAAGAAGGCATTAACCTTGGACATTGATCTCCCTATATGTCTCTGATATAGGAGATACACTTGCTCTTGCATTTATTTTCATTGTAGTAAAGATAAAGTGAAAGTTGAAAACAACCTCAATTTCCATCAACATAAGAAGGTTTAAATAAATGATGATTCATTCTCTATATGAAAAACTCTGTAGCACTTGAAAAGAGAGGAATGTATGTACGCTGACATGAAGAGATCTCCAAGAATATTTTATGATAATACCATTACATAAAAATGAACCAAAGTAGATTTTATTCATGTTAAACATTCACAAAACACAATCTCTTTGTTTTCCCTTTTCATAAATATTTTAGAAAAAGTTCTGGATATATATAAACACTGATTCAAACATGACCATTTTGGAGGAGAAGACTGAGTTGGAGACCAAGGAAAATTTTTGCTTTGTAGTATTTCTTGAAGTTTAAAATGCACCACAAAATTCTATGCATTTGTTTCAATTAAAATAATGAAAACAGAGAATAACATTGCCTAAAAATACATAACCAATGACATTCCTTTCCCCCCTTCCTTTGGTACTAGGGATTGAATCCAGGGGCATTCTACTTCTGAGCTATCCACCCCCCAGCCCTTTTTGTTTTGTATTTTGAAACAGGGTCTAAATTGCCAAGGGTCTTGCTAAATTGCTAAGGCTGGCCTTAACCTTTGATTCTCCTGTCTCAGCTTCCCAAGTACTGGGATTATAGGTATGTACCATCTACCCATTATGGTTTTTGTGTTGGATTCCTCAGTTAAGACAAATTTTTAAAAATATTAAATATATAAATATTCTTACCAGCATATGAGTAATTAAACAAAGACACTGGAAGCATTTGCATGTCTACTGTGTCTTTAATGTGAAAGATCTGTATATTTTAGAAGGTAAGGACCAATTACACAGCATATCCTTTACAACCCAAATGGGAGGAATATCACACATCTGATAAAAAGTATATATTTTTAAATATCTAAAGACTTTTTTATATTGAATCTAACATTCTACTAATTCCTGGTATTACTACTACTTGCCCAGCTGCATATAGCCCAAGAAAAAAGAAAGATCAGGAAAAATAATAATGAAGTTGTTAAATCATGCACAAGCAAAGCAAGGTAGGTTTAAGACAGTTTATTGGTACCCTTTACCTTAATATGATAAGCAGTTATAATTAGTGTGTTAGTGGACTCTTAAATGCACCATAATAGCTAGAAGCCTATGTTTTTTAATAATTTTAAAATACTACACTCTATTCACATGGACTAAACCTTCACAGAATCCTTAAAATTTGGTTCAAAGTTGGCCATTTTATGGATCTGTAGAAATCTTCAACAGCCAATTCGAACCTACTTTCCTAAGTAGCTGTATCTGTACAAATTAACATATGTTGTATAAGGCTGAAAAGGCCGTTATTTTTTCATTAAACGTGAATTTTTTTTTTATTTTAGTGGACATGTGCATCCCGATACCACTTCAAAGTAAATAAAACAGTTAAAGTTGGCTTTGATTAAACATCTTAGAAGAGAGAGTTGCTTAGAGAACATAAACTAAATGAATGATCAGAACCTTTATGAAGCAATATATAAATAATTTCTCTCAAGCATTATGCCTTATTATTCTATTAGTGCAGCATGGTTTTTGCTCAGATTTGATTTTCTTCCAGCCAATCAGCATTCTCAGGCTTGGTATTTCAATCAGCTATAATTCAGCCAGCATTATGACAGTTTAAGAACCAGCTTTAGAGCTTAATATGCTGATGTTTCAGTCCCAAGCAACAGCGAGAGCTGGTACCCTAATCCTCGGATGGACCTTCTCAAGTTAACTGCCAGATACCAATATACTATGCAGGTAGCTGTGCTCTCAATTAAGTGAAAAAGATACTCCCTGAGGGCTACAATCAATTTGATCTGGCTGTCTCTTAGAAATGCACTTTTTAAAAAATTTACATTGGCTGATTGTGCAAGAAACAGTTTTAGCTTTCAAGAATTTCTAAAAAAAAAAAAAAAAAAAAAAACCCTAACCAGTTCTAGTGCTATATCTTCTGAACTCCATTGGAAACTGTGTTTATGTGTACATCTATGTCCATATTAAATGGGTATATGTCTTAGCTTTATAAGAGAAAAAGCCATGGGTGCTGGGGCTCTCTATAAATGTGTATCACATGTTTAGCTTCCATTGGACATGCTGAGGTAACAAAACAGAAGTTTCCGAAGCACCATTTTGCAACATGATGTTCCAGAGATACAAGACTTCCGTCCACGGGTCATGATAAGACTTGAATATCAGAGAGCTGACATATAAATGTTATAAGAACCACATTGAAATCTAAAGAGAAGATAGCTGTATAGTTCATGACCCGATATAGGCAAATGCAATGTTTTGGTGACAAATGCAGAAGTCTTACCATGGGCTAGAAATTTCCAAGAAATTGAGCAGTGGGGAAAGATAGGAGAAGGAGAATAAGGAAAGGAAGAGGAATAAATAATGATATAAAAAATAAACAAAACAGCAAGGGTCTTCACTGCCTGTTACTTCTTTTGAACTATATTTCTTTTTCCTGTCTCTTGAGCTTGACTGGCAGGGTCATCAGGATGGAAGGGAAATCACCTGAGAAATTAAGGCACTGGTTTCCTTATCAATCACAATGACAGATAAAATTGACTATGGCTTCTGCTGATTGGTTTCCTTGGCAAGATTTCCCTGGGTCAATTTCATCTTGGTATTTGCAATTTAGCCTCAGATACAAAAGGAACAAGAAATTGCAAGTGGGCAGGTGAATAGATTCACCACTGTCTTATTTTGGTACTTTTTATAAATTATTTGAAAACAATGCTTTCAAGAATCATAATTTTAGGGCATGTAGTGCATACTTTGAAAATATATCAGAACAAAAGGAAAGCCAACAATATGTACACAGATACCCAAATGAGGCTTTATCTAGCTCTGTAAGCCACATGATACTCTTAACAGAATTTATACAAAGTGCCATGCAAAACTCAGGGAAGATCTATCTTTTGATGCTACGACTCATGTCAGCCCTGGTAGGATATTTCATGTCTCGACTGGACTTAAGTTGAGCTCTGTACAAGTGACACAGATTTTACAAAATTTCACAGAAAGCAAAGCAGGAAACTGCCATTTTGGTGTCATCAGAAGCTCAGCATCTACACAGACAAGTGGCACAAACAGGAAGACATAAACTCAATTCTGCCTTTGCAATTCATCATGTTGGAAGAGCCAGGAAAGCACACTATTTTCTTTACAAAAGCATTTCTCAGTCTTGACATGGTCTCCTTAACACTGGCTTAGAAAACAGTTTTCTGAAGCCATACTTTGTCCCTTTTCTTCACATTACTAAAGATCCCATAAATATGTTATGCAGAGATAAACTCATTGGCTAGTCAAGATCCTGTCCTGCACCTGGATCCGGCATCTCTCAGGAATGATACCGATTGGCTGAGATTTTTTGATGCAATCAAATCTGTAGCCTCCATAACTGAAAATTATTTGATAAGTGCATGTTTTCCCATTTTGCTTAAAAGAAACTTATTATGTGGGCAGCTGCCTTTTGAATGATATTAATGTCAAAGTGAAGCTTTTGATTACAAAGTAAAATGAGGCCAGCTTTTCATAGCAGACTGAAGAGTATTGTTATGCAGTCAGAGGTGTGACCTTTGACTCCAGCAAGAAAACTGATTTATACAATAAAATGCAAGAGAGACAGCTTTTAAAAATGCTAACACACACCTTTTTCCTTGTGAGGAAAACCAAAGAAAGAATAATGTATGTAGTTAAACTATAAAAAGTAGCCCAAGGAGAAATACCCTTCAACGGGTCATCCCAGTAAATGCTTACATCTTTGCTTAATGTTGGGTGAAAGGCCAGATCTACAGGTGGAAACTGCATATTCCATCAAGGCATGTGGACCAGGACCCATCTCAATTATTTAATGTACCAAAGAAACCCAGGCAAACAGATCAAGCAAAATAGGGTCACAATACTTGGTCATTGGCTACCTTGCTACAAATATCTGATATATTCACGTACTCCTCATTTTTAGGGTAGGAGAACAGGGAATATTTTTCTGATATCCAAAGAGAATTTTAATATAGGCAGAGATTTTAAGGGAAAAAAAAAACAGTTGGTAAAAGAAGGTTCATTGTTCTGTATGTCAGGCTTTATTCTGTCCTGATCTATTATTCAATCAAAATTTCATGTCTGACTGCCAAATTATATGTAGAGTGGTCAGATTCTATGAAGAGATGCCAAAGATAATGTGCTGCTTTCTTAACTCAGCACATGCTTTCACTGTGCAATTCAGAAAACAGGGCTGTAGATATTTATCCCATGTGGTCACTGTTTCTTTAAACCATTATGCATTACCATTGGAAATATCGGTTAAAAGTGGGAGAAACTCACTAAGAAGGGAAAATGAACAAGACTTTTAATATTTCCCACTGAAATGCATAGTGACGCTGATGGGTTTTTTTAAAAATGCATTTAAGTAAATTTACATATCATCTTCCCTTAAATATACAATGGAGTTCTCAACATTTAAGACATGGAGAAACTCTGAGTTGGAGAAAAAAAATGTGAATAAAAGGAGAACCACTTGAATTTGCAGTGTGTATCAAACAGAGTGAAATAAGCACTGCTTTCAAAGTTTTGTAGGAAGAAAATGTTGATTCCTATTTTGGGACCTTGTTTCCCTACAACTAGCAACAAAGAATGCCAGATTCCACTCTTTCAGCTCGCTCTGTGTACGAGCAACAGAGGGAAAATGAAGTCAAAGAGCAAGTGTTGGAACCAAGAAGAGAGGTCTTAAAATATTTATAAAGTCTTGATGATAGAATCTACAGTGTGAGACCCAGAAAACAGCAGGTCTGTGTTCTGCTTTAGAACATTCCAAGTGTTCCCATTAACCTGATATTTATCTGATTTTACAGCTTTGAGTTTCTCCAATTTCCTAACCATCACACACCAGTTGTGGAAGTCCCAACACTACCATGAGAAATCACCCAGACATATGTCAAACTTTGCCTTGCCATGATCATCTATGATCGTCTAAAGTCCTTCAGTTCAGAGGATATGGGAGGGATTGGGGGCCAAAAAAACTTTTTTTGCACAATTCACTTTCTCTTGTTTCAATCCAGAATCATTGAAGGGTGTGTATAAGAAAGAGAAACTGACAGGTGAGCCCAATTGTGACATACAGGCTATGATATTGTTAGTCCATCTCTTAGCCTTGGGTATAGTTTTGGTCTTAAGTATCCTGTCTTCCTCAAAAGGCATAATTATTAAATGAGAGTGCCTGCAAAATGCGGATTCCTAGTATTTATTAGCAAAATACAGTTTTGTAGCCTCACACCTGAGATCTCAAGTTCTGAGAAACTTTTCTAAACCCATGCCGCTAGCTTCAGTTCTGACTCAGAGCCTCTGTCTCAGACTTTATATTTTTATCTCAAATGCACATTCCTGCAGATACTGAAATGATGAATCATGTACAAAACATTACCTTTTAGTGAAGGGGTACTGGGGCTTGAACCCAGTGGCATTCTATCTCTGAACTACACACTCAACATTTTATTTTAAAACAGGTTCTCACTAAATTGCTAAGGCTAGTCTAGAAACTGTGAGCCTCCTGTCTTTGATTACTGTTGTGTGCCACAAAATCCACCTCAAAAAATCACTTTTTTTTATGGTACTGGGGTTCCTAGAAACCCTTCTCCAGGCTACATTCCCAGACCTATTTTATATTTTTATTTGGAAACTGGGTCTCTTAAGCCAGAGAGGCCGGCTTCGAACCAGCGTGATCCTCCTGTTTCTGCCTCCCAAGCGTGGGGATTACACGCGTGCGCCACCACGCCCAGCCTCGAAGCATCACTTTTTAAACATGTCTTTGAGTATATTTCTTAGCAACCCCATTTTCCTGTCTTGCCTCTCTTTAGTCATTTCTAGAGCAGAGCAGTTTAGATCATGCTTGGTTCATTTTTCTCCCAATAACCAATTTCTGGAACAGGCTTGATTACTACATTAAATGACTTCTTTCTTAAACTTTTTATTGGTACATTGTAGTCATACATCCTAATGGAGTCCAAGATATAGAGGCATCCATGCACATACCACCCAGTTGGCCTTTTCCCAGTTCTTCTTGAGGTATCTTCTTAAATGCAATTTGGTCTAGAAGAGAAATCCTGGCGTGATCATGTACAAACTCTTCCCCATAGTGTACGATCCTTATCTAACAATTTCTCCTCTCCACATTTTAGTTAGTCTAGTGATGCAGCCATAAAAAAATATTGGTCACTGACGATGGCCGCCTTTCTTTATTGGCCATAGTCTCTTCTTTCTTATCTAAGGACAAAGCTCATTGCATCCAAGTGAACATAGTAGAAGGATAAAATAAAAACACAGAAGCTACATGATCACCACCTGGCTTTTACAGGTCTGTATATATACTTGTATATGTATATTGTGTCTCAATAATAGCTCTTGAACCCAAAATTTTCATAAAATGCCTTGCTTTCCACATCACTTATTGTTTTGCAGCGATGACTCAGATATTTTGCATCTATAACATAAGGACCAGACATGTCCTACCACACTATCACCATTATTTATTTTTTTTTCTGAAAAGTTACAGAGCCATTTTGCTTGTACTATTTTAAATGATTGTCTTAGTAATTAGAATCCCCTCTGATTTTTGACTCATAGTACTGTCTCTGAGAATATTTAACTTCACTTACCCATGAACAATTACAAGCAAGAGGTTCTTGCTTTCTCATCTGGATTTTAAGTCCCCTCTCTTCCTATTTTTCCTGGAAAGTGGTTAAAGATCTATAATAATTTTTTGTGTGTGTTTGCTACTGGGGTTCCTGGAAACCCTTCTACATTCAGGCTACACTCCTAGACCTATTTTTTACCTTTTATTTGGAAACAGGTTCTCTTAAGCCAGTGTGGCCAGCTTCGAACCTGCATGATCCTCCTGTCTCTGCCTCCCAAGCGTGGGGATTACAAGCGTCCACCACCACGCCTGACTTATAATAAAAATGTAAAGGCACCAGGGAAGTAACTATTATAAAAACTAGGAGAGAAAGCATACTTTTATTTTCACAACATGGGTCTTGAACAATCTGAATAAATTCCACTATTCAGATTTTCTGCAAAAGCAAGAAAACAATGGCTGATGTTCATCTCAAGCTTTTCTTGGTTTTCTTGCAGATATATGATAGGTATAGACATCCACATTGTATTCACATGATTCTGCTATTTACACAGAAATTAAGAAAAAAAATGTAAGTGATAAATACTCTGACTTCTGTCAGAATTTATATATGGAGTGTCTCCCAAAAGCCTGTACATTAAAGTCTTGGTCACCAATCTGTGGTTCTTTCTACTAGGAGGCGATGGAATAGTTAGGAAGTATGGCCTGGAGGGGAGAAGTTAGGTTATTGGGACATACCTTTGAGGATGATAGTAGGACCTCTGCCCTCCCTCCTCTGCTTCCTGGCCACCACGAGGTGAGCAGCTCCACTCTACCAGTGTTCCATCATGATGTTGTGCCTTATTTGCCTCTAAGAAATGGCACCAAGTGTCCATGGACTGAAACCTCTAAAACCATGAGCCCAAACCTTTCAACTATTTATGTCGACTATCTCAGACATTTTGTCACAGTGATGGAAAGCTGAACAACACAACTTTTGATGACTTTCTTGCCTTAGAAGTAGCTGAGGCTACCTATAGAGACCAAGATCTGATGAACATGTCAGGAAGGAAATGTATGGGTTGAGTGGGGAAAACATATTAAGAAAGGAAGCCAGGATTGAACTATGATCTATTATTTTAAAAAAATAGAGCGGCTTGATATTGGCAAATATCTGTAGCATCAAAATAGTGCTTTGTCTCTTGGAAAATGCCAAATGTCAGATGGGGGATACTCCTCTCCTTTTCCCTTAAAGGGAACTATAAACTTTTGTAGAGCTGCCTCACATGAGTTCACACAAGGTAGATCCTATACACCAAGTCCAAATGGCCTTTTTCTTATTTTAACTAACACTAGTGCCAACACGATTTAAAGTCCTGTGATGTAGTCCTTTAGTTAGTATTTGCCTTATACTTATAATCTATGCTTTCTTTAAAATGTGAGAATATTCTCCCTACTATTTCTTCTCAAGAGTCTAACATGAAACTTCACATTTTAAAATGAAGAGTATAATAAACCTTAACTTTGGAATCTCTCCATATGAATCTACTCTCTTCTCTAGCATTTAAATTTTCCATTGCTTACTGCTACATTCTGAATGCATGTTTCTTCCCAAGAATTCATGTGTTGAAACTAACCTCCACTGTGATGATGTTAAGGGATGTATCCTCTGGGAGATGATTAGTATGAACGTGCTGACCACTAAAGAATAGGATTAGTGCCCTTATAAAAAACCTGAAGAGCGATCCGCCCCTCACACCAGGTAAGGACACAATGAGAATACATCTGTGAGCCAGGAAGGGGACCTTGACCACACACAGAAACTACCGATACCTTTGTTTTGAATTTTTCAGTCTTCAGAGCCATGAGAAACACATGTCTGTTGTGTATAATCTGCTCAATCTTTAGTATTTTACTATAGCAGCCAGAATGTACTAAGATACATTTCTTTTATTTCTTACAAAATGGACATAATTGAAGAAAAAAATATGCTTATCATAAAAAAAGTTCAGGTAACAAGGGAAAATATAAAGGGGAAATAACAATGTATTTTTATGTGATCTTGACCGTTATGAGTATATAATAAATGAAATTATGGTGGCTTTGTTTTTTTGTGGTATCCTACTTTCTAATAATTTTAACAATGGATCTTTCTCCAAGTCAATAACTGTGATCTTATTTTATCTCGGTGATAATTATGTAAGGCAGGCAGGGAACATACTTCTCATCTCACTGTAGAACCATAGGAATCACAATGAAGGGAGATTGAGATTTCTCTAAAGCCATACAGCAACTTGGAGGCACCACTGTAATCAGACCCTACATGTGATCACGGCATATTCACTTATTCTGTTACAGACTTTGTCTCCTAAATAATCTAAGTCAGATCCCGCACATATTAGACCCCATCAACGATGACTATTTTTGACCCATTTGGGAATACAAACACAACAGCTTTCTTCCTCCCCATTGAGTATATGATTTTTTTTCACATATGCATATATTACTTAAGTTCACAATATATCTCATATTTTCTTTCTTTGACCATGCATTTATTATGATTGCACTGATTTTTATCTCTTTTAGCTGTTAGCCATACATGTAAGCTCTTGCTATATTACAATCCATTTTAAGTTTTATCAGCATGCTTGAAGCCACACTATCTCTCAGAGATAAGTGGTATTTATTTTGCTAGAGGGTGGGAGAGGGAGTAAAATTTCTCTTTGATATTCAGCTTATCCATTAGGAGGCTTTCTCTTTAGTAGACTGACTGCAAATGAAGGCACTTTCTTGCTCATTTTGATGGCTTGCTCTCATTTGTAAACCCACTTTTGTCAGGTGTAATAGGGTTGAAGTCAAAAACAGTCTCTGCATAGTTCAGGACATATATAATCCAGGAGATGCAGTATCCCCTGGACTCTGAAGATTATTTTTTCTAAAAGAAAGACAGTTATATGATACAATTTTACTGTAATAAGGGAAATGGTTGTTGAGGGTATTTACTACCTTTTATTTTTGTGGTTAACAGTTATAGTAAGTGAGGAAGTTAGTGACGTATGAGGTATCACAAAGACTTTTACCAGGAATAGCTGAAGACAGCACTTAAATGCCCAGATATACACTCATACTTGCTTTCCTGAAAAAGAATATGTTCCTTGGCTCTTAGAAACGTGTGATGCTTTCAAGAGTATAAACAGTAATAAATGCTGGCAAAGATGTGGGGAAATAGGAACTTTACACATTTCTGGTGGGATTGAAAATTAGTACAACTATTATGGAGATCAGTATGTAGGTTCCTCAAAACACTAGGAATGGAACCACCATATAACCCAGCTTAACAGTCTTTGGTACTTTCCAAAAGATTTAAAGTCAAAATACTGTGCTGATATGTGCTTATTTATGTTTACAGCAGAAGGAATCACAGTAGCCAAATCGTAGAAGCAGCCTAGGTATCCATCAACAGATGCTTGGATTTAAAAAAAATGTGGTGTAGATATATACAATTAAATTTCACTCAGTTATAAAGAAGGACCGAATTATGTCATGTGCAGAAAAATGGATGGAATTAGAGATTGTTAGGTTAAGTAGAATCAGCTAGTCTCAGAAAGTCAAGGGTCAAATGTTTTCACTCTGATGTGGAAGCTAGAGGAAAAGTAGGAAGCAAAAGTGACTTCAGATAATGGAGAAGAGAAACAAGTAAAATTTTGGATGGGGGTAAGGAAAGGGAGGTGGAGAGGAGAAAAGGAAGAACTGATGAAAGTAAGTTTATATATAAAGTTTATCACTTTGAACCTCACCCTGATGTATATTCACAATGGACCAACAAAAGTATCTTAAGAAAACTGTGATTTACAATCCTTTTGTTTCAAAATTAAATGGGAATAACGTATCCGTGGGTTAGAGTGTGGGATATAAGCATATTGTTCAGTCTCAACTAAGCTTACTAACTCTGTCACCTCAGGCCAAAGACTTGTTTACTTAGTACTAATGTGGAATGATAAAACATTGCTAAATATAACCATGCTTCTGGAGATTTGTGAGCCAAAGGAGAAAATATTCTCAAAGCACTTAACACAGTATCTGGAACACAATAGGGACATTATTTTCTTTTTACACCAATTTTCTGAGCAATGAAGTCCTTACTCCTCGTGGCCAGTTGAAATCGCAGAGAGTGTATCTAAATCGTGAGGATTCTCAGGCTTATATTTGTTCCTAAAAAGCAGCCTGAAGAATCAAAGCAAGCACACAGTAGGAGTTTATGTTGTTTGTAATAGGAGAGGATTGGCTCATTAAACACAATTTTATTTAATTTTTTAAATTTAATTTTTAAAATTTAATCTGTGTATTATTTTCTTACATCATAATGTGCGCATGCCTTACATGCACACAGCAATTGGTGAGCTTCCCCCTGTCTCCCTCTCAACTCCCACCACCCTTTCTTTATACAGGTGTTGAGATTGGCAATGGTATCGCACATATACACATAATGTCAAGGGAAGTGGTTTCTTCATTGATTCTTCCTGCCCCTCCCTACTTTCCTCAAGACCATCTCCCTTGCTCCACTGGACTTCTCTATTATCTAAAATCCTTCTCATATCCCAATTACTCCCTAGCTTCCACGCATGAGAAAAAACATATGCCTTTGTATTTTCTGTGACTGACTAATTTTAAGTCAAACAATATATAAATGATGCCATGGATATGGGGAAATAGGAACTCTTTATACTGGTGATGGGACTGCAAATTAACAGCGCCATTATAAAGATCAGTGTGGAGATTCCTCAGAAAACTGGAAATGGATCCACCATATCATCCAACTATACCACTCCTGGATATTTTTCCAAATGGTTTGAAATCAAAATATTAGAGTTACACATGCATATTTTTGACATACCAGGGATGGAACCCAGGGGCATTCTACCTTTGAGCTATACCCTATCCCTATTTTTTTGTTCTTTATTTTGAAACAGGGTCTCACTGAATTGCAAAGGGCCTCACTAAGTAGCTGAGGCTGTACTTGAACCAAGATCCTCCAGTCTCAGCCTCCCAAATTCTGGGAATACAAGCGTGTGCCACCATGCCCAGCCCGTATCCATGTTTATAGCAGAACAATTCACATTAGCCAAATTATGGAAACAACTTTGGTGTTCATCAAGAAATGAGTGGATTATAAAATTATGGAATATGCACACAATGTATTTCCACCCAGCAATATAAAAAGAATACGTTTAGTAAATGCTCACTTTTTGCCAAGAATACTTATAAACGCTTTGGACATAACAGAGAAAATTATAGGAAATATTTTACACTGTTGAATTTATCTTTTCCCATAGATGAGAATAACAATAAACATAAATAAATCTAAGTTGTACAGCAGGATTAAATAAATTGGAAGTGTCTGGGAAGGGCGGGATTACCATTACACATTGTAATAATAAAATAACTAGCCTGAATTCTACACTTTTCAGAATCCACCTGGTCCCCTGGAGTCAGTTAGCAGGGTTGAAGGAGGAACAAGTAATCTACGACAAAATGTCTTTGTTTTTCATTTCTGACTATTTTGTACTTTTTGCAAGAATTGTATAGGTTAATTGGCATATATTTAGGAATACCTGTAGAATTTTTTTTTTCTGTGTGGGAACTGAAGAATATCGTGTTTTACAAACAGGAAGCTTTGAGTAAGCATATGGATAAATATAGAGATGGACGGATACATAGATGGATAGAAATCACCATCTTGCCTGGGAAGCAAACTACACTATCACAGTCCCCTAGATAGGTGGTTTTCCCAAGGTTGTAAGGTTAAAATAAGTAGAAACAATATAGCCAGGTATCTGATGTATGCACTATGAACAGGCCTCAGAATCTTGCACAGGTCCAACAAACAAACCACAGACAACTACTTTCCATTTTTCTTTGGAACTTGTTCTCTGTCTTCTAAGGGCAATGGGCTTTCTTTTCTGTTTGTGTCTTTTATTGGTTCTGGTGCCAGTCTTCATTTTCTCAGCATAGGCTAGATAACACAGAAGGTGTTAAAAACGATTAAAAGTCTGTCATAGGTAATTGACAGGCTTAACTATGCTTCAGAAATTAATGAAGAGCAGGAGGAACTTCCAAACTCATCAGTGGCAATAAACTTCGATGGCAACCTCTACTCAGGTGTCTGAACAGCAGAAACTTGCTCAATAGAGAACTATTTAAAATATGGGATATAAATCATAAGAAGAAAGCTGAATCTCAGTTCTCCTGCAATTTGAATGATTTGCCCTGTGTTACAGAGGACATATTTTGTGGCTGGCTTTTACTCTTTATACGGGTAGTATATTCCTCTTTATGTCCAAAGGAAATTTGGAGTTAGGGCCCATTTTATCTATTTTTTTCCCTTCCATTGTAGCCTCAGTTTCAACTCATTTCTTGCAATAGGAATACGGTCCTTCACCCGAAAACCTCTCTATGGGCACAGATATATTTTTGCAAACTTCCTTGAAAAGAATGAAATTGTACTATATGATTTGCAAGCCCAACATTACATTTTTAGGTGTACCACATTCCTGTGCTAAGGAAGACAATGCTTAAAAACATGACACAACTGTCTCTTGACATTTCTTGCTTAGAAATGCTCAGCCCTGCTAAAATTTTCCAAGGTAGGAGGAGGACATTCAAATTCCTTCACTTGAGAGCAATGTTGAATGGGAACTTGTTAAAAGATAAGTTTGTGTTATTTATTAAACAATCATGGGCCTATACCATTGCAGAAGGCATTACTATAGGAGCAAATAAACACAGAGTTTTTACATCACAGATTTATTTCTCAATCGAGATTTTTTTCCTGTTCCCTGAAGGCAGCATCTATATGCACTGGTTTGGTCAATGAAGAAGAACTCCAGGTATACTCTATTTATTTTCAACCATGTAAAAAAATATACAGTATCAAACAAACATTTAAAAGGTATAAACTGCCATTACTGTTCTTCCTTCCACAAATGAGGAATTATTTATCTCTTTGGGAAGTTCTCTGTACTGCGAGAGCTAAACATTTGAGATGTAGAAGCTTTCTGAGATTATGGCGATAAAATTGCATGGATGAAAAAGACCATATAAAGAAAATGTGAAGTGTGTTGAACACTAGGTTCTCTGCTTAACAGGGCTGGGCCTCCCTGTGTGTCTTGCAGTAAAGAGGCAAGAGTAGGATTGGTTCCAACGAATGTGCTAAAGGATTGTGGTTTACCTAGAATTGGCTACAAAATTGGCATCCTATGAGAGATTTTATAAGTAACTGAGGCTAAAATTTGTAGCGCCAGACTCTTGTGAAAAACTTCAGGTATTTTGGTTGAAAATGTTTCTGAATGTATTCCAGAATTCCATGCTTTTTTATATAGGAGAGTCTGAATATAATGGAACATTTAATTGATGAATTTGGATCAATATTACAAATGTTACACTTGTATTACAATTAGTATTGTATTACCTTGGTATTACAAGGACTAATTAATCAATTCCTGCCCAACTAAGGTATTCTGAGGTTCTGATGAATGTCATTTACTTATTTATTTATTGTGGTGCTGGGATTGAAACCAGGGACATCTTACCTCTTAGCTATACCCCGTTTTATTTCTTTTAATTC